>NC_087217.1:63500007-63512507 GCF_015104395.2 Macrobrachium nipponense | reverse complement strand
GGGTGACCGTGCAGGCCATCGAAAGCCCTCTGCTGGGTATATTTAAAAAACAAAACAAAATCATACAGGCATACTACTGTGGATTTACTTTCCCATTATTATTATTATTATTGTTATTATTATTATTATTATTATTATTATTATTATTATTATTATTATTATTATTATTATTATTATTATTATTATTATTATTATTATTATTATTATTATTATCCTTTGCTACTCCAAGTTGAGTAACCCTCATGCAGACCGGCTGAATAAATATTTCGATATCTACAGGAATCAGTCGTTATTTTATTATCAGTAAGTACATTTTGCACTTTTTAATTTCAAATCATATTCAAAAGACAATTTTGCAATAATAGTAAGCTAAGAAGGTCCCAATTTTCAGTAATAAACCTCTTCGTAGGTGATTGCAAATTATGCGGCTCGATGCACGTGCATTCAGCGATTGCACTTGACAACAAATATACATGAATACGTAGAAATAAAGCTTTCCTTAGACATGCATATGTACACAGACATAGATAGATAGATAGGTAGATTGATATGAAAAGAAAATATTAACCCGAATTCTTATGGATATATTTCTACTTATGGTCTTATGGATAGATTTCTGTTTGTAGCTATAAAACCAGAAATATATCAACAATCGAACAAGACTGTGCGATTTCGACACTGCTCCAAGAAGCGGAGAGACGTTGAAATTCCATTCTTTGCAAAATAAGGATAAAAAGGAACACAGAAGAATTAGAAATCCTGAGTCTATGGATGAACGAGGTAACTACATTCATTGAGCTGCTACATTAAAAAATGGGTTTTTATATAGGAAACTAGTTTTATTCGCAAAGTGTCGTCGTTACTTTATAGTTTTCTGTAAAAAAAAAAAACTATTGAGATAGTTATTTGTCTGTCCGTCCACACTTTTTCTGCTCTCCCTCAGATCTTGAGGACTACTGAGGCTAGAGGGCTGCAAATCGGTATGTTAACCACTCACCCTCCAATCACCAAGCACCAAATTGCATCCATCTAGCCTCAGTAGTTTTTATTTTTATTCAAAAGTTAAATTTAGCCGTGATCGTACGTCTGGCACCGCTACATGTTCTAACATCACAGGCCACCACAGGGCTGTGGTTGAAAGTTTCAGGGATCGCGACTGAGAGTTTCCTACAGCATTATTCGCTGTACAGAATACTCGCTTGCGTCGAAGAAACTTGGGCGCATTTTTTACGTATTCCTATTGTTCCTATTTTAGAATGTAGACGTGAAAATGAGGGAAAAAGGAAAGCGACGTAATGCAAACGACAGAGTAAAACGGAGAGAAGTTTCATTCTCCTGACGACATCTTCCTTTCAGATAAACCGTTGTATAAGAATGTCTTCTGGTCAGTCTATATGCCAACATAATCACATTTGGCTTTGATGCATTTAGTTTATGTTGTCTGGCCTAGGATACTTCCTTTGCATTCTTCCCTTGCATAGTCTCACTATTCTTTACGAGAAAAGTCTTGATGAAACAAACTTGATTAAAGAGAGAAGTCTTTACCTAGAAAAAAAAAAAACAAACATCATAATGATGAGAGCTCTGAGCCTCTTCTTTAATGAATTTATAAAAAGGAAATTATAAACAGGCTCTAGATATATCTAAAAAACAAATTTTGTCTACTCCCAAACCAGTACAATGCAGTATGTATTGGTGTGCGTTCGAGCTTGCCGGCATCCAGAGGTTACTTACTCTATGCCACGCGGAAGAAAACAGTGAGGACCCGGGTTTTCCCTAAAACCCACCAGCCAGAATCCTTGAACCGTCGCCCTTGAAATGACATTGCATAACTTTAATTTCCTGTTGGTAGCAGACTAAATTATATGGAAAGCTCGCTGCCGGCAGGAGACATCTATAAAAACAATCTCAAAAACTTAGCAAAAAATAACTTCAAATACAGAGAAATCATATAGTAGAATGGTGGTGTGATGGACTTACAAGTCACTCATCCATAAATCTCGACTTTCCAAAACTTTTATAATGAACAGAATATAGAAATATTAAAGTTTTCAAGCACTACGGAGAGGTCGGGTTGCCTTAATGCAGATCCCACCAAGAACCTTTAGGAGGACAACAAACTATTAATACTTGCTTCAGTCGTTATGAGGTCAGTGATCCCTGGTTATCCCACGGCCGTTAGTCAGCTGAGTACATATTCATCACTTTGTCCTGTTACATACTACTTTCTTCTGCTTGATCTATATTCTAATCGAATTAGACGTAGATTCGCGGCATTTGATTACCATCACCTCTATCCTTTGATGCTTTCCCTGACTTTCTCTCAGGTATGTTCCCTCATCCCTCGCTTCAGAAAGTGTTGGAAATAATAGGGATACTCTTTTTTTTTCAGGAACATTTCGAATTGTTAAACAGTAAACAAGAATGAAAATTTACTTCTCAGCTGCTCATCCCTCACTTCAGTAAGGGTTGCACATAATAGTGATACTCTTTTTTCAAGATCATTTCGAATTTTAAAACAGTAAATAAGAATAAAAAACACTTCTCATTATAGTGGCCAGTCCAAAGACTAAATTTGAGGGAAGCTTTGCAATTTGAACCAAAGTTGTATTCATTACTGGGTATGTTTGTCCGTACGGAATAATGGCTATTATCCACAAGAAGGAAGATAGATACAATCGACCCAGGATTTTCCATGACGCCCATCGGTCAGAAGTCCTTCAAACCGATGCCATTGAAATGACATTGCATACCTTTCCCTTCCTGTGGTGCCACCCACTTGTTATGAAATAAAAATGCGACGTTTGAAAATGATAAGCTGACAGTACTCACTAGAAAAAGTAATGTGAAAAATCCGCAAATGTATGGCATTTGAACACCAATAAATATAATTAAGCCGAACTAAAATCTTCTCGGTGTTAAAAGGAAGAAATATCTATTAGGGTCGACAGTCTTTAGTGTTTGTGAAATATGAGAAAAATGATATTGTGCATATTGTTCGAAAGTTTCCACAATCATTTATCTTTTCGGGACTAGCCTGGAACGAACGTGTTCTTATAATAAGCCTTAAAGGATTCATTAACCAATCAAGTGAATATGGCTAACGAAAATTCGAATAAAAGATGACACGTCCATCGGTTGGCAGCCCTGTTGCTTCAAGGAAAGGCAAAGTCACCTGTAGCCTGAAGATCAGCTGGCAGCACTGTTGCCGCCCAAGACGCACTGTAAAAGCCAAGGGGAGAGAGAGAGAGAGAGAGAGAGAGAGAGAGAGAGAGAGAGAGAGAGAGAGAGAGTAAATAATTGTGAATGATAACAGCAATTTATAAACATGACATTATCCTACAGAAAGGTATGCTAATTACATTACGTTATCCTTCAGAACAGTACACTAATTGGTTAAATTTTTATTCTACCTATCCATTTGAGTATGAAGCGCCGGTACCCCCTGAAATAACTGATAAATTAGGATTATGGAAGGTCCTGGAAAAGCTACACGCCTTGCCCAAATGACCGCAACCTTGGTAGCAAATGATCATACATTCATTAACTTTATAATTTCCCAAATGAAAGTAATTAGCCCCAGGAAGAAGTTTTCTTTTTCCTGTGAAATCGTCCTTGGGTGACCTTCATTCCCTCTGGAAAATTATAGTTATTTGCATATAATAATATCATTTTCTTTGTGTTGTTCCGTCTCTCAGGATTTATAAAGAGATTTTATCAGAATTCATTGTTTTTTTCTTCATTCATCTTTGTCACTATTATTTCGAGACTATTTATGACGAATTAATGCGCCAACACTAGAAAAACATTTGAATATACTACTGCTTCAGATTAACATTAAGTGTATTCCAGATTCTGGGATTTAAGATATACTAATAATAATAATAATAATAATAATAATAATAATAATAATAATAATAATAATAATAATAATAATAATAATAATAACAATAATAATAATAATAATATGGAGCAATCCAGTATCACACAACAAACATGCAACATGGCTCCAGGAAGTCAAGGAAGAAGAAACAGGGAGAATAAAACAAAGATTCACAGACATCACGACAGACACAGTCGAACACCAACTAAAGAAAATGCCAAACTGGAAAGCCCCAGGTCCCGATGAAGTCCATGGATACTGGCTCAAAAACTTCAAGGCCCTACACCCACGAATAGCAGAACAACTCCAGCATTGTATCTCAAATCACCAAGCACCCAAATGGATGACCCCACAGGAAGAAAACATCCTTAGTACAAAAGACAAGAGTAAGGGAAATATAGCCAGTAACTACAGGCCTATCACCTGCCTACCAATAATGTGGAAGTTACTAACAGGTATCATCAGTGAAAGGCTATACAACTACCTAGAGGAGACAAACACCATCCCCCACCAACAGAAAGGCTGCAGAAGGAAGTGTAGGGGCACAAAAGACCAGCTCCTGATAGACAAAATGGTAATGAAGAACAGTAGGAGAAGGAAAACCAACCTAAGCATGGCATGGATAGACTATAAGAAAGCCTTCGACATGATACCACACACATGGCTAATAGAATGCCTGAAAATATATGGGGCAGAGGAAAATACCATCAGCTTCCTCAAAAATACAATGCGCAACTGGAATACAATACTTACAAGCTCTGGAATAAGACTAGCAGAGGTTAATATCAGGAGAGGGATCTTCCAGGGCGACTCACTGTCCCCACTACTCTTCGTAGTAGCCATGAAGCCATGGTTCCCATGACAAAAGTACTACAGAAGATGGATGCCGGGTACCAACTCAAGAAAAGAGGCAACAAAATCAACCATCTGATGTTCATGGACGACATCAAGCTGTATGGTAAGAGCATCAAGGAAATAGATACCCTAATCCAGACTGTAAGGATTGTATCTGGGGACATCAGGATGGAGTTTGGAATAGAAAATGCGCCTTAGTCAACATACAAAAAGGCAAAGTAACGAGAACTGAAGGGATAAAGCTACCAGATGGGAGCAACATCAAACACATAGATGAGACAGGATACAAATACCTGGGAATAATGGAAGGAGGAGATATAAAACACCAAGAGATGAAGGACACGATCAGGAAAGAATATATGCAGAGACTCAAGGCGATACTCAAGTCAAAACTCAACGCCGGAAATATGATAAAAGCCATAAACACATGGGCTAGTTGCCCAGTAATCAGATACAGCGCAGGAATAGTGGAATGGACGAAGGCAGAACTCCGCAGCATAGATCAGAAAACCAGGAAACAAATGACAATACACAAAGCACTACACCCAAGAGCAAATACGGACAGACTATACATAACACAAAAGGAAGGAGGGAAAGGACTACTAAGTATAGAGGACTGCTTCAACATCAAAAAACAGAGCACTGGGGCAATATCTGAAAACCAGTGAAGACGAGTGGCTAAAGAGTGCATGGGAAGAAGGACTGATAAAAGTAGACGAAGACCCAGAAATATACAGAGACAGGAGAAAGACAGAAAGAACAGAGGACTGGCACAACAAACCAATGCACGGACAATACATGAGACAGACTAAAGAACTAGCCAGCGATGACAATTGGCAATGGCTACAGAGGGGAGAGCTAAAGAAGGAAACTGAAGGAATGATAACAGCGGCACAAGATCAGGCCCTAAGAACCAGATATGTTCAAAGTACGATAGATGGAAATAACATCTCTCCCATATGTAGGAAGTGCAATACGAAAAATGAAACCATAAACCACATAGCAAGTGAATGCCCGGCACTTGCACAGAACCAGTACAAAAAGAGGCATGATTCAGTGGCAAAAGCCCTCCACTGGAGCCTGTGCAAGAAACATCAGCTACCTTGCAGTAATAAGTGGTACGAGCACCAACCTGAAGGAGTGATAGAAAAACGATCAGGCAAAGATCCTCTGGGACTATGGTATCAGAACGGATAGGGTGATACGTGCAAACAGACCAGACGTGACGTTGATTGACAAAGTCAAGAAGAAAGTATCACTCATTGATGTCGCAATACCATGGGACACAGAGTTGAAGAGAAAGAGAGGGAAAAAAAAAATGGATAAGTATCAAGATCTGAAAATAGAAATAAGAGGATATGGCATATGCCAGTGGAAATCGTACCCATAATCATAGGAGCACTAGGCACGATCCCAAGATCCCTGAAAAGGAATCTAGAAAAACTAGAGGCTGAAGTAGCTCCGGGCCTCATGCAGAAGAGTGTGATCCTAGAAACGGCACACATAGTAAGAAAAGTGATGGACTCCTAAGGAGGCAGGATGCAATCCGGAACCCCACACTATAAATACCACCCAGTCGAATTGGAGGACTGTGATAGAGCAAAAAAAAAAAAAAAAAAAAAAAAAAAAAAAAATAAAAAAAAAAAAAAAAAAAAAAAAAAAAAAAAAATAATAATAATAATAATAATGATAATAATAATAATAATTTATTTAAATAATTCAGGAAGCTCTTTGGAAATAAGATTTATGCTGGAACTACAAATTACGGCATTTCTTGTCATAGAAAAGGTCCTATCAGAGATTACCAGGGGTTTTTTTAACCGTCAAATGTATCAACTAATAACAATACAAAAAAAAAACCTCCTCTCCTATCCTTAAACGTTAGACACTTAATCCTATCCTTTTTCAAAAAAAAAGAAAGGAAAAGAAAAGAACACGATCGGGTGAAAGATGTTTTATGCTTACAAAAAGTACATTAATCTTTCTTTTCCAAACAGGAAGCTTACGGGTCCTCCACGCCTAAACATAATATTTCGGAAGTGACTGATTATGGCAGTTGGAATTTTGTCTTGGGAATAAATCGGTAATCAGATGATACTTTCAGACACACACGCGCACCTACAAAGAGAGAGAGAGAGAGAGAGAGAGAGAGAGAGAGAGAGAGAGAGAGAGAGAGAGAGAGACGGAGAGTACCTTAAATGTTTGGGTATCTTGGTATTTCCCGTCTGTGAAATTTTTTTAATCTGCTTTTTCCTTTAAGGTCACTGACAACTGCGATCGACCTCTCTCTCTCTCTCTCTCTCTCTCTCTCTCTCTCTCTCTCTCATATATATATATATATATATATATATATATATATGAATATATTCACATATATATGAAATAAATATGTTATAAATATATATATATATATATATATATATATATATATATATATATATATATGTTTGTGTGAATAACGTAACGCATTACGAGCAAAGACGTAACACTAAACATACTAATGTGCATAAGAGAAAGAAAGAATACTTTTAAATATGACGAATAATTGATAAGCGGACGAAGGGCTGTACAACTTTTGGTGCAATAATAAATAAAATTCGCATAGACGGGAAAACTCGGGTGATAAACCCCTTTCTCCGCTATAAAGTTCACATTGAAGGCTACGTTCATCAAGATTGCAATTAGTGATGGCTGTTAAACAAAAAAAAAGTCCACAGAGCAATGTTTTGCATATTTATGAAAATACGAAAGAGAGAGAGAGAGAGAGAGAGAGAGAGAGAGAGAGAGAGAGAGAGAGAGCATTACTTTGAGTCCTCGCTATTTTACAAAAAAGAAAAAAAAAACTCAAATAAAGATCGATCAAAGATTTGTCTTGCAACTGAACGATTTATTAAGTCCTCGCTACTGCAATAAGAAATCTACATCAAACTAAGTTATACATTTTGCTTAATTAAAATAGCGCTCCTTAAATGCGAAATGACAGATGACTCGAGAATAGTCTACGGACATACATTTGAAAGTTGTCGAGTTTTCGCTGTTGTCGGTGGTTGGATTCGACTAACGTCGACGCATTTCTTACCCTGACTCGACTTGTAACTGTGCTGGAATGGAATGGATTGGAATACATAGTTTAGGCCAAAGGCCAAGCGCTAGGACCCACGAGATCAATCAGCGCTGAAAGGGATACCGACAGAAGGAAGGTTTGACAGGTGTAACAAGAGGAAAGCCTGGCAGTTGCACTATGGATCAGTGGTTAGAGAGGGTGGCGTCAGATGGAAGAAAGAGAATATGAACGGAGGTACAGTAAACGGAATGAATGGGGTTGCAGCTATGGGCCGAAGGGTAACTGGTGAAATCGGGAAAAGTCGATGGCACGAACATGCATCATTTCATTTGTTATGCATGCATCTTTGAACGCGGTGCTTATCAGGTGGCTGGTTTCAGAACTCCGTGACGTCATTAGTTGCATATACAATCAGAGAGTACACACCATTCTAATTAGCTCAGTTACGACTAACTTCGAGAATTTTTGAAAAGCGCTAAATTTGTGAATTTCATATGTTTGAAAACCGCCATTCTAGTGCAAAACCCCTAATTTACTTGTTTTGAGGTTCATTCTGTAACTATGGAAGCCCAATTTGAAGATGCTCTTGACTGACGCGGTAGTTATCCTAGATTTAGATATCCATGGTTATGTCAAACAGTCCAACATAATGCACTATATGAGATAGTATAGTTGTAAAAAACAAAACTGATAAAAAATTATTGTAAGTCGGCCTAACTCAATTTAATTTTTAGGCCCCAAATTATTCTTTAAGAATTCTTATCTGTAGACAGTGTGGCAAGTTTCGTTGAACAATATTTTTTTCCAAAGTTGAAATAAAAATTTTAGAATGCAAATTTTAACTGTCGTAGAGTGGGTCCTTGACGATCGGCAATTGATAACGCTAGAGATACCCAGGATCCAGAGTTCTGGAACCTGGAGATGCCTAATAATAGCGCCACTCTATTCCCGGCTTTTTCATCATACGAGCCCTGGGGACCGCCTAGCCGGTGAATCCCCGTGCAAGGCGTTAAAACTTTATCTAAATATCATTCAAAAGGCCAGTCTTCTTCATCAAAAGGCTAACGACAATAACTACTACTAAAAAAAAAAAAAAAACTACTAACCTCTGCACGGCCAACTCAGTGTTGCCAGATGGTTTAGTCTAAAAATCCCCAAAACTCATGATGAAAAATCCCCATTTCCACAAATATATTTTCTTTTTGAATCTGTAGGCCTTACTAATATAGAAATTACTCACTATGGTTCATATAAGTGGAAGCAAACTAATTGAAACTATAAAGGTTTATTCACCTTTGTTTCTTCTTCAGAGATGGAATTCAATTTTCTTCTTTAGAGATGGAGTTCAGTTTTCTTCTTCAGAGATGGAATTCAATTTTCTTCTTCAGAGATGGAATTCAATTTTCTTCTTCAGAGATGGAATTCAATTTTCTTCTTCAGAGATGGAATTCAATTTTCTTCCTCAGAGATGGAATTCAATTTTCTTCTTCAGAGATGGAATTCAATTTTCTTCTTCAGAGATGGAATTCAATTTTCTTCTTTAGAGATGGAGTTCAGTTTTCTTCTTCAGAGATGGAATTCAATTTTCTTCTTCAGAGATGGAATTCAATTTTCTTCTTCAAGAGAATTCGAATCTTAACTTTCTTCAGAGATGGAATTCAATTTTCTTCCTCAGAGATGGAATTCAATTTTCTTCAGAGATGGAATTCAATTTTCTTGGAATCCAAAGGACATCCGGAAATGCGTTTATTTAAATGGTATTTCATTATTAATGGTTTTAATTTACTTTTCATGCTACTATATACCGGGATATATTTTATAAAATAATGAAGAAAATGGTAACAGTATTATTGTTCATAGTGAAAACCAATGATTATAGAATTATTCACAATATGGAAATGTTTTCATTAATCTTGTGGTAAATCAAGGGCTAATTGTTCTTTATCAGAATGAAAATGGTTCATTCACTGATTATATAAGATATACTTTGCATCGATGCATTACAAAAAGGGAAAAAACTAATCTGAGTGGCTCTCATTTGAAATAGTTTATTCCTTTCTTTATGATATTTACGGTTTTTTCTCATTTTCTAGCCAAAAATCCCCAAATTTGTACAGAATATCCCCATATCCCCATCGGACACCCAATATCCCCAAATCTAGGGATAAATCCCTATGTCTTGCAACGCTGGCTGTCGAACATTGCCGTTTGATGGTGGCACGTCGACACATTTCTCGACTCGGTCTGTAAGTGGGGTGGAATGGAATATACACAAAGGTGCGTCAATAGCCTGGACTGAGTGCTGGTGAATCACCATCTAGCGCTGGCCTTCTTGTTGTCAGATAATCCGCGTTATAGAAAGATTTTATCCTAGATCGTGGATTAAGCTGTAGTAGATTCACATCAACCGTCCATTTGATGTCTAGGCCAGTCCCTTACGACGCTCCTGATTGGCTGTTGATAAGCCAATGACAGGGCTGGGAACTCTCAGTCTCTCTCAAGAGTTCACATTGGGAAGGATCTATGATCCACCTCTCCTGAGGTATACGTCTTTCAGGAGAGGTGGAACATACATCCTTCGAGAGAGACAGGTTTTCCTTCCAGCCCTGAGATTGGCTTATCAACAGCCAATCAAGAGCGTCGTAAGGGACTGGCCTAGACATCAAAGGGACGGTTGATGTGAATCTACTATAGCTTGATCCACGATCATGGAATAAAATAATGACAGAGCCCGACCGCTGCGCCATCTATAATGGCGTGTATAGGGTCCTCGATTGTTGAGAGGATTTGGTTATCTATAGTATTACCTTACGTTTAATGAATTAGATTTGATTTATTTTGAGTGACCAAAGCAAGTCGGAATTGAGGATTATGATGTTAAAGTGGAAGGGAAATTACAAGAACGCGAAAAAAAGTAGAAAAGTTTTTTTTTTGGTTGGAGAAACGTATATACGTACTTTTGTATGGTTAAAACAACTTACAATCAGTCCATTTAGTTAAGGAGAGTCATATCTAGATGCAGTTTCTTATGGCTGGAATATATTTTGGTGGAGGAGCCGCGGAAAGGGGAAATGGTCGAGAGAGATTTATTTCAGAAAATATCTTGGAAAAAACGTGGATTTTCTTTTAACATGTTTGTTAACGCCCAGATTTGTTGTTAGTTTAGTTTAATGATTATAAAATTATAGATTAACCATAAGCGGCAACTCTCACCTTCATATATATATATATATATTTTTTTTTTTTTTTTTTTTTTTTTTTGAAAGCCACTTTTGTGACTAGCTATATAAACTTTTTGTCGTAGTTTTTGCCATCCAGACTTTTTATGTAATTCACCTTCATTCTGGTCCCCTTCTTCGCAAATGTGACCTCTGTCACATCATCACCTACTATATGGCTGTTTTTCATCCTTGTTTTTTTCCCCTTTTTTTAGAATGTGACCTTTGCAAAGTCTTGTGGTTTAATCAGCGGTTTGTGGTGAAGCAATTAAAGGCAGATTTTTCCATGCCACCTTAACGTACAAGAACTTTATCTGTTGTGTGGTCTTATTAACGGTAACCTTGTTTGTGTGTGTGTGTGTGTGTGTGCGTGTGTGGATTTCGGTGACTGGAGCAGGCCAAGGAAAATGAGAATGTTTTTATTTTAAGGTTCTGTAATAGGGTTTTGTTTTTATTTTTACTTTATTTTTTTTTTACAGATAATCATACATGTTCATGTTTTTCCTGCAAGAAATAAAGCAATGTCATGCCCCGGCTTAGGTATCTTTCGCTTTTATTTCATCTTTTATTGCTTTCATTTAATTTTTTTTACCTCTGAAAAAAAAGTATATTGCTCAGCAGTATTGAACTTATGTCTAAGATATCTATCAGTAGCTTTCTATATTTATCTTTACTCTATAACTGCAGTTGTTGTAATTATTATTATTATTATTATTATTATTATTATTATTATTATTATTATTATTATTATTATTATTGTGACTAGCTTTTTGTAAATCAAGTCATCATTACACAATCACATTTTATTATTTCATGTCTGTGCATTAAAGCACGAGTGGGTATTAGAGTACTTATTATGAGAGCAATCTTCGTGCAGAACGAAACAAAAAAAATAGAAGGAAAGTCGAACATGTAATTTGGAAAAGTGGTCATTACCGGACATAAATAATTTTTATGCGAGGTCATATGTACGTGTTCACTTACGTACTCGTACACCCCCCCCCCCCCCCCCGTAATAAGGACTGGCAAGACTGACTCGTGGATATAAATATATATGAATAGATCATATTCATGAATAGCTTATGTAGACAATCGTTTGTTAAAATGAACTTCGTTCCTAATTGCGCCTTGATTTTGAAATGATTACTTGGTACTTGTATGAATGAACTTGAATATATTATTGCGTGTGCATTCGCACGTATGAGATATTCTCTCTCTCTCTCTCTCTCTCTCTCTCTCTTTCCAAATTCATCGCCATACGTGCGTAAACGAACGTGTTCATGTAAAAGCGATGGTGCACGAATGCATTATCTTTCATATTTTTATTTTATTTCATTTATTTATTTTATATTTTTTTATTTTATTTTACTGTTTATTTATTTATTTTTGTCCGTAAGATGCGGATAAGCTGCGGGGAACTCCTTTTTATAGCACCAAAACGGAATACAAAAACTGCTGAGAATTTCGTTGGAAGGTCATT
>NC_087217.1:63417507-63495007 GCF_015104395.2 Macrobrachium nipponense | reverse complement strand
AGAATCTTCGTAGCATGAAAATATCGAAAGGCAGTTTAATTTTCAACTTGTATATATTTTCATATTGACTCTGAAGCAGATTATTTAAAGAAAAATTCCTTCTTAGGATACAAAAAATGTCGAGTGTAGAAAATGCCAGTAATAATCAAGGTAAAATGAATATTATTTGGATACAAAGAGAGATTATTTGCAATATGAAGAATGTTTCTTTCTTCGTGACTTTTATTTAATAAACCGATGACTTGTATCTCCTGTGTACCCGTAGGGGGATAGTGCCGTCAGTTCGCCTCATGCAGTGCACTGTAGACATTACATAAGGTTCTTTGCAGCGTGCCTTCGGCCCCTAGCTGCAACCCCTTTCGTTCTTTTTACTGTACCTCCTTTCATATTTTCTCCCTTCCATCTTACTTTCCAGCCTCTTCTAACAGTTGATTCATAGTGCAACTGCAAAGTTTTCCTCCTGTTACACCTTTCAAACCTTTTACTGTCAACTTCCGTTTCAGCGCTGAATGACCTCGTAGGTCCCAGTGCTTGGCTTTGGCATAAATTCCATATTCAATTCAGTTCAATTCAATGTATCTCCTGTTTTAGAAAATCAACTAAAAAAGTAAATCTTCAGCTGTGATACAAAGAAACCAAATTCTAAAAAATAATTCGGAATTACCAGAATGTAAAATTCAGCACCCGGTATTAAAGCAATAAAAGATTCTTTTTATAATTTATCCTTAAATAAAAAAAAAAAAAAAAAGGCAAGGAGTCTTTGGTTCTGATGCACATCGTAAACGCCTGAGAACGTGACTACGTCGTCCTTGAAGGTGACGTCAACGAAAATTGTTTTCGCAGTCATCGTGAACAAGTCGTCTTTCTCGTGTTTTCGCTTCGGTTGTAACAACGAAGCGAATCACTGGAGGTTTTTGCTTTGTTTGCTTTTGTGACTTTTCAAGATTCGTGGACGATTGCCTGGTTATGTTGTAGAAATAGCCATTAGTTTTAATTGTAAAAATATTATTGAGGATTCAAACTTTATGCGATTCAACGTGAAGCATCGGAGTCACCTGAAACATGCGCCAGGTTTGAAGTATGTTGTCATAAAACTTGGTATTTGTCCTTGGCCTTGATATGTGTCCTTAACCTTGAGATTTGTCCTTAAACTTGAGATTTGTCCTTAAACTTGAGATTTGTTTCTTTACTTTGATTTGTCCTAAAGCTTTATATTCGTTCTAAAATTTGAGTAACCTAACTTAAGATTTTTCAAGTTGTTTAGCGAATATTGAAAGTTATCGGGTCAAGTCCCTTGCTGTTTTACCATGCGTAGTTTTCAGCTTGCTTGGTTTCACTTATGTGATATTCTTTCTTGACAGTTGGTTGGGATACTCTTACTGTATCAGACTATCGTCTTAATCCGAAAAGCCATTTGGTATTGTTGATTTTAAGCAAGGTTTGTTCAGTTTTAATCATTCTAAAGATGTTACGCCTCGTGGGTCAAGAGTTGTACCAATTAAAAGTATATTTTTTCCAGGTTGTGGTGAATGGGATGACTTCCTTCGCAGAAGCTCGTTGCATTTGGCTGTTATTTAGAGTTTTAGTTCACAACAGTATTCTGCCATAAGAAGGTTAGTTTTTATTTAATGTGACTTGAAACCTTAACATAGCTGACAGTTTCTATTGAATGTGTTGTTGTGCTTTGATTAAATTTACGCTTTGTGGGTATATTTTTTGTCCTTTCTCCAGTAAAAGCTAAAAAGTTTAGCATGCAAGTTTATTATGAGTATATTAATTTAAATTTGACCTAACTTCCAGATTCTCGTGAGTACAATACCTTCTTTATCGAACGCCCCAAGAAACTTTCACATTATTATACGCAAATTATATTTTGAAGCCCGGAAATTTTTTCTAAAACAACTTTGGTAAGAAAAGCGCTCGCACTCCACGTTCGTTTAGTCACCAGTTTGGCATAATAACGAAAGGTGAGGTTCCAGTGTTTTCTTTCAACTTTTTATTTTTTTCCTCCACCCCTGCAGGGGCGGTGCTCCTGTAGGGGTGGAGGCCACGCCCTTAACCTGTTCCGTAGGTCTTAAAGACCTACGGGCAGGTTAGTGGGGAGTTTAAGGCGACCAACCGACTAATTAGGTTTTTTCTCTCGGCCATTTATAAGAATTAATGTATTTGAGCTAAAATGCATTTTAAGGTTAAGGTAATTGCTTGTTTTCAACTTCAAAAGTAGGTTGAGTTTTTGCAAGTAATTTGGCTTTTGGTCAGTTTTTAAACCTTTTACTGTAACTTCAAGGTTATTTATATTTTAAGACAGTAATTCGGCTCATGTTTAATGCAAAGTAGGCTTTATGTAAGGTTAGTTAAAATAATTTTTTTTAACACAGGAGTTTTTAGGTTTAATCTCTCAAGTTCAAAAGTAGGCAATTCTGTTAATTCATCTTTAATTTAAAAGGAACTCTACTTTGGAACTGTTTTGAGGGTAAAAAGAATATTGTAATTGTACTGTAAATTGTATAAAAGTTACGAACGTTATTTTGTAGTTATGAAATCCGCACAAACATATTTGATAAAGGTAATTTAGGAAATTTGTAATTAAGATGGATTTTTCAGAAATTTAAAGTTGAAAACATGACTGTAGTAACTGTTTTTACAATAAACAGGCCCGTTTTGCTATGATAATAGTACAATGATCTTGCCTATCCTCAAGTATTCAGTATAGGGTTACTACAACGCAGCAGTTTATAAATTTCTCAGTTTTATGCCAGTATGGTGAGACACCCAGCACCATTCTCTCTCTCTCTCTCTCTCTCTCTCTCTCTCTCTCTCTCTCTCTCTGGCCACTGGACTTCAGTCTTATACTCATAGTGCAATCTTGATATAGTGGCGTTTGTTTAATCAGTGGATCAGACCACTTGCATTGATTTTTTAGTACACCTGACCCCTTGACTGAGAAGGCATTTGCTCTGTTTACTTGATCACTAATCTTGACATCTGTTCAAGAACACCAAGTCTTAGACTGGTGATATTTGCCAATTGAGTTGGTGACTTAGTTCAATATGACATCAGTTCAGTGTACCTGGCCAACTCACTTCAAGGCATTTGTTCGTTAAGTTGCCACTTATTTTGGCGTTTGTTTGATATACCTGTCCATCTGACTTGGTTTGATCAGTGCGTTGATCACGTGATTGAAAGAAATTTGTGGTGCACTTTACTTTAGTGTGTTGGGGGTGGGGGCGGGAATATCCTGCCACCTTGCATGTTGTACAATAACTTCCTATTGTATGTTGGTACTCCTGACCGCTTTGCTTTTTTGCTAAGGACTCCAACTTGATGGCGTTTCTCCAAATTATCCTGGGGCCACTTTACTCGCTTTGCTTTGTTTGGTTGACTTGTTCAAAAGCCTGAGGATTGGTGAGGTATTTAAATTTTAAAGTTGTGGTTCATCCATGACTGTATTGAAATGTTTTTTCATGGAAAGTATGAGGTGTTTACTGTGATGAATTATGGAAATGAACAAATATTCATGCTGGGAGTTGATGTGATTGGTCTGCCTTGGTGCCGCATGATGGATCACAGCCAAAAAAAAAAAAAAAAAAAATTTAATTTAGATAAATCGCTTCTCGTCATTCATCCTGAGTGTCGATATTTGCGCTTATTTGTTCAATTTGCACAGCTTGTCATCTGTATTCCTTCTTGATACCTTGGACAAGGTGATTCATTCTCGATATGAGGTGCCTTCTAGACCGTGGAAATGCCCATGAGGTGCCTGTTTGCACAAATCAATGTGGAACTGTTCTTTCCGCCCCTCCCTCCCTCCCTCCCCCTCCCTCCCCCACCCTCCCTCCCCCACCCCCCTACCTCCCTCCCTCCCTCCCCTCATCCCCTCCACCTCCCTCCCTCACCCATCCCCTCCTACCTCCCTCCCTCCACCACTCCCTCCATCACTCACTCCATCCCTCCACCATCCTCCTCCCCCGCCCTCCCCACCCCTCCCACTCACTACCCCCATCATCTACCTCCCTCCCTCCATTCATCCCTCCCTCCTCCCGTCCTCCCTCCCCCCTTCCCCCTCCCGTCCTCCTCATCCATCCCTCCCTTTCCCCCCTCCCTCCCTCCCTCCCCACTCCCAACTTACCCTCTCTCCCCTCCTCCCTCCCTCTCCCCCCCTCCCCCCCTCTCATTACCCTCCCTCCCTAACTCCCTATCCA
This sequence comes from Macrobrachium nipponense, assembly GCF_015104395.2. Classification (NCBI taxonomy): domain Eukaryota; kingdom Metazoa; phylum Arthropoda; class Malacostraca; order Decapoda; family Palaemonidae; genus Macrobrachium; species Macrobrachium nipponense. The sequence continues at coordinate 63,490,805 of NC_087217.1, read as the reverse complement.
CCCCCATCCCTCCCCCCCCTCCCCCCCCCCTCCCTCCCTCACTCACCTCCCCCCTCCATCTCCCCATCCCCCATCCCTCCATCCCCCTCCCTCCTCCCCCTCCCCCCTCCCCCTCCCATCCCCCCCGTCCATCCCTACCCCTCCCCCCCCTCCCCCCATCCCCCACCCCTCACACCCCTACCTCCCTACACCCCTCCCTCCCACACCCCTTCCCCCCATCCCTCCACCTCCCCCTCCACCCCCTCCCCCTCCCGTCCCTCCCTCCCCCTCCCTTCCCCTCCCCCCTCCCCCCACCGCCACAAACAAAAAAATTTGCTTAAAAATTTCCATATTGGTATAATTCTTATATAATGGTGCTCGAAAAGTTAACATTTTCTTTTTTTTACAATTGCACAATTAGATTAAAGTAAATGCTACTTGGGTAATCATTATTTTAGACAATGTACGAGGAAGAAGCTAAGTTTGACAAAGAAGTAACTTGAAGAAGAATAATCGGAAAAGCTGGAGGGAAAGTTCCTCTTGCCCCAAATAAAAATTCTTAATTGCTTTTACAGCTGCATATTGGAAGAGCAATTAGCGGTCTACATAAACTAGCTGTAATTTTCCCTTAATACAAAGTGTAAACGGTTACTCTTAAGAGTTTCCCATATATCCGCTTCTTTTTGGGCTTCTAACCTCGCATTTGCTTTTTACTCTCACAAGCCATAAACTTTACTATTCGTCTACACTCTACAACAGTTCTTACGTCTACCTCGGCTCTCCCAATCTCATGCATATTTAAACCTATGTAACATTACTCCAGACTTGTAATAATTTTGACGTCTTGAAAAAAAGATCAATCTCTCTCTCTCTCTCTCTCTCTCTCTCTCTCTCTTCTCTCTCTCTCTCTCTCTCTCTATATATATATATATATATATATATATATATATATATATATATACATATATATATATATATATATAATATAATATATTATATATAATATATATATAGATATATATATATATATAATATATAGTTATATAGATATATGAATATATAATATATATATATATAATATATATATATATATATATATATATATATATATGTATATTATATATTATATATCTATATATATAGATATATTATGTATATAATATATATATATATGATATCTATATATATTATATGTATAATATGTATAATATATTATATAGTATAATGGTATAAAATATATATATATATATATAATATATATTATTATATATATATATGTTGAATATAAAATATTATATATGATAATTATTGTTTTTTAATATCTTATCTATTAATAATATAAAATATATTATTATATATAATATAAATATATATATATATTATACAAATATATATATATTATCTATATATATATATATAATAAATATATATATCTATCTTAAAGTATATATATATAGTATATATATTATATAAATATAAGTATATTAAAATAATATATCCGTGTCAAGGCTTTCATTATTAAGTGGTTTCAGCCATTCTCATTTTAATGTATCTGGGGAAAATTCTAGAGGACCAAGTTACTCGTGTAGACATTTTCATTTGCTGTGAGAAAACTTGGTTTCAACTGAACGTCTCTTCATATCATTAAATTATATAACACAGATACACAGTATAATTTTTATGACTTTCTTCGGTTTCTCAGTATAGGAAAACCAGTCTTTAACTGGGGAAACTAGTGATTACGTATTCACGTAATATGTAATGAAGATGAATGCGCACTTTCGGCAGTTTATCATCATAAACTTCCTGTAGGGGGTTAGTGCCGTCAGTGGACCTCATGCGGTGCACTGTAGGCATTACTTAAAGTTCTTTAGTGTGCCTTCGGCCCCTAGCTGCAACTACTTACTGTACTTCCTTTCATATTCTCTTCATCTTACTTCCAACCCTCTCCTGACACTTGATTCTAGTGCAACTGCGAGGCTTTCCTCCTGTTACACCTATCAAATTTTCCTACCGTCAATTTCCATTTCAGCGTTGAAGACCTCATAGATCCCAGTGCTTGGCCTTTGGCCTAAATTCTATATTCAATTCAATTCGACTATCATATAAACCTACTAACAAAAAAAGCAATAACTAAATCTAGACTGACGGAGGAAGGCGGTGCAATTTTGCCTAATTGCAGTACACTTGTAATCACTCTCGCTTAAACACTTCATAGGTCATTTAGGTCAACGACGACAATATTAATGATAGCGGTATTAGTCAGATTTGTAGTGGTAAGAACAGACGTCATAATTACAGCTCCTGCTTCTAATAGCAGCAGTAATTATAACAGTCTCTGTATCTATGATGATGACAGCACGCGGTTATTATGAAGCAAATGGTAATTCATCGAATAACATAGAATAATATTGAAGTTGTTGTGATTATCAACACGTAGGTTGAGGTACATACTGGGTCTTGCTTTTTTCATATATGGACAGATGTAATACATTTTTATTAATACAAATATACTTATTACTTATGAATTTACATGAAATATGGATTACATATAATTATATACTAATATATATATCACATAAATAAATATATTTACACATACTTATTAATTAATGTTAATATAAATTACATATTTTATAGTACATGTATAATATTTATAAATTACTGATATATAGTTAAGTAATGATGTGGTTATTATATATATAATAAGTAGATTTTATTATTTTGATAATATTTATACAGATCTACATATATACACGTTGTTATATATTTTATATGTAATATTATATATATATATATATATATATATATATATATATATATATAATATAGATACTAATAATACTATACTATATAAAAATGTTTTATATATATATAATATATAAAAACTATAATAAATATTTAATATATATATATATATATATATATATATATAATATATATATATATATATGTAATATATATTCACCTATAACCAATTTTCACTGATTTAGTCTCGTTAATACATAGCGACGTTTTCACTATCAAAGAACTCGTAAAAAAAAACGACCTTACGTACTACCAGCGACCACAAGAGAGAGAAACTTATTCCAGCTGTCTTTGCTTTCGTTAGCAACCATGGCCGCCACAAAAATGATCGCCATTCGCTTTGGTCGATGACAAGGAAATCAAACGTCCAGTCAGTCTGAGGCCATGAGCCATAAACTACTTGAAAAAACTCCTTTTGTCTAGTGTAAACTAACGAAAAACTCAGAACTTGCTAGATATGCAAGACGTACGCAAACTTGGAAATTGCTGAGTATGCAAGACGCACCACTTAGTGAAATCTGTTGAATTGAACGTCACCTCCGTCCTCCTCCGTCTTCCTCCTGATCTTTCTCCGTAAGGAAATGTCCCCCAGAGGTGGTTACTGAATACCAACGAGCTTCTCAGTTTCTTCCATCGTGTGCTGCTGTTATTCGCCCCCATGTCATGTGCGTATTCTAAAGGCCCGTGGTGGAACTGGTTATATTCTCCCGTGCCTAATCACCGCCATCTTGAATTCAAGATGGCGGTTGCCTAATCCCCTAGTGGCCGGGTTCGACCTATTTCCCTACTGATCACAGCCGCTGTAGTACTATTAACTCGCCGTTTGTTTGTTTGTTTAATGGTGTTTTTGTCTTTTATTTGTATTTTGTCAACTTTGATGTTTATTTTTGGTTTTTTTATTTACTGGAAAGAGTAGTTGGTTTCTAGCCACGTGAAATATACCTAATCCTTCGGGCCAGCCCTAGGAGAGCTATTAATCAGCTCAGTGGCCTGGTTAAACTAAGATATACATAACTGGTAAGAGTAGTAGTAATGGGCTTTATTATTATTTTTTTTTTATGTTTACATGCCTATTCTTTAGCATTCATGTTCCGTTGATGTTACTTTCTTGTTAGTGCTTGTTCTGTCGTTTAATCATCACCACAGCTGTCGCTGTCTTTGAAAATTAAGAGTTAATTGCGTCAGGCCAGTTGATGAAAAAAAATGAGAAAGTTTTTAGGGGTTTTCATATAGCATAAGTGTCTATATATGAATTAGCTACAGTTTCTTTTCCTTTGATGACTTAACAAACGCCTCATTTCTTAGATTTTTTTTCAGTTACGCAGAAACTAGTTTGTCTTTAGATTCTGTGCAGGGTAAAGACAGCAATGTAGGATTTTCTTCTCTCCTCTCTCTCTCTCTCTCTCTCCTCTCTCATTCATCTCCGCTTCTCGTCTTCTCTAGCACTTGTAGGTTCTTCTCTCTCTCTCTCTTCCTCCTTCTCGCTTCTCTCTCCTCTCTCTCTCTCTCTCTCTCACTTGTAGGATTCATTCTCTTTCCTCCTTCCTCTCTGCTCCTCTCTCTCTCTCTCTCACTGTAGGATTCATTCTCTTTCTCTCCTCCTCCTCTCTCTTCTCCTCTCTCTCCTCTCTCTCTCTCTCTCTCTCTCTCTCTCTCTCTCTCTTTCAGATTCTGTGCAGAGTAAAGACAGCAATGTAGGATTCTCTCTCTCTCTCTCTCTCTCTCTCTCTCTCTCTCTCTCTCTTTTCTTTTAGATTCTGTGCAGGGTAAAGACAGCACTGTAGGATTCTCTCTCTCTCTCTCTCTCTCTCTCTCTCTCTCTCTCTCTCTCTCTCTCTCTCTCTCCCTTTTAGATTCTGTGCAGGGTAAAGACAGCACTGTAGGATTCTCTCTCCCTCTCTCTCTCTCTCTCTTTCTCTCTCTCTCTCTCTCTCTCTCTCTCTCTCTCTCTCTCTCTCTCTCTCTTTTAGATTCTGTGCAGGGTAAAGACAGAGAACTGTAGGGTTCTCTCTCTCTCTCTCTCTCTCTCTCTCTCCCTCTTTTAGATTCTGTGCAGGGTAAAGACAGAGAACTGTAGGGTTCTCTCTCTCTCTCTCTCTCTCCTCTCTCTCTCTCTCTCTCTCTCTCTCTCTCAATTATAGCAGTTCGTATGGTGAACATTTGAATTGGCCTTCTACTGTTATTTGGTTAATGAATAGAAACCTTCCCTTTCCGCACTAGTAAAAAGCTATAATCTGCAGAATGAAGGTCTGAAAAAAAAATATTAATTTCTGCATCAGTTTCAGACTGTTCTGAATTTCAAGAGGCTTCAGATCTTTGACAGTTCTAGTGTCTGATCGAGAAAGGAACCACTCCTGGCATCCATCCACAGCCTTGAAAGTCGCTCCTTACACTATTCTCTTCCTCTCCCCCGTCATAATCTCAGTCTTAATTTTACCCCTTGAGTTTTATTTTAATTCCCATCTTTTATTTGTCGTCCGTATTCTTATATCTCCCTTGTAATGCAGTTATCCCTAAACCGAGTGTCCTCTTTCAGTCAATTGGCTAACTGGTTCTAGTCTATCCAGTTATCCCTTTTAAAATTGCCACTTCTTTGGGCGATGTTTTGTTACAGGACTTGCATGCGGTAAAAATACAAACATAAAGACACATGCACGAGTATTAAAACTGTACAAACAAATTTATTTAATATAAAAGCAGATAAACCTATAAAGGAAATCCGTGTAACACCGTTTCCATTTGAATGTCTGTTTCTAAACGACGGGATAATTGTTTGATCCTAAGTAAATCAACAGGGAAAATATACCCTATCGAACTAATCTAAGATTATAGGGACACACACACACACACACACACACACAGAGAGAGAGAGAGAGAGACGAGAGGAGAGAGAGAGAGAGAGAGAGAGAGAGAGAGGAGAGAACGTCTTTTAAATTTTTTCATAACTGTGGAGAAAGGAATGCTTTGTCAAGGACCTCTCGTTTTCTGTTACAAGATGATATTTAGTTTACCGGAGATCTGATTACTCACGAGAGAGAGAGAGAGAGAGAGAGAGAGAGAGAGAGAGAGAGAGAGAGAGAGAGAGAGAGAGAGAGAGAGAGAGAGCGATGCAAACGAAAGAGAAATGATCCACTCCTGAAATCAAGGTTAGCCGAGAGGAGATTCCGCCGCCGTACAGCACGTAGAATAATGCCTCACAGACGATGAGCTTATCTGGTTGAGAGTAATGACTATTTTGATATCCTTTTCCTGCCTGGGCTCTCACCTGAAGGCTATATGACAAGACGTTCCGGTCCTTACTTGGTCACCCCGATGCACTTCCTGAATTCCTAACGAGCTTAACTGTTTAAGCAAAAGAAAGGCATCGTCTTGGACGCTGCTCTATTGAGTCATTAGGAGAGGAGATACATTTGATTTTATTATTATTATTATTGTTATTATTATTATTATTATTATTGTTTATTATTATTATTATTATTATTATTATTATTATTATTATTATTATTATTATTATTATTATTATTATTATATGCAAAAGCTTGAGCGTGCGTATATGTCGGAATTTTTATCTAGAAAGTACGGTAACGTTTGTGCATTGATCTTTTTAGGTAAACGAAGAAAAGATTTTTCTTCCCTGACTACTTGACCATCACATTTCTTTAATTCCGCCTTTCTGAAAACGAGATTTATCACTGAAACTTCTCTTTATCAATTCATTAGAGGATGATCCATCAAGAACCAATGAGGAATTCTAGATCGATTTAATGTTGAAACAAACTAATCTGTCTTGCAAACACGCCTTTTTTTCTGTGGGGAAGGTTGCAAAAGACGTCATACCAAAACACTGCAATTATTCTAATCGCAGTTCCCTAAACTGGAAATATATATGACTCGGGTTGCGCCCAGTTAACTTCAAAACCAGAATAATTATTTGTTTGTTTTGTAACACCGTTCCATCATTTTTCAGGCACAATGAGATTTGGCAGACAGGTCATACTGGAACACTGTTGTTATTCCGACCTCATCCTTTTCTAATTTAAAAATACGAGTCTCAGGCTGTTTAGAACCAACTGGAAAATTAAACACGACGGATGGTCATTCGATTGTTTCGTTACGTTCTGCGGCGCCTTTCACTTCCAACTAAGGTCAGTCCGTCAATGAGAATCCGCTGAATACATAAGATTGCCGAGAGTGACACGTCCACATCGCTACGTAACTTGACGAGAATGAGGACGTATAAAAAAAGGAATAAAGAATGAATCAATGTAAATGCTGATGCGGAAAAGGCGTTTCCTGATGACGTGGGAGCCATTACGACGGTATGGCAAATAGAAGCGATCAAGACATTGCAAAGGTGCCACAGAATAAGCAACAAAGACGTTGTGAAGATATCGCAAGGAAAGATGATCCTTATCTTTTGTCATTCAACATCACTTTCATTTTCACTGCAGCCAGCATTACAAGTGCAATACGTATGGACGAATGACTAACTACACCAGTAGACAAACTGACAGACAGACAGGTACGGACGATAGGCTGACTGCATCGATAGACAGACCCACAGACAGGTACGGACGATAGACTGACTACACTGATAGACAAACAGACAGACATACGGACGATAGACTGACTACACCGATAGGCAAACAGACAGACAGATATGGACGATAGACTGACTACACCGATAGACAAACAGACAGACAGATGTGGACGATAGACTGACTACACCGATAGACAGACCCATAAACTGATACGGACGTTAGACTGACTACACCGATGGACAGACCCACAGACAGACAGATAGAGAAGGGCGTTCGTCGGGCTCGTGTGACCTTGCACGGCCTTGCAGGTGACGCCTTTAACCTCAACAAGAAAACAAGGTCATTCGCCGTTGCGATTGTGCCGACACCCACCTGACGAGTGTTTTTGCTTTAGCCGTTTTTTGCTGTTTCCACTTTTTTTTCATCTGTTTGAGTTTTTATCAGCGTTTTTCTTCCGATGGCGTCATACATTAGATTTCTGTGTGTGTGGTTCTTTTTTTTTTTTTTTACTCAGCATTGCATTTGTTTCGTAAGATATCGGGATCTGTAGACCGTGCCTGCGATTATTCGTTTTCTGTCTTCAGCATTTTCAATGCCAGTCGCCAGTATTCGTCTCTACTTTATCATTTTCTTGTTATTGTTTACGCATTTTTCGAGCAGTTATTCGAGCAGTTATATCTCTCATTTGGCATTTTTTTGCCCTTATATTTTTAGAATGCAAACAGCTGTTGGTCTAACAAGCCGCGACCCATAACAAACTAGAAAAAATTGGGGTGGAACTCTTTTCAAAGTAAAAGGTCGATCCTGGCCTCGTCCAGGAAGGAAGTTTCAAAGTAGGAAAAAGCAGAATAAGGAAGAACGTTCTGGAGTCTGCGACAGTCAGAGAGCCGTGCAGTCAGAGGAATGCTGATTTTAACGAAGTAACCCCCGTAAGAAGGGTTGTGTCGTCAGTGCACCTCACGCAGCCCACTGTAGGCATTATTTAAGGTCCTTTGCAGCGTCCCTATGGCCCCTAGCTGAAATCACTTCATTCCTTTTACTGTACCTCCATTCATATTCTCTTTCCTCTTATCTTGCTGCAATTCACCCTTTTAGCGCTGAATGACCTCATAGGTCCTAGCGCATTTACCGTTGGCATAAATTCTATATTCCATTCCATTCCATTCAACGACGTAAATCTGGGATAGGTGGCATGACTTATAATCACTAGACTGCATGGGATGGGGAGGAAATATCGTCAGATTCAATAGAGCAGTGACCGAAATACTACTTGTAACAAACAGACGGACAGACCGATGGAAATAGGATCTGGGGGAGATGTAAGGATTGGGGCATCGCCTAGTGACCCTAGTCGAATTGCCATATTTTAGTCCTGTTGAAAAGGGAAGCAGAATATGGAGAGACCGAAATACAACCGCAATAATTATGAAAGGAGTGGGATGAAGACTAGAGCTCTCGGTGTAAAAACAACATCGCTCATTTTCCTATCAGAAAGTGATTTGTCCATGTAAACTTGATAACATTTATGAAGCAACCATGACGTTATTCGAACACACGAAGTACTGGCAGACAGATTATATATCGCAGGGACGGACTTCTAAGCCCCTAGTGAGTTTTAGTAGGTTCACATCAGCCGCTCATTTGATGTCTAGGCCCGCCCTAACGACGCTCCTGATTAGCTGTTGATAAGCCAATCGCAGGGCAGGAAACTCTCAGTCTCTCTAGAGTTTTCAGCCCTGTGATTGGCTTATCAACAGCCAATCAGGAGCGTCGTAAGGGACTAGCCTAGACATCAAATGCGCGGTTGATGTGAATCCCCTAGTTTCGGAGGTTCACGAGCCTATATCATCCTTATCCTTATTCAGTAATGTTACGTTTTACCCCGAACTTAAGGTGATTGCTATCCCAGCATAACAAAGGCTCTGTGCAGCTTTTCCTATTACTCTCGAGGTTACTGACCTGCGTGTTCCAACTGTCATGATTTCCATGGGTACATGTGCTACTTTGCTAGCGAGCGGATATCACCCTTTTGGACTTTGCGATCATAAGAGCCAGCTGATTTGTTTAGTTTCTTTTTTTCCTTTTTTTTTTGTGGGTACTTCCACACTGAGACTATATGACTTTTCAGACCTCTAAATTTTGTTTTTTTCCCTTTTAAACTCCAAGGTTGTGTGTCTAAAAACTAAACTCTTTGACATGATGAAACTCCAAAACTCCTTAAACAATAATTTCCTTAGTCTTCTGTGATGATCTAGTCCCATACTTGGATTTTTTTTTCTCTCAAGAATAAGTACCTTCTTTGCGTGACATGAATAGTATATATATACTTTTGTGCCCCTTGTTGCATCCTTGCTTACCAAAAGGCAAAAAAACGAACAAATAAACAAACGGAAGAGCAATAAACCATTTTTTTTCCGCTGTGGCATTCAAACATTTATTTAAAATATATTTTGGGCGTTTGACGTCTGGGAAAAAGACCATGACATTAGGGTTCGATTTATTTTTGCTTTAGTTCATTTTTTCGAATGTGCAGTAATTCTTTCCACCTCTCTCTCTCGCTCTCTCTCGCTCTCTCTCTCTCTCTCTCTCTCTCTCTCTCTCTCTCTCTCTCTCTTATGGCTGATAAACAAGAGAACCACACACCAGAAAAAGGAAATGCGAGGTGATGAACGGTCGTTATTTAAGGAGAGATTGACTCTGCTCAAAAATTCTCACAATTTCTCAGTTGGTTTCGGCGATAGCGAACGCCCGAATTAATTCACAACAACATTTAGCAGGCTATTCAGAGATGGTATGATCGTCATGACTATACTCTTTTTCCATCTGTCCATCCGCCTGTGGTGTTTTCGCATGGTAACACTGCGTCCCGGGCTTTAAATAGTTACGCTATGTGTCAGTTTTAGGTAAATAAAAGGATATATGGGTGTAAATTTGCAACTGAAAAGTGTTTTAATAATTTACTGTATGCGAATTACACCGTTAATATTCGAAATAGGATATTATTTTAAGCCCGGGACGCAGTGTTACCATGCGCAAACGCCACAGGCGGATGGACAGATGAAAAAAGAGTATAGGACTTTTACTTCCTAGAGGATTAGATCGTATATTATTTTCTTGTCTTCTATTCCGTTGTGGCCAACTCTTGCTCCATGAAAGCGTTAGGGTTTTGCTACATTTCGCATATGAATTTACCATTAATCTAAATACCTACAGTGCGTTCTATCCTGAAGCGTGTTTGCAGCGTTCCTTCGGTAGTCCATTTACTGTACCTCCGTTCATATTCTCGTTCTTCCATCTTATTTTCACTACTTTCCACTTTCTCTTAATAGTTGTTGATAGTGCAATTGTGGGAGTTTCCTCCTGTTACGTCTTTAAGATCTTTCCACTCTCAATTTCCCATTCAGCGCTGAATGACTTTACCCTTTGGCTGGTGGCCGAAGTTTGATATTACGTTCTATTCCCGGCTAGGTCTACTTTTTAGCCTTTTACTTTACCTCCATTCCCGCTTCCTTTCTACAGTCTTACTGCCCAGCCTCTTCCATTATTACTCCTAAGGGAACTTTGGGTTTTCTCCCAGTTCCACTTCCACCTCTGGAGTTTTGTACTTCATTTCTTTTATTTTCTTAAGTCTCCGCATAGTGCTGCTGTCTAACTCCTCGCACTCCCTCTTTTTCACTTCAACGCTGAATAGCCGGAAGTGCCTCATTACATGGCTTGGCAGCCTCAATTTCCTTAAATTAAATGGAATTATACCATTAGTCAAGACTGATTTGGATCAAGTGACCTGGTTCAGGTTACGTGAGAAACGACGGAGATCTGAATTCCTTGGTCCCTGTAAGTTTATATCCTCAGCTGCAACCCCCTTTCATTCCTTTTACTGTGCCTCCATTCATATTATCTTTCTTCCATCTTGCCATCCACCCTCTTCTGACAATTATTTCATAGTGCAACTGCGAAGGTTTTCATCTCGTTACATCGTTCACACCTACCTATACTCTCAATTTCCTTTTCGACGCTGAATGACGTCATAGGTCCCAGTGCTTGGCCTGTAGCCTGAACTCTATATTCCATTCTACTCCATTCCCCTATTAGGTAATCCTAACAGCTTTTAAACTTTGTGATTTACCGGCATTCCTTGTATCCAGAATCGCATGTTTTCCTGATAGGTAAGGGATTACGTGCTTCGCCATGATTACTGTTTGTGTTTAATGGGGGTTGTGTTGCGAAATGTCATTGGGCATTTGAATTATCTTGGAAATAAACAAATAATATTTTGGCAGTTATCCCTACATAGAGCTGACATTACCTCACAATCGTGAAGACCAAATTCTTAATGCTTGAAATTAGTTTCTACTCGTAAAACTCGTGCTCACCTTTCTTTAGAATAATAAACGCAATTTTCTTGTTTTCCTCTTTTGAAAGAAAGCCGCCCTTTCTGTGATAAGATCAGTTCGTTGATAAGTTTATACTATAAAGGTTCTTTTTGCGATCTTCCAAATGGTTGCTTAAGCGCCTCAGTGGCGTGGTTGGTATGATGTTGGCGTCCCATTTCGGTGGTTTTGAGTTCGATTCTCGCCCATTCCATTGGGGAATGAGAGAGGTGTATTTCTGGTGATATTAGTTCACTCTCGACGTTGTTCGGAAGTCATGTAAAGCCGCTGGTCCCGTTGACCACTGGTTCCATGCAACGTAAAAACACCATATAAAACAAACAAATGGTTGCTTGAATCTTTACAACGAAATGTAACTATAGTTTCTTGGAAGTGAAAAGCATTTCTTTTACTTTGCGACAGTTTATATGATCGACGAAAATATATTTTCCGAGTAATTAGGCAGAAGATGATTCCTGTTATGCAGGTATGCTGTATTCAAACATGTCAAAATCATTGCCGAAGTAATGAGAGATTGCCAGCATCTGTTCCGTGGTGAGGTCCTTCTGTAACTGGCCAACGAGAGAGGCGTTAATCCTCCTCTCGTGATGTGGGAAATGGAAGTCGTCGGGCGCCCCGATGGCTCGTAGCAACCCCTCAGCGTCCTCGTCCAGAGTTTCGAACTTCAAGATAAAGTCGTAGTCGATCTGGCAGGGGAGGCACAGGGACTCGTAGGGCGTCCAGTGTTCGTCCGAGCGCCCTCGTTTCCTGACGACGAAGCTGACGAACTCGGGCCACGTGATGTCCATCACAGTGGCGTTCTTCCTGGTCTTCCACAAGAAGGGCAGGAGTAGACGCTGCTTTTCGAGTATTCCTTCTTTATGGTGAATCTTGCCGAAGTAAGCCGAGGCCAGTCGTTCGATGGGATGACGGACGACGATGAATTTCTTGTAATTTTCCAGCTTTTTTACGATTAACTCGTCCTGGAAAACGTAATGGCATTATCGTAACAGTGGATGTTTCACGGTAATTTCCGTAACATTTTAGTGCGTGACCTTCGTATCGCATAAAGGTATGTGTATTTATCTTAGTTTAAAAACTGTGAACAATCCTTACCCAAGTGATTAAAAAAAAAAAAGCTAGTTACACCAATGATTCTCTTTTTCTAAACAAGCTGGCGATAGCAAGGTACCATGAAATGCACAATTCTCCAAAAAATGAACTTAATGAAAAGTTTATTCTTTTGTTTGTGCAGTTCGTTATTCCAGTCGGCTAGTATATTCTTTCGTCTATTGTTGTCGTAGTTTGCTGTATTCTAACGTCTTTATTCATTGTAGTCGGTCGTTGCTGTCAGGTGATTTTTAACACTTTTATCGCCGCATTCGGCTGCTTTCTTCACCCTTTTGTCGTTACAGTCAGCTTTATTCCTACCTGTGTCGTCGTTTTCATCAGCTGCATTCTCGCCAATTTTCTAGTTCATTCAGCTGCACTTTTGCCTCTCCCGTTGTCGTAGCCGACTCATTATTAAAGTCACAGCCAGCTGTAAAACTAACCTTTTTAGCGGCTACAATCAGCTGCACTTTTGCACTGTATTTATGACGGCAAACTGCCGTACATTCTTACCTCTTTGGTCGTCTGAAGCAACTGCATTTTTCCCATGAGGTAGTGGGGTGAAGCCAGATCAATATCGTCAACTTGCTTGGCGTCGCTGATATTGCCGAGTATCATAAACACCCTCTTCCAGCTTGTGCACCCGACCTACGGAGATAATTTCTTATTGTTGTGGTTATCACCTGTGCGATTTGGCTTCATTTCCCAACATATTTCATGACAAGAAAGATTTACACGCTTTACGTTTGGCATATAGAACAGTACCAATTGAGCTGACATGCACAAGTCGTAGTGCAGCTAAATACATCTTATTTTTACTGTATAGAATCTCTCTTGAGGTCTAGATTCATTACATAAATTTATTCACAAAATACAGACTCATGTGAAGCCATTTCACAAAATTCCAAACTTTTGAAGTACGATTTTGATATAAGATTTGCCCATGATTCGTAACCAGCAGATTACCTTTGGAATAAAACAATAGATAACTTTGTATTTATCATCCGCCAGAAGGAACGTTAAGTCATCCTTGTACATCTCCACTAAATGAGCGTATTTGGTTCTCCTTGACGTCCCTCGTGAGGAGTTTTCTCCACAGGCCGCCCTTAAGATGCTCCTCCTCCTCTCCTGCTCCTTAGCCCAGGTACTCTGTTCTGGCTCTGTGAGAAGGATTTGTCATTAAAAAGTATTCATTCACAACAGACGCGCACTTTTTGAGAAGGAATAGTCTTTCAAAAATGATTCACTCACGGCAGATGCATTTGGGAAGGGCTTTTGAAAAATCTGATTTCATTCAAAGGATCAGGTGAGCAATTTACCTGAAATACTGAACGTAACACAAACAATGATATCAGAAAGGTGTAAATTACCTGGTAGAGGAAAATACTGCTGTCTCGTGACCAGAACCTCGCTGAAATTAAAAAAAGGTTGAGAATTAGTCACCGGCATGAAAAATTGACTCGAAATTCTTGGTCCAATGTTGAGATAGATGTCCATTTGACTGTTTCAGGGATGTGGGCTGTTTCTCGCTTGAATCCTTAGAAGATTAGTGTAAACAGTACTAGTCACAGGGACTTCAGTAGCATTATTTTCAGCTTTGAAAATTGATCGATCACTGAAAGTATTGCCGTAATTATCTGGCGCTAGTTGTAACTGAAGTTCAAATTAAAGCCAAATATGTCATTTCTAATTTTTACCACTTTTGATACGCTTAGCTTTATTAAGTTTATCACCTATTTATCGATATTACATTTCAAATAAAAGTTACTTAATTGACATAAGTAACATTAATGACAATATCAAATCGTGGAAGGACTTTAACTTGCTTACCTGTATAGCAGCATATACGCTGTAATGGCCATTAAACATCCAGTCCCAATTATCTTTCCGGAGATCATCGTGAGAAGTAGGGAAGAGGTTCCTTGCTATCCCACTTATTCGACCTTTGGAATGGCTGGAATTATTTTGATACTTATATTCTATTACCATAAGTCTTCTCAATACGTCTGTACATAAATGTATACTCAAACATACTCACAAACTAATTATATGTATTTATATATAATATATATATATATATAAATATATATATGTGTATATAATATTTGTATATATATATTATATATATATATATATATCTATATATATCATATATATACAGGGTTTTTTTCCACGAAGGAAAAAATGAAAAAGCGAGATAGCCAAGTACTTCCTTCGTGGCAAAAAAAAAAAAAAAAAACCTTTATTTATACATAACATCACGTTTTATATACTTCGTGATCAAGTTATTCTATATATATTATATTATATATATATATATCCATATATATATATATATATAACCATATATATAGATAGATAGATAGATATATGAAGATTTGTAGCACCAATGAACGCGTACTTAAGAATATCCTTAAAATCCACGGGAGAAAGGTGAGTGAAAAACTGGGGACTTAGAACAAGTACTTTCGTAGTATATTCTACGTTTTCAAGTTCACACTGAATACAACAGAAGTTGACAGACCTTTATATACAAAAACAGAAAAGGGGGCGGGGTTACAGTTTGTTAATCTGGGCGGCGGCGTGTTCTTTTAAGCAAAAGAGATAAGGAAAGAGGATCAAGGGACAATCCAGGATGGAGATTTAAATTCCTTGTTGACGTGGCTTCAATAAAAGTGGATTCCAACAGATTTCTTTTGCTGTGATATGGCATATTTGTGCTGAGAGCATCTCTTCTTTAGATCTTTCGATGATTGCTCTGTATAAATTTGATTACTATGTGTGTTTGTGTATCATGCTGTACTTTAACCTGAAATAAAAAGTCCACATAAGGTTTGTAAATATGTAAATATGGAAAATGGATTGTTCCAAGTATTTACCATGGTTTCTTTGTAATTATATCCTGCTTCTGGGTACTTGTTACTTAATTACAACTTACACGAGTAAGCCGTTTTAAAAATTATTGTGGACCTTTTTCCTGATATATAATCAGGAAAAAGGTCCTCAATAGTTTTTAAGACGGCTTACTTATGTAGGTTGTAATTCAGTCACCCGTGTGGCGGCGTGGGAAATCTGTGTAACATCTTCATAACGGTTGGACGATTTTTGATGAGATACTCACTGACCTTGTTCATATAAATGTAACTTTAGGTGGATGACGATGAAAGTTTGATTATTTATCGCCATAGACACCAGCTCGTCCTTTAGTTTGTGTATTTCAGTGTCAAAGTAAGCTCAATTTAGTTAGCGTATTTCAGTGTCAAAGTAGGCTTTCTATTGGGAGTTCTTGCTAAAATCATTCTAGGGCGGTAAAGGATTATATGAATTCAATTGCAGCCTGAACACCACGTATTCTTCTTATTCTTCCTTAACTGCTTCATGTTGCAATTACTACTGCAATTGCTATCTTGGTACCATTACCATAAATGTATGTATATGGCTGTTACTGCCTCTAAGATTACTGTGGACGAGACTAACGAGTTATAGTTTCGTTGTTGTGCTCTGGCTACCAAGTATATCCGATTTACAGCCCTCTACCCTCAGTAGTTTTAAGATCTGAGGGCAGACAGAAAAAAAGTGCAGACGGACAGACAAAGACATCTCGATCATTTTCACTTCCCAGAAAACTAAAAGTTACAAAACGTTGGTGAGCTGAAGAAAGAGCAGAATCATCGTCACAATCATACGTAACCGTTCAAGATCATACGGGAAGAAAGCAAATGTAAAAAAGAACTCAATACTCTATTGTTCTGTGTGAACTACGATACTGACGAGAAAACATTACAAGACATGTCAGAAGCAACTCATTTTGAATACGTACAAGGGCCCGCCAGAGAGAGAATCATCCCTGTAGAGGGCTGTACCATAAAATCAAAGTGAACGAAGTGAAAGATCAAAAACAATGAGGGAGTTTTGTCTAAATCATCTACCAAGCTATCTATACTTGCTACATTGGGCATGACGATGTTATTTAAAGGTAAGCCTAATTGAAATTGGTTTGATAAATGTAATTTTTTTTTTAGTTTTAATTAAGGTATAGTTTCGAAAATTTTTCATTCGTCTGTCTGTCGCTGTTATCGGTCTACATTTTCAGAATATGTAGGGCGATTTTCCTGGGTCATAAGTTAAGAGATTATATTTTCATTTCCTCTTCCAATGACATTAATATGTTCTCGTTTTCTTTGCTATAAATCTACAGATACACCACTGGTGAACTTTGTCAGGTGATCTACGTGGCTATTTGAAAAATGCACGGTTTCTTAGACACCAAGTTTTTCTGGCCCAAGAAACATGTTGTAAACGGTAACTGTATTCAGAAAGACGTTGGCATGGCATGCCCGCGGTATTTAAAGGACCTTGGTATCCCCAAATGATGTTTGTCATCCGTAAGAGGATGACGAGGCTTATGTTAATTTGTTCCTCCACTAACCTTTCTTGCAAAGCATCGCCAAATTAGATCTTACAAGGCGCCGGCTCCTCATAGTTCATCATACTCAACGGCCACTTTAGAACGAGGGTTCGCGCTGTTATTAGACAGTCTTCATCAAAACCATAAAAAAAAAAAAAGTTTTAAAGTCTAGTTAATAATAAAAAATAAAATCCAGTAATTTGTAAATATTGTAGGTGTACATTTTTTAATATTTTGTAATACCTTACTTATGTAAATGACATGTAATATTTTTCTAATAAAAGATAAAAAAAAAAATCAACCAACCTTGAAACGATCCTTGAGCCCTGGCGATGGGTTTGACGACTGAACAGATCCGTCACTATTGAAGACTGCAGCCACGCACGGGGATGTTATATTTAGCATTTTCCTTGATAGGACAGTGACGGGTATTCTGCCTCTTACGAAGTGAAGTACTTACAACTCCAAAGAGTGAAGGATTCCCGGAATTCTGACGAGAGAGAGAGAGAGAGAGAGAGAGAGAGAGAGATTCTACACGTAGAGTGTCTGTTACTTGCAATAGCAGTACGATCTTTTAAAACGAGCGAAGGCATGGCATCCGTCACGATTAGACTAAGATGAATAGGAATTAACTTTTCCTCGTCCGGAGTCCTATTATTAGACGCTGTCACAGTCTCGTATCTGTATTCAGAACTCCAGGTTGTGCGGTACGTTTATAAGTAATGTCGCTTTTATCATGGAATGGAAGCGGTAAAGAAAATATAAAAGGTTTTTACGGCAGTTTTGGATTAAACTACATTTATATTCCGAGCAGACATGTATATGACAAACAACGTCCTCCCCCCCTCCCCATCTATATTTAAATATATAATATATATAATTATATATATATATATATATATAATATATAATTAATATATTATATATATTATATATAATAAATATATATATATATGTTATATTATGTGGTAATCTATATTATGGCCAGAATGTAAATGTAGCTTAATCCAAAACTGCCGTAAAACCCTTATATATTTTCTTTACCGCTTGTATTCAAAGATAATAGCGACAGGACTTAACGAATGTACTCCACGACCTGGAGTACTGAGTATACAGATGCGAGATTGTTTCACAGCGTCTAGAAATATCACTGAACGAGGAAAAGTTCATTCTTATTCATCTTTGTCTAATCGTGACGGATGCCTGGCTTCGCTTGTTTTAAAAGATCGTGCCTCTATTGTAAGTGATATATATATGTATATATTATATATATATGTGTGTGTGTGTGTGTGCGCGCGCGCGTGCTATACGATCACAAGTGACACGTGAAGATTGTATATCAAGAGCCAACAGGAAAAAATGAAAAGCAGTAGTTTCTAGCGCTTTCTTGTATTCTTGATACACCTCATCAGGGTACAATATATAACAATAGGATAAAAAAAAAATTCGAAATTTCAAAAGTAAACACGAAAAAAAGAGAGAGTAAAATATAGACCAACCAAGCAGCCTAGTCAAGAAGCAAATGGTCCACAGCCTAGAATACACTTAAAGGATAAATACCACAAACGGAAAGGAAACTACTAAGCAGTCAATTTACTACTAGTTACGAAGTTGTTAACAATACATTTCTTTAGCCAGTTATCTAGTTTATGTATATTGTCCGTTGCTAAAAAAACTACATGACATATTTGATTAAGCTGGGTTCTATAATGTTTCTTTAAATATCTCTACAAAGGAAATATAATTCCTTAGAGATATCAAAAGAAACATAATTGTATCTAGCTTAATAAAATGTCATGTTGCGTTTTTAATATTAGCAATGAACAATATAAACTAGATAATTGCCTCAAGAAATGTATTGTTGACAACTTCGTAACTACGTAGTATGTAATTGACTGCTCAGTTTTTTCATTTCCGTTTGTAATATTTATCCTTTAAGTGTATTCTAGGCTGTGACCATTTGCTTCTTGACTAGGCTGTTTGGTTGGTCTATATTTTACGTTTTTTCGTTTTTATATTTTTACCTTTGAAACTTCGAAGCTATTTTTCATTCTTATATATTGTACCGTGATGAGGTGTATCAAGAACACACGAAAGCGCTAAGGAAAAAACTGCTGCTAAATTTTCTCATGCAATAGCTCTAAGATATATATATATATATATATATATATATATATATATATATCTATAATAAATAATTATATGATTATATCTTCTATATTATATATATATCATATATATATATATATATATATACTATATATATATATATATATATATATTATGTGTGTATAATTTGCTCAGAGCATAAAGGTTTATTTAATCTAAGCTGCAAAACCTTTTAAACATTTTATTTTATTGTTACCAAAGACGGCAAGAGATTCTGAAAGGTAATAAATACAATAACATCTCTCTCAGGATCCCACTGAAAACAGGCTATGGAGAAATTGCAATTATTTTTCGGTTTACTGAAGGGTTCATTTCAGTGTTGTATACCACGATAACCCAATCGTTTCCCTGTTCTTTCTACCTCTATGAGGGAGACGTTGCAAGGAGTGGTCCCGTTCCTAATTATGGTTGAGGGTTTTTCGTCCTCATCTGTGAGTAGTCGGCAGAAAAGGGTGATAAAACTAAGGGCCACGAAGCTTTTCTTTAGAGTATTCCTCACGATATGAATTCAAATGACCCGGACACTAAACAATTTAAATATATATTTTTTTATAATAGCTTTCAATAGTACCCAGTGGAAAGCATGCCCAGTCAAGGGTCAAGTATGAAGTTTGACCTTAAATCTGGACCTTTTCCTACCAACTGAGTATGTTTTGATGTCCTCAGGATGAGTGTCGTGCATTCTCTGAATGTGGCTTTTATCACTTTTAAAAAGTTAAGTATATCTTAGTTTAACCAGACCACTGAGCTGATTAACAGCTCTCATAGGGCTGGCCCGAAGGATTAGATATTTTGACGTGGCTAGGAACCAATTGGTTACTTAGCAACGGGTCCTACAATTTATTGTGGGATCCGAACCACACTATATCGAGAAATTAATTTCTATCGCCAGAAATAAATTCCTCTGATTCCGCGTTGGCAGAGCAGGGAATCGAACTTCGGACCACCGGATTGGCAGCCGAGCTCGAAAACCACTCGTTCAGCGAGGAACTTTTCATCACTGAAACTATTTCTTTAGGTTTTACAGCGCCATATACGCGTTTAGTTACCACAAGAGTCTCTTTTGTAATACACATTGAGTTTTTGTAACCTTGAAAGAGTCCTTTAGAGAAGTGCGTGTTTGTTTAGAAACAACTGGTGGAAGGATTAGTTGAAATTTAAAATGTAAAAAAAAAGACACGTCACTTTATCTGAATATCTGATATATATAAATCCGGAGCGAATTATACCTATATCACAAGATGATGATTGGTAATATATTAATAAATGAGGGAAGAGCTCCGTGACAATATTTTACATCCATACGTCTTCGCTTGAAAATAACTAAATTTTGAATAACGAAAGGCTAATAACATATAAATATGTTATAGCTACTAAATTTTAGCCGCTAAAATCAGTGTTTTACTCTCCTCGCGTCCTCAGGGACTGACTTATGGCTATACTGAGCAGGGGTAGCTATAACAACCAAAACTAATTCATTACTAATGGTTTTTGTTAACCAACAAATAAGCCCTGAAACCGGTAACGAGCCGCTCAAAGTAGCGAGAGACCCCGCTGGTGTAAGGACTGCTTAATTTAGCAACAAGCTATTTGGAAAAACATGTGCATCCTCGAATAGCCACTGAATGAACATTGTTAATTTAGCTTTTTCGTTTTCAGTTGTTTTTACAGATCTACAAAAAAATCCACTTTCCCCGCGATGCCCACAAAGGTGCGAATCTCAGGACAATTCGTGGAGAATTTCGCTCGAGATCACAGATCTAAATATATAACTTATAATAACGTATTTCTAAATTTCTACCCCTCAGCACTAACAATTATATCTTCTGGGTAAAAGGTTTAGTATGCAAAAATTTGCATTGACAAAAATCTTGTGCGAATGATGACTGAATTTAAAGATGTCAGCAGAACCTGAGGAAAGGAATAACCTTCAACATAATATGACTGTTGTTGAATGCTGTTGCTTTTGTGGTTATTTATGAAGCTAATCATGATCTAGCAGGTCTTGCTTCTTAGTGGCCAGGATGACCAGAGGAAAAACAGCAAATCTTTGCACATGAAATAAAACAGAAGGTTCTCTCGTGGGAGACGGCAAATATCACAAACGCTCATCACGTATTTAGTTATCTTGTAAATGTAATATCTTGACCTGGTTTAAGACAATTTATGTATTGAAAATTACCATTAACACGTTATTTCAAATGTAAAACGATAAAAGATCTTTATAAGTTCTTAATCATGAATCATGTGGATTACTGGTGCCATGACTGAATGAAAAATGAGGCAACTGATGAAATAATGGGCCGGCGATAATTGACTGGGCGTGTACCT
Source organism: Macrobrachium nipponense (assembly GCF_015104395.2). Lineage (NCBI taxonomy): Eukaryota > Metazoa > Arthropoda > Malacostraca > Decapoda > Palaemonidae > Macrobrachium > Macrobrachium nipponense. Next base: position 63,469,089 of record NC_087217.1, on the reverse strand, counting down.
CCGTAAGTCACAACCCTTTACCATTGAAGGAGAAATTTCATGTAATGATCGTAATGGGTTGCCTTTGAGAGTCCGAATCCCGCTAACCCCCAACAACCCTCCCTCACAAAAAAACCACCCCCTCCCTCCTCCCCACCTCCAGACCCCCCGAGGGGGGGGACCTCTTTAACTTAGCCCGCAAGGGCTCTGGAAACAACGAGTGGCTCGCGCTACCGAAGGGAAAGTGCCTTGTGTGATATTCATTATGTGTTTGTCCTGTCACTTTCACTGGCTCTGGCCGCGTCTAAACGTCCGTCAGTCAGGTAGACGGGTAGATCATCTACCTGGTATAGGCCGTCCCTCTCTCTCTCCCTCCAGAGACCTGCAGCTTTTGCCGTTCCTTGACGGGTGATTCATTTCTGTTGTTGACCATTCAGTGACAATTCGTGTGGACTTTGTTGTTGTGTGCGATGGCTGGATTGCGTGTTTGTGAGTCAGACCATGGCAACAGCGGTTGACACGAGCTGTCTTCTGCGTTGTTTGTTTGTTTGTTTAAATGTTTTCTCTCTCTCTCTCTCTCTCTCTCTCTCTCTCTCTCCTCTCTCTCATAGTGCAAAGAATAAATTGAAACAGCTAGACAGATAAGTCTCTCTCTCTCTCTCTCTCTCTCTCTCTCTCTCTCTCTCTCTCATAGTGCAAAGAATAATTTGAAACAGCTAGACAGATAAGTCTCTCTCTCTCTCTCTCTCTCTCTCTCTCTCTCTCTGAGCACACAATGTCTCCTCGGATGGACTAACAAGTCTTTGAGACATCCTAATCCTTGTAATTCTCTCTCTCTCTCTCTCTCTCTGTGCTCTTCAATGTCAATCCTCGGATGGATCTCCTAACAAGTCTTTGAGACATCCTAATCCTTGTAATTCTCTCTCTCTCTCTCTCTCTCTCTCTCTCTCTCTCTCTCTCTCTCTCTCTCTCTCTCCTGCAGCTGGAGACAACACAACGACGTCAGGCAAAGTTCTCAGTTTCCCATTCCCTAATTATTTACCATTTATCTCTTCAAGTCACCAGACCCCACAACGGCCGGTACATTTGGCAAATTCCTAGCATACGAATGGCGCCATTGCTGGGTGACTTTCGGGCGGCGTGGTCTTTGATGGGCGTCTTTCATTAATCTGCGAACGACGTTTGAGTTGGGCCACTTTACCTTAAATGTATATCAAGAGAAGGCCGCCGGTGAGGCGCTGAGAGGTCGTCAGCTGCTGTGGGGAAATACGAAAGTTTCTTTATCGTAAAGTAAGCAGACACTGTTATAATAATAATAATAATAATAATTAATAATAATAATAATAATAATAATAATAATAATTAATTAAAAAATCCTCATAGTAGCTCGAGTCTTCCAAATGGAGAAAACGAATCCACAGTTATGTGAAATGTAACATAATTTCTTTAATTCTAAAACTTTAAGGATAGCTTTCGGGAACCTGTTCGGTTCCCCTTATCAATCTGATTGATAAGGGGAACCGAACAGATTCCCGGAAGCTATCCTTAAAGTTTTAAATTTAGATATATGTACATTTACATAACTGTGGATTTGCTTCTCCAATAACAATAACAATAACAACAATAATAATAATAATAACTTTTATTTATTACCGTGGTAACAATGTAAGTAAAAAAGAATTATTAGAATTTTGTCATTATTATCATACATGTAGTTGTTAAGATTATAACACTGATGATAAAAATTGCCATCATCAATGTTAATATTATTTATATTATATTGACGTCTAGCCTCGTAAAAGGGACACTAGTAATGATAGTATTAACAAACATTATTCTTATTTATAATTGTCAGTAGCTGAAAAATATTTTCACTAATTTACGCACATCTGTTAGGGAATACATTTTGGATATACTCGAAGTCACAGCTGATGTAGTACCTTCCCATTCAAACGATCAGCACATGCAAGAAACATATGTTTATGTTGATAAAAATAGTTAACAGCGCCATATTGCTTCTTGTAGAAGATAAAGCTATATTTAATTTTATGATGCATATTACGAGCTAACTCAAATGATTTTTCGAAAATAAACATCATATTTACGTAATCTCTCTCTCTCTCTCTCTCTCTCTCTCTCTCTCTCTCTCCTTCTTTTGAAGAATGAATGTAACCAGTGACAATTAGTCATTTTTAGAGACAACCTCATAATGGTAATGGAAAACTGCTCATTATTTAATGTACATAACTTCATACCAACTCCTGGAATTGAAAGTATGTTTTGTCGATTTAAACTAATGTGGGAAGCCAGTCCCACAAAAGAAGGAAAAAACCTATCACAAGTTGACTTGGGGCCCTCAAGCTATATCTATATCTATATATATATATATATATATATATATATATATATATATATATATATATATATATATAGATATAGATATAGCTTTGAGGGCCCCAAATTACATATGAATGAGGTAAAACTGACCAGTAGATACGTAGAATCTACTGGTCATTTTTACCTCATTCATATGTAATTGTAATGGCCACCATTCCCTCTTAACTTCTCGAATCCTTCGCCCTTTTTTGGGGATACACTGTCACTACAAAGCCTTGAGATCCCGCGCATTTTTGGATACGCTTGTCACTACAAAGCCTTAAGATCCGAGTGCAAGAAATATGAAGAAATTTTATGATGTTCGGTAGCAGGAAACGAACCCGCGATACCATTATCATGACAAGGTCACGTTGCTGACCTGACCTCGCAACGTGATCGTGATTCCGGCTGCCCGACATCTTAAACCTCTCGAAAAGAATTCGAGAGGTTAAGAGAGCACCGTGGCTTTTATAATTACAGATACTAGCCGACCAACCCGGCATTGCTGGGGGGAAAACTCTGAAGAACTCAAAGAAGCTTCCCTGCTCCACCTTGTGCTGACTGTCCCTTTCATCCAGAAATTACTGTACTGACCTGCCCGGGGTAACTCTGAATGGCAACCGATAAATTCTCTCTCTCTCTCTCTCTCTCTCTCTCTCTCTCTCTCTCTTTCTTACCCTCTTTCTTCTCCCAACACCCCCTCTACCCTCTCTCTCTCACTGCCTCTCTCTCTCACTTTAATAATAAGTCATATTTATTATGTAAACCGAAAATCGAAAGTCATATTATTTACTATGTATACCGGAAATTAGGTATGATAAATTCGTAATGTTATTAAGTCTACGGGCTGAACCAGCCTAATTTTGGGAAGGTGCCCTGCCCCCTCCGGCACCATTGGTGCCTTTGTTGCTTGAAACGCCATCATAAACCATCTTAGGGGTCCCCACTATAACCCTGCCAAGTTTCAGGCCCATCGGACCAGCCGTTTGGCCGTGATGAAATGACAGACGAACGGACGGACAGACATAACGCCCATTATAGTAATATACATATATATATATATATATATATATATATATATATATATATATATATTATTTACACACATTAGTGCTTACAACAGTTTTTCTAAGTGGAAATATGATAAACTAGCTGCCCAAAGGACAAGCAGCCTTCATATTTGGCTTATATATTTGTTTTATTGTGATTCTTGAGCCGGCCCCATGTGACTTTTTGGTTTTACATGAACTACACTTCGATGATAAAAAACTTAAGTATATCTTAGTTTTACCAGACCACTGAGCTGATTAACAGCTCTCCTAGGGCTGGCCCGAAGGATTAGATATTTTTACGTGGCTAGAAACCAATTGGTCGGTCACCTAGCAACGGGACCTACAGTTTATTGTGGGATCCAAACCACATTATATCGAGAAATGAATTTCTATCACCGATTCCCCGTTGGCCGAGCCGAGAATCGAACTTAGGACCACCAGATTGGTAGCCGAGCGCGAAAACCACTCGTCCAACGATTATCTACACTTCGACGAGGACGTCCAAACGGTAGGTGGGGCTGAGTTCCTATTATTTGTCTGTATAGGGCAGATATTTATATTTCAGCATTTATTAAGGTGGATGAACTTCTCTAGCTGACTAATTGTTGCTCTGTGGAAAAGATAGCGTCTCGTTTTGCAGGATATCAGTTCGGGAGATCGAAAGTGACTGTGTCGAACAGTTTATTCGTTAACCCTACATTCGAAAGCACCTCAGTGCCGTGGTTGGTATGATCTTTGCCCGCCACCTCGTAGGCCTCGAGTTCGATTCTCGGGCATTCCATTGAGGTGTCAGAGAAGGATATTTCTGGTGATAGAAGTTCACTTTCGACGTGGTTCGGAAGTCACGTGAAGCCGTTGGTCCGGTTGCTGAATAACCACTGGTTCAATGCAACGTAAAAACACCATACATAACAAACATTCTTTGAAATGATAATAGTCAACACTCAGTGGTGGTTCCACTCCGCTTGAAAAATGGCTTTTGAACATGCTCGGAAGTATGCGGACAGCGTGATCAATCCATGAATTCGCTGTGACTATTGCGTGTCTGTCTCTTGTCTGCCAGGTGATGTGTGACGCAATGGAATCTTCCTCAAGCGAATGCGTTTTACGTGTCAGTGTCCTCACACTAAAGAAGTGTGTCTTATCAGGGAGTTTGTGCGTTTGTCTATGGCATTACACTTTGCTTGAAGGGGTCCTGTAGAATTATAGTTCAGTACCTTTCTAGCATTAGCTCCTTTTGGAGTTGTGCGGTGAAACCGCGAGACTGTGAGGACAGCCATAGAAAGTGAGACATCTTACTAATCTTACTCATATGTCCAGTGTTATTATTTAGCAGTCTCTATGAGATGCACCACTGCAGTGAACGTTCTCTTTTCTTTGAGTATTTCATTATGGATTTTTATTTGTATTTGATGTCTCGCATACAATGGGGTAAAGTCTTCTATCTAACAGGAGCTTAGAATGAGCCTCATGAAGAAGTTTGATCGCTGGAGGGAAATGTATATTACTATGTGACATGTATTTCTACAATGGACATGTCAATTTTCGAATGGAGGTGTTTCATTTTCTTTATGAATTTTGGTTTTATAGATTTTGTGATTGGTTTAGTTTCCCATGTGTTGATCGAGAACAATTCATTCTCTTTATGAGGTGAATGTGTTTGTCATTGATTTATCCAACTTTCCTTGATAGATAGAGCTTTGTTTGTTTTCCTAGAATAAAGATTGTTTTTGTAGCTCGGAGTGTAAATCAGTTGCCTGCACTAATTTGGGGTTGTCTCTGTGCGTATTTGGAATATTCTTTCCAGTTGAGAAACACCTCCGTCGTGGAGGTGACATAAATATGTGTGTGTATCCCTCTTTTCCTACTTACAGAGGTCTTGACTTGTTTTAATCTTTTCACTAGATCCGTTCAAGTAATTCAAGAAGCGTTTTCATTCTCACTCTATTTTTTCTCTTCAGTCATGGTTGACAGCCAGTGTAGGCATCATCGTCTCAAAGTTATTACCCATTCGTTGTTGTATTTTCATGAAATATAATTGCTTATGGTTTTAGATGCATATTATTTTTACGTATTTTCATTGATAGTGGAAACTGACGAAGAGAATCGGAATAACTATACTCTGTTTTTTTCCATCTGTCCACACGCCTGTGGTGTTTGCGTATGGTAACACTGCGTTCTGGTCTTTATATAGTTACGCTATATTTAAGTTTTAGGTAAATAAAAGGATATCTGGGTGTACATTTGCAACTGAAAAGGGTTTTAATAATTTGCAGTATGCGAATTACACCGTTAATATTCGAAATAGGATATTGTTATTATTGTTGAATGTAAGCTGCATGTAACGATCTAAAGCCCGGGACGCAGTGTTACCATACGCAAACACCACAGGCGGGTGGACAGATGGAAAAAAACAGAGTATAGTCTACTGTAGCTTCAGAAAATGAGCCTGAAGGTTTAATCGTGGCATGGCAACACTGCCAACGAGTAGGTTGCCATGACACGATATTGTAACCCTCAGGCTGGATAGTTACAGTCATATTATGACGACGAAGGATTGAAAGTATGTTCTTTTTCGTCTTCTTATTCTCTTTAATGCTAACAGATATGGGACTGTTAATCCAGTCAAGATGTAAAAAGATTATGTGAGATTATGTGAGTTGCCGCACAGGCTGCTGAGAGATTAATTCTGTGCTCAGTGACGGTCACACGGAGCGCTTGGGTGCTGAGTGTATATATACGATTTACTGGAGCCTCCTTGAGTTCACAGCGTTGTTTTTGTTAATATTATAATGATTTCTTCTTAAACTTGCATATAAAATGCAAAGTGAACATTGAAAATGGAAACCGAAAGAAAAGGATCTTAAAAATATATAAGCTATTCATAGATTTTTGTTCTCCCTCCAATAAATTTCCGAAGACATCTTCCTCATTCTCAGTCTCATCGGTTACGCGTAGGAGATTTTTCATGAGACATGATGAAATACACAATTCGGAATCTAAATCCTTCACTCGATAGCCCTTTATCCTCCAGTAGGGCTTCATGTATAAAATTCCTTACCAATAAAAATTGCAAAAGGCATACACATATAGATTCTTAACCGGTGAACATGGTTTATTTGCATTAGGGATTGAATGGAAGATATAATATTCTGCATATACTCTTTAATTGCTAGAATTATCCGTATAAATCTATGGTTCATTCAGGTTATGGAAAACGCTCTTCTTTTAGTCTGGCTCTCTCTATCTCGAAAATAACTGCCCCCTTCCTGTACCCAACAAACAATAGGCCCATTTCATGCACATGTAAACAATTTCAATAGAATCTACGCGTCTCTCTCGTGCTGACTTGTATATCCCCTTTGCAGTTATTCTTATCTAGGCTAAGTCTAGGCCAATTTGTCTTATCACTTTTAACCAGTCAAATATGGTTTACTTGCATTAAGAATCGAACGGACGATATATTTCTGCATTTTAATTGGCAAAAGTATTCGTATAAGCCTATAGCTAATATATTTACCTGCAATTTTAAATGTAAGAGGTTGACTAAACCAAACTAAATTCAAGGTGTTAAATACCTGGAAAAACAGTGGCAGTATCATGCCTAGGTAAACGTTGGGTCGCGATGACATCATCTTTCAATCTTCTCGCATCTGCAGGGCAGTAATTAGGCAATTCATGCCTGAGATTTTTTTCCATGATAGCTTTGTTGAAACTAAACCAAATACACTTGCGTTTTTGGCGATTATATGGTCACTTCTTCTGCATATGTTCACCAACTTCCTACATATTTCGGGATCTTGAGGGAAACGGTAGAAGCTAACCTTTTCACTTCCAACATTGTCCCTTCCTATGTTATAGTATCCATAAATAGTAGTGACTATCACCTCGGCAGTAACGATTTAAATTCCAAATATCTCAAGAATTGTCACAAATTCGTGAAAACTCCCGCCAAGCCATTGCCACTTGCAAGGGGAAGAAGGTAAAGGCTTGTTGCCCAGAGGTACTGTTGTCTCTTCATGTGACGTCAAGCGCAGGAGAGTAACTCGCCTTATCTTCTTACACCTTGAATCCAGTGCCTATACCTAGTCCAGGCCCAACAACACGGGGAGAAAGTAAAACGAAAAACGGATGGGGGCTATTTCATAGGAAGTTAAAGACTTTCTTGTACATTTACATAAAACGGGTTTTCATCTTGTGTGTCCTGACTTCAGAAGGATCTCCTTGTACTGGAATCCGCGAAGGAATAAAAGTTCCCTCGTTAAACTTACGCAACGAGATCGTTTGCAGGAGAGCTCATGCGCTCGTGTGAAATTCGTTGAATGGAAATCCAAGCACAGATTCCGTGTTGTAATCTCTCAGTTTATTGGTGATTCTCCGGCTAGGAGACGGGCAAGCTGGAAAGACAGTGAATGGTATTGTAGACTGCGAGTTGCTGTGTTGCTTTATACAACAATCTTGCTGCCAAAACAAAGCTGTTCTTCAGCTTTGTTCAACAGAAAGAGAAATGAAAGGAACACGTGTGCAGATGAAAGTTGATAAAGACAGATGAATAACAACAGAAAACCAACAAAAGTATGAATAGTAGTAATTAAAAATGAAAACCGATGGAGGCATTTTCTGCTTTCTGTGAACATCGAGTAGATGATACATAAAGAAATGAAACGAGCCAAAGATGAAAACAAACAACGTCAGACAAGAAAGGACAGAGCAACTTCTGAAAGCAGAGGGAGAAACAAATGAAAGACGAAATAACAAGAGGCTCTCATGACTCACCCTTTCCCTTCTGCTATAACCAAAACCACCGACTATAACACGGCCGTCTGGCACACCGTCTAGACTCTGGTCTGCGATGTGGCACAGTGATTGCGCAAACCTTAGGTCCATACCCCAAAGTGTTATCAATTTCGACCAGTGCCACTCTTTCTACGGCAGCAGAGCGAGACCTTCCACGGATCGGACTGAAAGGGAAGAAGAGGTCAGTGTTTCGAAATCCGCATCGTGCAAGTTGCACCCCTCTTTAAGAGTTGGGGGTTGGGGGTTTGGCGGGGCCCTCTTATGGGGTCTAAAAATAGGAAGATTTCGTTGCAATGGACGACCCCCTTTCACCCTTTCCTGCCCCGAAGAGTTCACGACATCTCCTCCCAGTGGAAGAGGTTTCAGTTCCTTGAACCCCCTGTTACACGGGTGAACGGTTCTGCACTTGAGTGCTTTTCTCTCTCTCTCTCTCTCTCTCTCTCTCTCTCTCTCTCTCTCTCTCTCTCTCTGTTTCCGTTTATACTCCATTTTTTTAAAATAGATGTATTTAACAGTTCCGCATTGGAATACTTCTCTCTCTCTCTCTCTCTCTCTCTCTCTCTCTCTCTCTCTCTCTCTCTTAGAATAATGCAGATTGCTTTGCTGATCATTTTTCTTAGTTACTTTATCTCAGGGAAGATGTATGTATGTGTGTGTGTGTGTACTTTCCCCTCGTGCAATTGCCTTGTATGTTCGGGGTACCACGTAAAACAGAAGAGCTGCTTCCCACGCCACACTTGTTATAAACAATGAAAGTCCAAGAACTTGTTCCGCCGTCGAACTGGTTCCGCAGTTCCTCGCGGAGTAGGTCTGAAACTGCAACAGTATTTTTAGACAAATAACATGTCTATAAGGAAAGCTCCTTCGTCATGCGTTTTTGTTCGTGCCAAAGAATAATGGAACAATAGTTAATCAAGAAATATCACTCGTCAGTAAGTTTTGGTTAATGCGTCGTCAGGCCATGAGATAAAAGATGAAATGCAAAAACAAGAAAAGTGAAATTATATATATATATATATATATATATATATATATATATATATATATATATGCTTATACACGCACATTATATGTACACATATATACATACATACATATATATACTATATATACATATACATTCATAAAATATATGTATATATATATAAAAATAAATATAAATATATTATATATATATATATACATATATATATCACATAAACATACATAATACATACATAAATACATACATACATACATATATATATATATATATATATATAGTTTTTTAGTTTTATGGGAACATGCCTCCAAATATGCACTGGAATTAGAACGCAATCAGGAATATTCCTTTTATATGTAAAAAAATCTCATTCAGTATCAATAGACCCCTAAGTAATGCGAATACGAAAGAACGACCAACCAGATAATGAATTATTATCTCAAGAGTTGACCATCTCGGTTAGTCCTGTACATTATCCTCTCCAGAATGCGAGGTTTTCTTTCTTCCTCCGTGTTTCCTTAACCCGTGACCGAGATAGATTTGGAAAATCATGCCCGTCTTGGCTTATGTTATTCACCAAGATTTTAAATCCTTCATTTCGTAATAGAGAAGAGATGCTGTATTTTTCTATTTTCTTTCATCCCATCTGTAGCCGTTTGAAAATAGAGCGCAAGAAGCATCGATTAAAATTATGTACCATGAGATAAATTTTGCCGGTGACTCAAAGGTGGAAAGTATAACTTAATGTAATTTTGATTGTTCGATGTTGTGATAACACGGCTTGTATAGAGTAGAGATGAATATTCAACTTTCAAATTATTCATATGTTACTGTGGATGTACTTCAAGGCGCACGTCAACACAGAAATCATTCTGCTGTAAATGTTATAACCCAGTCTCATTCAGCGTATATTTTCTTTAAAGATTTAGAGTAATAATAATAATAATAATAATAATAATAATAATAATAATAATAATAATAATAATAATTTCGATTCTTTTCCACCCCGACTTTAGACATCACGTCCAATCAACCAAGCCAGAAATATTTTGAAACAAAACCACTTTCCCTTTCAAGCACGTTCCCTAATGTGCTTTTTTTCTTCTTTTTCTTTTTCTTTTTGTGAGTAGGTATTAGGCAGAGACAATTACGCTACGCAAAGCCATTTGTAATGAACATGCGTAGAAGCATTTAGGCTAAGGTGGCAGTCATACGCTGGTGCTGTTAAAGGCTCGATGGTTAGCCTGTGTTCCGCACCGATAGAGAGAGAGAGAGAGAGAGAGAGAGAGAGAGAGAGAGAGATAGAGAGAGAGAGAGAGAGAGAGAAGTCTTCATTTTCTTGGTTTTTCTCCCTTGTTTTCTCTTCAAAGCCGTTATACCTCTTTTATCTGGTGTATTCAGCACGAGAGCTTTGGTTAACGCACGCCCTAATTCACTTTTTCCTCTTGTCATGTTTTATTGAATTTACACGTTCCAGTGAGTAAAAAAAATATTAGCATATAATACTACACACATATATATAATATAATAATATATTATATATTCTCTATATATATATAATATCTATATATATATATATATATAATATCTTATATATTCTACTATATATCTATTATATTATATATAGATATAATAGAATATATATATATATAATATATATATATCTATATATCATATTATATCTATATAATATATTATATATATATCTATATGTATATAGATATAGATATAATATATAGATATAAGATATATCTAGATATAATATATATATAGATAGATTAGATATAGTAATATTTTATAGAATATTATTATAAATTTATATTATACATATTATATCTAATAGATTATATATTATATATATATAATTTATCTATACCTGTAATATATAATTTATTATATAATATATAATACATTATATATAATATACATATATATATATATATATTATTATATATTATATAATTTATATCTATATAGTATGCATACTTCCTGCCTGACCAACCCTTAATACTTATCTTTTGATTACGTCCTCCCAGCGACGATTAGCACGACAGACGAACGCGGAGAAGCGCAATACGAGGAGCCAAGGACACAGCAGTCATCCATTACGGTTAAGGAAGAGACCCTGAGTAGACAGAGCGACCTCATTACCGTCATTTCCACCGCTCATTCCCATCGTTATCTCACCAGGAGGAAAGGAAAATGAAGTGGATGAGATCTGCGACTGTAATGTGCTACTACGTGATTATGACATCAGGTATAGGTACGAAGTGATTTCCTTTTTTGATGTCGTGCCGGGAGACGATGTAACGAGGAAGTACCTCCTTGGCTCCTCGTATTGCGCTTCTCCGAGTTCGTCTGTCGTGCTAATCGTCGCTGGGAGGACGTAATCATAAACTTAATCATAGACTTAATAATAAATGGTATGACTTGGTCTTGTGTCACACAGCTCGTCTCTGTTGCCGTAGCATTTAGTGGGTCGGATTGCTCTTGCGGCCTTGACTGTTGAAGGGATCTCTCATCTTTCTCCGAAGTTACCCTTATCTGCGTCTATTTTTGTCACACATCCGCTTCCGTGAAGTTCAAGTTTTTTCTTTTTAAAGAGTATAGTGATTACTTTTCTTTTTTTAAAGAGTATAGTTATTACTTTTTTAAAGAGTATAGTAATTACTCTCTCTCTCTCTCTCTCTCTCTCTCTCTCTCTCTAAGACCTGAAATAATGCTTGGAGCACCTTATTAGCATCAATACTTAGGACAAAACCATCATGAGAAAGGAAGGAAAATGGAGAGAGAGAGAGAGAGAGAGAGAGAGAGAGAGAGAGAGAGACTCTCAGTTAACAAGAACGATGACATTAGCTGCAAAAACATACAAACAAACACAGTGTTACCAGTTCATTCATTCATTCATTCCTTCCATACGTTACCCCACAGAAGTCTGTGGCTAATTACGACAATTTCCTAGAAAAGCTTTGCCAGATATTCGTCAATTCTATAGAATACACAGCAGGAGGGGCACAATGTTCTCTTTGTGGTTGAATGTCTGACTTCTTCTGTCTGTACCCGAAAACGTCTGTCAGGTAGAGGTCATCTGATCGCTAGAGTGTCTTCTCATCATTTTATCTGTGAATATATTTCCAGAGAGAGAGAGAAGAGAGAGAGAGAGAGAGAGAGAGAGAGAGAAGGAAAAAAACCATCGACCTTGATTTTACAGCCTACCCACAAAAGCTTAAAAATTGGAAGGGGTGTGAGAGGGTTATAACATTTTTCCCACACTGTCAGTGTCATGTGCAACCAAGGTCCAGTCGAAATGATTTATCTTCAGCTGGACGTTTGAGAAACCTCAGCTCATGAAGTGGCGTCATTCATTCTTGCTGTATTTATGATGTTGAACATTACGTAGAGAATTCCTCTCATCAGATTGTAAATGTCTTGCAATTTATGCTACGTAGTAGTCTCTACATGATTTACGATTTATCTTTTCCAGACCCCCCCCCCCACCCCCTCTCTCTCTCTCTCTCTCTCTCTCTCTCATTGAAAATTAAATTGACCCTGTCCAAACTGTTTTTTGTTGCTTCATATATTCACAAAAAGAAATATGGGAAGACACATTAGCGAACAGATGACCTCTACCTGACAGACGTTTTCAGGTACAGACAAAAGGAGCCAGACATTCAACCACAAGGAGAACATTGTCAGAAGGACGCATACACACATACATAAAACATGCCATATGCTATATGCCGACAATCAGACAGACGGGCAAAGAAAGACAAGGGCAAAGAGGAAAGTGGACGATCATTAGGCGATTTAGACCCATCAGATGAGAAACCTTCATTAATAAGAGACTCCTCAAACACTTTTAGCAGCGTGGTCGTGAAACAGTGTGTGCACTGAATGAAGAATTCATAGCAGTGTCTGTGAATCAGTGGTGAATGGGAAGACGACTGAATGAATATATGAATGGAGATGAAGAGGCGGAAAGCCCGGTATAGCCGTAGTATTCTGCTACCTGGCAACCTTCGAGTTATTTTGGGAAATTGAAATGATCAATGATTTTTTTTGTCTTGATTGTATTGCAAAACATGTCGCTTGAGAGATATTGGCAATACTCTCACGAATCCCATGAGAGAGGATGATTTATTAATTTTTAGTTGGCACTAAAGGTATATCATGCGATTAGCCTTCGGGAAAACATTAAAAGTATTGTTGATCAGTTTCGACAGGCAAAGAATAGTACTTTGATACTGGGTTAACATTTTTCTAATTAATTTTTTCCTCAGTAAGGAACATAGGCCTAGCAAACAGGGAACAAATTGCTAACACTGAATTTAAGCGAAAAAAGAATGTCATTCTTGATTGGCGCTGAAAGAACCTACCTCGTTTTCTACCGAGGAACAGTTCCGTTTCCATCTGTTGCGCAACAAATAATAACGGACATTAATTGTTCCAACAATGAGTGAAGCAATTATTCTACGTCGTTTGAAACTCCCGACACAACCCTTAACTCATGTCACACACACCCCTCCCAACACACACACAGGACGTAACCCTTTTTAAACAAGCAAGGTCATTCTAGCATCCATATCGCTGGCTCTCTGGCCGCTTGCAACAGGCCTCTCTCCCCATAGCATTGTTTTGTGCCCATCGTAGAAGAATCGTCATTCACTTTTCTGTGAAATCTCGAGCTGGACTGGGCTTGATGCCGAAGTGATTGTTATTCCATTTCATTATGTGACCTAAATAGAACTTTTTCTCTTTCATTCCTTCTAAAGAAGTGCTATACATTTTATTTCGGTGTTACCGTCAGAATAGTCAGTTTTTCACCTATGTGATCATTATTAAAAACGTAGTTTACTTGGGCTGCTGAAGGGAGAAAGAGCCCGCCAGGTACAATGAAAGCTTAATCATACTATAATGAAGAATTATTTGGTAGTTCACAGAAGCAGCCCGGAAAGCACAGTGCTTCCAAGCTCTTTCAGTTACAAAATAATTGTTGATTTTTTCTTACTTAGTATATCTGTAATATAGTAATCCAAACAAACTTGAAATCGGAAAAGAAAAGTTAAATTTATTTATGCTTTCAAAGTTTAGTTAAAACAGTTTGGTAGCATACAAATGTAACCTTGAAATATGAACTACTCGAAAGTGAACCTTCTTCGTGGTGTTTTTTTTTTTTCTTTCGTTTTGTAGTTAAGATTATTTTTCTTTGCGAAGACGCGATGAATGCGCTTTGAGAGATCAAAGCACATCTGATAATGAACAGCAGTTGATCGATCGTCTAGCTCTGATTTATTGCCACAACCGCAAGTTATGTTCTCTCATCTCGAGTCGAGAACCAAATCGGCTTCTTATATTTTTTCGTCCCCTCCAGTTCGAAACCACATTCATTCATTCAATCTAGTTTTTTTCGTCACGCCCACAAATCATGGCCGAGGGGCCAAGCCCCGTCTTTTTCCTCTCGTTTTCCCGCCAATCAGCGTTTCTATGACGGGATGAAAGTGAAAGTTTACAATGGACGTCTGTCTCAGGCTGGTATAGCGTGGCTTTCCAGGCAGCACGCCATCCTACTACCTACCTGCTACTATTACTATTACTTCTATTTTTACTGCTACCGCTGCTGCCTGCTGCTGCTGCTGCTGGTTACTAGAAGCTACCGCAGCTGCCGTTTCTGCTGCCAGTGGGCACTTTCGATGGCCGACCGGGGCGCCTCAGCGAAAGTATGGAAGGGCAGTTAGACGCTCTCCAGACAGAGGAACCTACGCGGCCATATACCCACCGGGTAAGATGGCCGCCACGCCCTTAAAACAAGTGGCTCTTTCGTACACCGCTCATAAACCACCCCAGAAGTGAATGGTGGGTGGGGTTCTATTCATTCCAAGGGGCTGTGAAATGACTCCGAGGATGGAGGGTGGAAAGGACTGTAGTAGTCGACTCTTAAGGGTTGGGAGGTCGGTGATGATTCTTGCTTCGAGTTTAGATGCGTTCTTGATTCCCGGCTTCTGAAACCTAATACGAGTGATACGAATATATATACACAGTGAAATTTTTTACTATTTTTATATATATATATATATATATATATATATATATATATATATATATATATAGAATCACAAAATAACCACACAATATGTACCTTCTTATTACTCGTATAGGTTTCAGTAAGATAGGATGGTTTTATACTCCAGGTCGCCATAGTTGAAGCTTATTACGAGTATTTAATATATATATATATATATATTATAAATATACTATATATATATATATATATATATATATATATTATATAATATATTACATTATATGTATATATATATATATATATATATATATATATATATATTATATATGTATATATATGTATATATGTATATTTATATATATATATATAATATTTAATATATATATTAATTATATAATATATATTATATATATAATATTATAAATTATATAATTTATAATATTATAATTATTTATTATATAATATATTATATTAGATATATAAATATATAATATATATAATATATTTATTTATATTATATTATATATTAATATATATATATATATTTATTAGTTATATATTATATATTATAGATATATATATTTATATATATATATATATTTAATAAGATATATATAATATATATATATATCTATATATATATATATATATATATATATATATTATATATATATAATATATTATATAATATATATATATGTATATTATATCTTTATGTAATATTATATAGCATACATACATACCATACATGCATACACATACACTACATATATATATATATGTATATATATATATATATATATATATATATATATATATATATATATGGAGCCCATACAAACGCCAGAATATAGAAAAGTTTTATGGGCTCCTTTTGTTAGATGGAATTCTGTTGTATCAGAACTTTTTTACCAGTCACAAACGTATATACATAAATACATACACACACACACACACACACACACACACACACACACACACACACATATATATATATATAATAATATATATTATAATATATATATATATAATATATATATATTATATATATATATATATAATATATATTATAATATTATTAATGCCCCTAAATATTGCTATTACATTGCTATTATAATTTTAAAGATTTAATTTCTGCATAGATGTTGGAATGATAATAATAATAATAATACTAATAATAATAATAAAATAATAATAATAACCTCTTATCATCATAATCATCTTCATCACCATCACCATGTTCAAAACTGCAGTATTAGTCGTACTCTTATCCATAACAACTGCAGCCGGGTTTGCAGCCCATTCTTTTTATTTATTTATTTATTTTTTTTTTTTTTTGTCTGTCTCGCTCTCTGCTTTGAATGGGGAAAGTTCGACCGCACAAAAATCCCGCTAATGTAATAACGATGTCGACTTGAGGAGACGACGAAGGGACCTCGCGCGGCTAATTAGCGAATGTCGTCCTTAAGGAGGTATACGTAAAAGGCTCATTTCCAAGGAACTCGAAGCCTTCAGAGGGCCGGACCGCCCCCCCCACCCTCTGATACCGTTGCCCTTCCCCCCCACCCCCCTCACCCCATTCAACCTTCGCTTCACACTCGATGGTTAACCACATCTTGAGGGAATGACTGACTGCATGGCGTTTCTAGCGTCGGTTAATTAAGATGTATTAAAACCCTCATCCCGATGTGAAACAAGACGAGAGAGGGAATTATATATTCTCTCTCTCTCTCTCTCTCTCTCTCTCTCTCTCTCTCTTAACATAGCAATTTTCTCTCACACTCTTTTAAGTTTAATCAATCAATGAACTTTTCACAGATAATTTATTTACGTATACAGTACACACACACATTATATATATACATGTATGTATAACTATAATTAATATATATATAATATATATAGATATAATAGATATATATGTATGTACTATATATATAATAATATATAGATAAAAATTTTATATATTAATATATATATATTATGCACATATACTATATATTTATCTATATATACAGGGTGGGCCAAAAGTAGCCTCACGTTAAAACAGAAAATAAAAAAATAATTTATTTAAACGCATAAATTTTTCAGACATGAATAAGTGGCATATTTAAGAATGAGTGACATGAAAAGGATAAAAATAAGTAACATATATTAATGGCACAGTATTAATTTTCTATTGAAGAGTACTATGAATGAGAAACAGTTCATGAAGTAAATGTGAGCTACTTTTGGCCCACCCTGTATATATATAAGGAGCCCATAAAAAACGCCAAAATATAGAGAGAAAATACTATATTTCAGAGACTGCTGTCTCCCTCTTGAGGTAGAACATTTTTACCAGTTATCTATATATATATATATATATATATATTATTATATATATATATATATACATATATATATATATATATATATATATATATATATCTATATATAATAGTATGTGTATACATGCGTGTTTGTGTATATGTGTACATGTGCATGCACACGGCCCCGCATAGTAATTAAAATCGAAGTCACCACACTCGATGAAGTAATCTTCCAAACACGGCAGACTGGAACCAGTTTCCAAAGATTCGGCAATGGAACTGATATATTGCATTATTTGATTTACTGTCATATCAACATTTATTATTTTGTTATTTTTTTCATCGTTGTTGATTTCAGTCTCAAGCTTTTTATAGTTATGCAATTACATTAAATTTTACGCCTTATCATTCTTATACGTCGTAATGAAGTATAGTGCGGTCCAGGTGCGGTCGCTATACCTCACGTGGAGCACTGTAGATTATTTTTTTTTTTTACTTTACCTCCGTTCCAACTTTCTTTCTTTAGTCTTGTTTGTCCAGCCTCTCTCATTATTGCCTCTTAGAGCGTTTTACATTATCTTGTTCATTTTCTGGATCTCCTTTCTTTGCTGTTCAACCACTCCAACTCTCTCTTTTCACTTTCTTATGTGCTGCAAGGCTGTAATTCCTCCGGTGCTTGGCTTTGATACCTTACTGTCATGATACATCTATCTATTTTCATGAAATTATATAATATATATATATATATATATATATATATATATACAACATATGTATATATATATATATATGTGTGTGTGTGTGTGTGTGTTATATATGGATGTGATGTATAATATATATTTATATATCATATATAATTATATATATATATATATATATAGATATATATATATATATTGCTTCATTACCATTATCAAATTATAAACATAAATGCACACATTTATACTTTGGATGAGCATGATTTCCACAGATGAATGCTGAAAATACATCATTATGACGTAATAATGACCTTTAGACTAGTATGTAGGCACTTGACAAATATCCAATTATAATGTAAAAAAAAAAAGTTAAAAGTAAAACTGGGAAAGAACATCTGTAATCTATAACAATAAATGTTTTCTTTTTATCATGCGAAGTGACGACAAACAATGAAATATACGTGTGTGCGTGTATGTGTGTGTGTGCGTGCGTGTGCTCTTTGTTTGTGGTGTTCTTAATTGGGCTATTCGGCGACACTAAAAAGGGAAAGTTTCGTTGGTGTCATAGGACTGTAAATGAACGTATTTTACACACACTATATACGTGTGTGTGTATATATATATATATTATATTAATATTATTATATTATATAATATATCTATATATATATATATATAATATCTATACATTATTATATGTATGTTATTATATATCATCATATATATATATACATATGATATTTATATATATATATATATATGCTGCTACTTTCAAAACACATATATCCCCTCTTTAACTGTATAAAATGTTATATATTATGAGTTTTGCAACATCTTTCAGATTCCGTAGCTAGTTAGAGTTGTAGGATGTTTAAAATGTGTGTTCAGATTTTGCATAACATAATGTAAAGAGTATATAACGTAGAATGTAAAAAGAGAGAGAGATTATCTTTGTCCATTCCGAGCTAGAATTGTTTCCCTATTATGTCAACGCCGAGCTTTGCTTTCCTAATCTGTCAACACATTTGATTAGAGATCTCCGTTGTGCTTTGGATTCCTGTCATCACGTCTGATAGGAACTTTTGCTTCGATTGAATACGTGTCTTTGTTGAGCATACTACGTACATGACTCGTTCATAACTCCGTTTCATGCACGTACATCTTTGCCGAAACCACGTGTAGATTTCACGAATTTTCTGTAAAGTTCCATCATGTTTGAAGTTTCTAGAAGCATTGTATCATCTTCCTCATGCCCAAAACGTTTTGTGCCACCTCCACTGTCCAGCTTTCGTAAGGAAGCGTTTTTCATTGCAACTTAGAACCACATAGCATTCAGACCTCCTCTCTCTCTCTCTCTCTCTCTCTTTCTCTCTCTCTCTCGACATACTTGAGCTTATATTAACGTAACGAAAATTGGTCACTCGTAATTTGTAGATTTCAGATTTGATACTTCTTAGTTATTTAGTATTATTTAGTGCTTTTTGTGGAATCTGAACAAACATTGTACAAGTGTAACGGTGCCTTTCATTTTCATTTGAGAAATATTGTGAATTGTGATGAAATTTTGAACAACCTGCAACAGAAAGAAATTTGGTAAAGGTAAAGTGTTATATTTTTATTAGTTGCAACTAATAACTAATAGTTATAATGGTTTGGTGAAATTTACATTTTTACACATTGCAAATTTTTGTGTTTTGTTTCATTTGGAGTGATTTTTGTTTGTGCATTTATTCATTTTCTTATTGAAGTGTGTGCTTTTATTTTATATTCTGTGTGATTGGTGTTTTTTTACAATTTTGGTATTTTTCCACATTTTTCTGTGTTTTCATTTGCATTCACAGTTTAATTAACTTAGTTAATTTTATTACTTAATTGTTGCACATTTAATTGAGTTTAACACTTGCGAATTAATTTGCATTTACTTAGAATTCTTTTCAAGTTTTATTGTTGTTTAGCACTTGTGAATTAATTTCCTAATCTTAAATATTGCATAACACTTTTGAATTTTGATTGAATTAATATTCTTGAATTTTGTGATAAATTAATTTTGATTTAATTTTACTTAATTGATTCAATAATTAATTAAACTTTTCTTTGTTTTCAAGTAACAGTAATTTTCCCTGATTGTGAATTTCACTTCTAAATTTTGAGTTTGATAATAAATTTTTGTATTTAAAATTTTTATAAGTGTTTTATTGTACACCAGTATATGATTATATTTAACTTAGGTAGAAACATAGAGTGGTAATTGATCTGTTTTTCTTCAATTTACTTGAAGTGAGTTAGAACTAGGGAAGTACTTAGACTTATGAAATCAGGGAAATGCTTAGACTTTTTAAGTTGTTGATGAAGTGATGCCCTTTGATTAATTTAATTACTTACAAGATTACCTCACACCTGTTTTGATGAACTTAGTCTGGTTTTCTGCAATACTGGTAAGTTGTTAAGGGATTACTGTTGCCTTTAGAGTATTCAGTCGTTTAGTACCTGTGATGAAGGTTCAGGTGTCTGTCTGTTGTGAGGTAACAATTAATGAATGGTAAGTGTAGTAACCAGATACTTGGCACTTCGTCACAATATATATATATATATATATATATATATATATATATATATATTATATCGCATTTAAGCTACAAATGTCCCTTACTACCCCAATTCACTCTACCTCGGAATTAAATATATTTTCATATATGTTAACAGAGTCAAGTGACGTCACTGAAGTCCTGATTTCTTCCTTGTCCGCTAATTTGAACCCACAAGAGGACGAAACGATTATCAACTAAAAAACTAACCTTCTGTTAACATATATGAAAGTATATCAATTCCGAGGCAGAGCAATCTTGCATATTAAAGGACATTTGTAGCTTAATGTATGTATATATATGAATCACGGTGATATATATATATATATATATATTTATTAATATTATTATTATTATTATATGCTGCTACTTTTATAATGCATATATCTTCTCCTTGACTGTATAGAATGTTAGAAAAGAGATTTGCAACATTTTCAGATTCCTTATTTAACTTAGAGTTATAGGATGTCTTAAAATGTATGTTCAGATTTCGCATAACATAATTTAAAAAGAGTATATAATGTAGATTGTAGAGAGAGATTAACTTTGTCCGTTCCAAGATAGAATTGTTTTCATAATATGTTAATACCTCAGAGTAGAGGAACTCGAGATCTCCGTGTTGTTTTGGAAACTTGACATCACGTTTGATATGGGACTTCTGTTTCAGACGAGTACATGTCTTTGTTGAGCATACAACGTACATGACTGGTTTCATACGTGTATGTCTTTGCCGAAACCACGTGTAGATTTCACGATTTCTCTATAAAGTTACGTCATATTAGAAGCATCTAGAAAGATTGCATCATCTTTCGCAAGCCCAAAACGTTTTGTGCAAAATCCACTGTTTTCAGCTTCCATACGAAAAGAGAGATTCGTTCAGATTTGGATCCTCATAACGTTTAGATCTCTCTCTCTCTCTCTCTCTCTCTCTCTCTCTCTCTCTCCTCCACGCCATACTTGATATTACATAACGTAAAGCTTTTATACTTAGACATTGGTCACTCATGACTTTTAGATTTCGGAATTCTTAGAGTTATTTAGTAGTATTTAGGGCTTTTTGTGGAATCTGAACAAACATTGTACAAGTGTGTAATGGCGCCTTTTCTTAAATATTGTGAATTGGTGAAATTTTTTGAACGAGCTGCAGCAGAAAGAAAATTGGTACCAAGGTAATGTTAATGAAAGTTTATTAGTTGCAACTAATAGTTACAGTGGTTTCATGACACAAGTTTAAATTTTTACACATTGCAAATTTTGGTGTTTTGTGTTTGTTTCATTTGAAGTGATTTTTTTGTGCATTTGTAAATTTTCTTATTGAAGTGATTTTTTTTGCATTTGTCCATTTTTCTTATTGAAGTTATTTTTTTGTGCATTTATCCATTTTCTTATTGAAGTGAGTGTTTTTATTTTTATATTCTGTGTGATAAGTGTTTTTTACAATTTTGATATTTTCCATATTTTTCTGTGATGTGTTTTCATTTGCATTCACAATTTAATTAACTTAATTGTTTTCATTACTTAATCGTTGCACATTTAATTGAATTTAACACTTGTGAATTAATTTGCATTTACTCAGAATTCTTTTCAAGTTTCATTTTTGTTTAGCACTTGTGAATTAATTTCCAAATTTTAAATATTGCCTAACACTTTTGAATTTTGATTGAATTAATCAATTTTCTTGAATTTTGTGATAAATTAATTTTGATTTAATTTCACTTAATTTATTTAAGATTTAAACTTTTCTTTGTTTTCAAGTAACAGTAATTTTCCCTAATATTGTGAGTTTAATAATAAATTTTTGCATTTAAAATTTTTTATAAGTGTTTAGGTAGAAACATAGTGATAATTGAGCTGTTTTCCTTCAATTTAGTTGCAAGTGAGTTAGAACCAGGGAAGTACTTAGACTTCTGAAATCAGGGAAATACTTTGACTTTTAAAGTGTTGATGGAGTGATGCCCTTTAATTAATTTGATTACATATAAGATTACCTCACACCTGTTTTAATAAACTTAGTCTGATTTTCTGCAATACTGGTAAGTTGTTTATGGGATCACTGTTTCCTTTAGAGTATTCAGTCGTTTATTACTTGTGATGAAGGTTCAGATGTCTGGCTGTTGTGAGGTACTCATTTAATGATTGATAAGTGTAGTAACCAGATACATGGCACTTTGTCACAATATATATGTATGTATTGTTACGAAGTGCCAAGTATCTGGTTTACCATGCATCAAATTATTACCTCACCAAAAAGCCGACACCTGAACCCTCATAACACATTTAAACGACTGAATACACTAAAGGCAACAGTGATCCCTTAACACTTACCAGTATTGCAGAAAATCAGACTAAGTTCATCAAAACAGGTGTGAGGTAATCTTGTAAGTAATTAAATTAATCAAAGGGCATCACTCCATCAACAACTTTCAAAACTCTAAGTATTTCCCTGATTTCAGAAGTCTAAGTACTTCACTGGTTCTAGTCACTTCAATTAAATTGAAGGAAAGCAAATCAATTACCACTCTATGTTTCTACCTAACATGAATAATAATCATAATTAAATATATTTATGATGGTGTAAGATAAAGAAAACACGTATAAAAATTTTAAATAAAAAAATTATTATTAAATTCAAAATTTATAAGTGAAATTCACAATATCAGGGAAAATTACTGTTACTTGAAAACAAAGTAAAGTTTAATTAATTCTTGAATCAAAATTAAGTAAAATTAAATCAAAATAATTTATCACAAAATCTTAAGAAAATTAATTCAATCAAAAATTCAAAAGTGTTAGGCAATAACTGAAAATTTGAAATTAATTCACAAGTGCTAAACAACAATAAAACTTGAAAAGAATTCTAAGTAAATGCAAATCAATTCACAAGTGTTAAATTTAATTAAATGTGCAATGATAAAGCAATGAAAATAACTAAGTCAATTAAATTGTGAATGCAAATGAAAATATAAAACAAAAAGACACACTTCAATAAGAAAATGAATAAGTGCACAAACAATGGAACAGACACAAACACAAAAAAAATATCAGCAATGTGTAAAAGTGTAAATCTTTTTCATAACACTGTAACCAACAGTTTTTACCAAACCTTCGTAACAGACAACAGTTCCTATCAATTATTAGTTAAACACAATTCCTATCCGTTATTAGTTAAACACAATTCCTATCCGTTATTAGTTATTCACTGTTCCTAACAATTATTAGTTGCAACTAATAAAAATATACAACACTTTACCTTGGTATACCAGTTTCTTTCTCTTTTGCTGCAGCTTGTATATTACACTTTCACAAAACAAGGCGCCGTTACGAAATGTTTGTTCAGATTCCACAAAAGAAACTAAATAACACTAAATAATTCTAAGAAATATCAAATATAGAATTCTCACAAGTTATGAGTGACCAAATTTACGTTACGTTAAAATAATCTCGATGTCGAGTGAGAGAGAGAGAGAGAGCGAGAGAGAGAGAGGGAGATCTAACTGCCTCGAGGTCTTAAGATCGAATGAAAATCTCTTCTTTATGGAAATGACAGAGCAGATGTCTCAAAACGTTCTAGGCACGAAAGCTTCTCGCAAAGTTCTGAAATCTGACGCAATCTTACACACATAATGTGCAACATCCACGTGGGACTCGGCAAATACATACACGTACAAGACAAGACTGCTCAACAGATACGTACCCGATTGAAACGGAGGGTAAACGATAATTAAGATTGACATGTTTTTTTATGACAACGAGCTCGCTATCAAACGCGCTGACAGAGCAGGGAAGCAAACGGATCTCGCAGACTCTAAGTTTTTAAAGTGCTGACATAAAAGTTTAAACATTTGCAGCTTTGAAAAGACAAGGATCTCTCTCTTTACGTTATATATATATTCTTTTACAAGACGTAAATGCGAAATCTGAACACACATTAAAACATTCCTATACTAAGCTATCTAGGAATCTGAAAAAAATGTTACACAATCTACAAGACATTTCAAAGAGGGAAAAACATGCATTTTGAAAGTAGCAATATATAATATACCTCCCCCAGAAGATTTTTTTATCACGGTGTTGAATCCAAACGATTCGCAATGAGATAAATAATCAGCAACTCATGTTTTTGCCACTAATGTGCTGCACTCTTAAGTTATACTGTTACAGGCACAAAGACCACCTGGTCAGTCTTTGATTGTGATTTTTCATTTTCTGGATAAATGACAGTGGATTGTGATCAGCGGAGAGCACTAATCTTTCTTCATTCCTAGGTCTAGTCACATACACTTCAAATTTTTTCAACAAATGCGGTGATTAAGGTCTAAAGTTTCCTTCTCGATTGTCGAGTTATACTTTCTGATGTTTTTTCAATTTTGTAGACATGAAGCATACAGGATGGTAGATATTATTTTCATCTTCTTGAAGTAGAACAGCTCCAACACCACAGTCTGAGCATCAACTTGTATCACAAATTTCTTGTCGAAGTCTGGAGCTTGAAGTACTGGTCTTGAAGTTAAAATGGCTTTTACCTTCTCAAAGGTATTCTTGACACTCTTGGAGTCCAAATAAACTTAGCTTTGGGACTAGTCAAGTCTGTCAAGGGAGCTACTACGGCTGAGAATTTGGGAAACAAAAAAACGACGATAGAAACCAGCCATGCCTAAAAATCTCTGTAGCTGTTTCCTGGTAGTAGGTGGGGTAGCCTTACGGATACCTTCTACATTAGCATTTACTGGAGCAAGAAGGCCTTTCCCAACTTCAAACCCAAGATACTGTACAGTTGCCTTTCCAAACTCACTCTTCTAAACTAAGTTGACTGTTAATCCTGCTTCTTGTAGTTCCTTGAAAACTTTCTTCAGAATCTTCAGATGTTCTTCCCACGTTGTAGAGTAAATCACGATGTCATCTAGGTATACACCTACTCTTCTATTGATCCTAACAGTTGATCCATCACTCGTTGAAATGTTGCGGGTGCATTCATCAGACCAAACGGCAGAACAGTATACTGATATAGTCCAAAAGGAGTAAAAAAGCTGACAGCAGCTTCGCATTCTCATCTAAGGGAATTTGCTAATATCCTTTTCAACAAGTCTATCTTGGAAACAAACTTGGCTTGCCCAATATTATCAAGTAATGATCTATAAGAGGCAAAGGATAATTATCAGCCACACTGATAGAATTCAGCTTTCTATAATCAGTACACATCCTAAAGGAACCATCTGGTTTCTTCACTAATACACATGGAGAACTGAAGTGACTTGAACTGGGTTCTGTAATCATGTTGCAGCAAATCTTCAACTTCTTTCTTCAAAACATCTCGATGATGACGGTGATAAAGCGATAGGCTCTTTGCTTGAAAGGTTTTCCATCTTCTTGAATCTTGATTTCATGCTTGGTCAGATCAGTACGTCTAGGCACATCTGAAAAAATTTCTGGAAAACTTCTAATTACGTCACTTAAGTCTTAACCACCTTGTTCAACACTCAGATGTTTCAATTATCCTCCAAATTTTCCAAATTAAAATTGAAGAATTATTCATCTTGCTTGCAGCTCCCAATTCGTAGCCATCAACGTCTTCTGTAGATAAAGTTGTCTGGGTTACTGACACAGTTTCAGTTTTAGTTTCTGAGAAATAAGATTTCAAGAGGTTCACATGTATCTTCTTTGTCTTCTTCTTCTTTCTGGTGTTTCAATCACATAAGTTCTATCACTTAACTTCTGATTATCTTGTAAGGACCTTGAAATTTATTAGTGAGGGGAAATCTCTTGACAGGTAAGAACACTAACACTTGTTGACCAACACTAAAACTTCTTAGCTTAGCCTTAGCATCAAATCTCCTTTTCATTTTCTCTTGACTCATTTTCAAGTTTTCTAAGAGAATTTTCTAATCTCTTCAACCTCTTCCTTAAGTTCTTCACATACTCTGCTTGGCTTTCCTCTTGATTTTCTTCCCAATTTTCTGCAAGAATCTTCAACGGTCCTCTCACTTCTCTTCCAAAAATCATCTCATTAGGTGAACATCCCATACTTTCTTGATAAGCACTCCTAACTTCAAACAACATTAATGGTAAAAACCAACATCCCATTCTCTTCCTGACTCAGAACAATACTTTGTCAGCATACTTTTCAATGTCTGGTGGAACCTTTCCAAGGCACCTTGAGTTTCTGGATGATAGGCAGTGGATAACTGTTGTTTCACTCCTAACAAATTCATCACATCCTGGAATAACTTTGAAGTAAAGTTGTTCCTCTGTCACTTTGTACTATTTTCGGTATACCAACTTTGAGAAAAACTCACAAGTTTCTCAGCAACTACCTTGGCAGATATGTTTCTAACAGGGATCACTTCTGGATACCTTGTCACAGGACACATTAATGTCAACAATACTCATTTCCTTTCTTTGTCTTCGGCAGCGGTCCAACCATATTTATAATCACTTTGCTAAAGGGTTCTCCTCTAACTTCTATAGGTTGTAGGGGGGCTTTCTTGATGGGTTTTCATTCGGTTTTCCAGCTATCTGGCAGGTATGACACTCGACAAAACCTGCTAACATCTCTGTGAAGTCCAGGCCAGAAAAAATATTTCATGATCTTCTCCACAGTCTTCCTGATTCCCATATGTCCAGACTCATGAGCTACTGCAATCACTTGCTTTCTCAATGGATATGGAATCAAAATTTGATGATCTTCGCCCGCCCATACAGCATCTCCTGGTATACTGTTAGGTCTATACTTCCTCATCAGTAAACCTTCCTTCAGATAGTAACAGGTAGGAGTTTGTTGCATCTCTTCTCGATCAACAACTCTGAGAACAAATCAGTTTTAACGATCATCCTTCTTCTGCAAGTCCATCAGCTTCTCTCTTGTCACTTGACAACTTCAAGGGTTGAATTCTCAATATCTGCTAACTCAGCTACTGTAGTTTTCACTACTGTCTTCAGCAACACTCTGACTACTCGGAGTCTCTTCAGGAACAATCAGGTTCTTCTTCTTCGTCGTCGTCGTCGTCTTCTTCTTCATCTTCTTGGGAAATCTCTTCTTGGTCAGCACTATGGGAAACTTCACTTCCCTGGAATAATTCTTCTAAGCACAAAGATCCTTCACTTGATCCTTCTTGAGTGTGTAAATCCTCAGTTTCTTCACTTACAGTCGTAGTCCTCTTCATACTTCTGGTAGTTACACAACTAGGAAACAGGTGGGGGTTATTCTTCTCCAACTCTTCTGTAGGACTAATCCTCAATGGTTTGTCTGTCACTACAGGACAAGGAATAAATGGCACACCACCAACTTCATTCCCCAAACAGAACATGTATACCTTCCACAGCTAGTGAGTCCTTTACAGCAAAATCAACATTCCCTGTCACCAATTCACATGACAGGTGTAAGCGGCATATAGGAGTTACTTCCTCTCCTCCTATACCCTTCAAAATAACTGAATCTCCTGTGAGACTCTTCTCCAACTGAGGGTGAGAACCACGTACTACCACACTATGGTTACTCCCTGTATCACGTAATATCTTGACTGGTACCTGCATACTTCCTTCTTGAGTTGACAGCATACGCTCATAGATATATGGCTTAAAAGCCTCCACACTGCTTAACCACATCACTGCTTGAGGTAACATTTCCACTGGTTGCACTAAACATTCAGCTTGTTTAGTTTCATTCTTCTCTGGAGTCTGATTCTTTCCCACACTGCTCTTCGTAGTTTGTTTCACAACTTGACTAACTGGTTTTGACTGCTGTTGATTACCGGTAACACTCTTGACTGTAGTGTTCCTACTCTTCCACACTTGAAACAGACAACATTAGGTTTCTGTAACTGTCTTGAAAACTGGATGAGGATTCACATTAATTTGCTGAAGCTGTATTACCTTGTGTACTCTTAGTAGTATCACTTGAAGGTTTCCCATTAAATTTTGTTCCTGTTATTTGGGATAAGACTTAAAACCCTGGGGCGTTGTTGACTCTGGTACTTGACATTGTAATTACATTTGCTACTGATTATATTGTAATCTTCACTAAGTGTAGCGGCTTTGTCAAGTTTCTTCACTTCTCTCTCTCTTAAATAGGCTCTTATATGTTCAGGAATTCCTTAAGATACTGTTCAAGAACAAGTAACTCTTCTAACTCATCAAAAGTTTTAACTTTAGCAGCTTCTACCCAACGTTTGAAAACACCATTCTCACTTTGTAAGCATAATCTAAGAAGGTTCCCTTCTCATCTTTTCTTAAATTTCTGAATCTCTCATTGTAGTACTCTGGGGTCATCTGGTAAACTTGTAGCACATCTGTGTTTAAGTACCTTGTAGTCTTTACATGATCAGCTGTTAAGGCTAGATAAGCACTTCTCCCTTTACCAATCAAGACACGTAGCAAACTGACCATTTATCCTCTGGCCATCCCATACCTGAAGCCACTTTCTCAAAGTGATCAAAAAACTCATCTGGAGCTTCTTCAGTAAACTTAGGGATTAACTTCTGTACTCTCACTACATCAAATACAGGGTCTTGATTACCTTGGTTAGGGTTAGACGGTGTTACAGGTAATGTGGATCTAGCTCTTATTAAATTCCATTTCCCTTTCATGTCTTGCGATTTCTCTTTCTCTTTTATTCTTTCTCTTTCCTCTTCTGCTGCTTTTCTTCTTCTTTCTTTCTCTTCTTTCTTGTTTTTCCTGTCTATTCTTTCTCTTTCAGCTTGCATTCTCTCTCTTTCAGCAAGCATTTTCAGCTTAATCAAATTCTCTTCTGCTTCAATGGGTCTAAGCTCTAACTCTGCATCACTTTTCTCTTTCTTTTGCTTGCTTGATTATTTATGAGATCAGCACGTGCTACATTCAACAACTCTTGAGCCAATTCTAACTCATCTTCATCAGTTATTCTACCAGAGTTTATCAATGATTCCATAGCAATACATCTTATTTGTGCCTTTACCATACTAGTAGACACATAACCACCACATGCCTCTGCTAAAAGCGCTCCACTGTGCTCTAGACAGAGTGGTTTCAGACAAAACTTGGACGGAAGGAGCTGCTAAAAATTCCTGAACATTGAACTGAGCCATTTTCCTCTAAGTTATCAATTTACAATTCATACAATAAATGCAAAACAAAACTATATGGTCACTCTCCTAACAAAATATATTCCTAAACACCACCAGTATATTCTAGAGTGATAATGAAATCTGCTTTCCCGGGTCTGGGCACCATTAAATAATGTTACGAAGTGCCAAGTATCTGGTTACCATGCATCAAATATTACCTCACCAAAAGCCAGACACCTGAACCCTCATAACACATTTAAACGACTGAATACACTAAAGGGCAACAGTGATCCCTTAACACTTACCAGTATTGCAGAAAATCAGACTAAGTTGCATCAAAACAGGTGTGAGGTAATCTTGTAAGTAATTAAATTAATCAAAGGGCATCACTCCATCAACAACTTTCAAAACTCTAAGTATTTCCCTGATTTCAGAAGTCTAAGTACTTCATGGTTCTAGGTCACTTCAATTAAATTGAAGGAAAGCAAATCAATTACCACTCTATGTTTCTACCTAACATGAATATAATCATAATTATTATATATACATGGTGTAAGATAAAGAAAACACGTATAAAAATTTTAAATAAAAAAAATTTATTATTAAATTCAAAATTTATAAGTGAAATTCACAATATCAGGGAAAATTACTGTTACTTGAAAACAAAGTAAAGTTTAATTAATTCTTGAATCAAATTAAGTAAAATTAAATCAAAAATTAATTTATCACAAAATTCAAGAAAATTAATTCAATCAAAATTCAAAAGTGTTAGGCAATAACTGAAAATTTGAAATTAATTCACAAGTGCTAAACAACAATAAAACTTGAAAAGAATTCTAAGTAAATGCAAATCAATTCACAAGTGTTAAATTTAATTAAATGTGCAATGATAAGCAATGAAAATAACTAAGTCAATTAAATTGTGAATGCAAATGAAAATATAAAACAAAAAGACACACTTCAATAAGAAAATGAATAAGTGCACAAAACAATGGAACAGACACAAACACAAAAAATATCAGCAATGTGTAAAAGTGTAAATCTTTTTCATAACACTGTAACCAACAGTTTTTACCAAACCTTCGTAACAGACAACAGTTCCTATCAATTATTAGTTAAACACAATTCCTATCCGTTATTAGTTAAACACAATTCCTATCCGTTATTAGTTATTCACTGTTCCTAACAATTATTAGTTGCAACTAAAAAAATATACAACACTTTACCTTGGTATACCAGTTTCTTTCTCTTTTGCTGCAGCTTGTATATTACACTTTCACAAAAACAAGGCGCCGTTACGAAATGTTTGTTCAGATTCCACAAAAGAAACTAAATAACACTAAATAAATTCTAAGAAATATCAAATATAGAATTCTCACAAGTTATGAGTGACCAAATTTACGTTACGTTAAAATAATCTCGATGTCGAGTGAGAGAGAGAGAGAGAGCGAGAGAGAGAGAGGGAGATCTAACTGCCTCAAGGTCTTAAGATCGAATGAAAATCTCTTCCTTTATGGAAATGACAGAGCAGATGTCTCAAAACGTTCTAGGCACGAAAGCTTCTCGAAAGTTCTGAAATCTGACGCAATCTTACACACATAATGTGCAACATCCACGTGGGACTCGGCAAATACATACACGTACAAGACAAGACTGCTCAAAAGATACGTACTCGATTGAAACGGAGGGTAAACGATAATTAAGATTGACATGTTTTTTATGACAACGAGCTCGCTATCAAACGCGCTGACAGAGCAGGGAAGCAAACGGATCTCGCAGACTCTAATTTTAAAGTGCTGACATAAAAGTTAAACATTTGCAGCTTTGAAAAGACAAGGATCTCTCTCTTTACGTTATATATATATTCTTTTACAAGACGTAAATGCGAAATCTGAACACACATTTAAAACATCCTATACTAAGCTATCTAGGAATCTGAAAAAATGTTACACAATCTACAAGACATTTCAAAGAGGGAAAAACATGCATTTTGAAAGTAGCAATATATAATAATATATATGAATAACTCTGGGCAAAAACCTTTATGTATATATGTTATATAATGTGTATATTATATATATATATTTATATTATATATATAAATTTTATATATATATGTGTGTGTGTGTGTGTGTGTGTGTGGCGCGCGTGCGTGCTCGCGAAGGATGCCACCGAAGGAGTTTATGTGCACCTACAAGGGCATCCCATGATGCCATCAAGACGCCGCCGTTGGCCCAAAAGCTCCTTGATAGTCCGTGGGGGCGGGGCAGGAGGTGATTTCCAAGAAGTATTCAATGACGGACTGCTCCGGGGGCAAGAGTCTGGCTGGCATAAGGCCAGCTTAATTGAGTCAACAATGCTCTTGAGTTTAAGAGGCGCTGTGGTGCTCTTTTTCAGTTTAACAAGTGTTGTGCTTCAATCGCATCAGCTGTTCGGATTATTTATGAACACACACCGATTTTCCTGTCCACGTAGTGTCAGCATCAGAGGATGCGTTGACCCCAAAAAAGCAATTATTCCCGAGAAAGAGTTGTTATACCGCTACGTGATATTTTTTATCATGGAAAATCAAATGTTTTCCGAGTGCTTATATATATATATATATATATATATATATATATATATATATATATATATATATATATATATTTATATTTATATTTATTTAATATCATATTTATATGTATATAAATATATATATATATTGTGTATTATATTATGTATATAAATACATGTATATATATATATAAATGTAATATAATAATATAATATATATTATATATATATATACATATATATATATGTTTATACTATATATATATAATATATATATATATATATATATTATATATACATACATAATGTTTAACATAACAGGACTCTGTTTTTGTAATTATAAAGCTTGCTGAGTTGCGTTGAGAAGAAGAGAGAGAGGAGAGAGAGAGAGAGAGAGAGAGAGTATATACTATATGTGTATGTAAAGAAAATGAAAGAAAGAGATGAATAAAATAATCAATTATATCGTCATTTTTTAAACATTATCAAGCCCGGAATATTACTGATATGAGCTCTTCATCACTTTCGTCAAACGTTGCCCAGTTCTCACTAAGCAACGAAGATATTTTCCGACTGATTCTTTTAGCATTTTCGATCTTCAGTGATATCTGTGAGAGAGACTCCCGCTATGAGTCCTTCACTTTCGATGTATGTACTTTTCTTTGCTGCAGAGTACCGGACGGTGCCCGGAAATGGCAAAGTTGCCGTTCATAGCAATATTCCGGTTATTGAGATATAATACATTCTCTCTCTCTCTCTCTCTCTCTCTCTCTCTCTCTCTCTCTCTCTCTTTACGCATCCCCGATGAAAGTACTGAAGTATTTGCAGACTGGCGGCGTTCTTACGATCATTTTATCGTAGTCTCAGGGAGGCATTATTGATGGACCTGAGTGATGCAGTGTTAGACAATCTCATCGTTGCCGTAAACAAATATCTTAGTGTGTGCGTATATGACGTGTGTGTGTGTAAAAGAGAGAGAGAGAGAGAGAATGAATAGTTTTTGGGTATTTGATGCAAAGTAAACATTGGAATCCACTATCTGAGAAAGAGAGAGAGAGAGAGAGAGAATTACAAGGATTAGGATATCTCAAAGACTTATTATAGTCCTTCCAAGGAGACATCGTGTGCTCACTTATCTCTAGGAGGAGGTTTCACTGTTCATTCACAGTGTCCTAATGATTTTGTCCAGCTTTGTTTTAAACTCTTCCACACTGTTGCTGTTTACAACTTCTGGTGGCAGTTTATTCCATGTCACATATCTTGTATGTAAAGAAGTTCCCACAATGGGATGTGTTTTATCTCTCCAGATCTAGTTTCCTCCATTATCTCTTGCTTTTGTCTGGTTTCCGTTTTATGTAAATAGGTTACTGTCTACTCTTGTTATGCCTTTCAGTATTTTGAATGTTTCTATTAGCTATCCTCACAATCGTCGTGTTTCTAAGCCATACATGTTCAGGTTCTTTAGTCATTTTGGTAACCTATTTGCCTGATGGATGGAATTAAATTTGTGGCTCTCGCTTCTACCCATTCTAATCTATTTATGTCCTTTCTTAGAGTTGGTGACCAAAACTACTGGGTATTTAAGATGAGGTTTAACTACTGATGTGTAGAGCTGCAGCCCTGTTTCCTTGTTTCTGTATTTGAACTGCTTCTCTATGTATCCCACTAGTTTCTGTGCCTTCTTTTCAGCTTTTATACACGGTTTTGTGGATTTTAAATCCTTGGTAATAATGATTCCAAGATCCTCTTCTTGTTCTACATCATTTATGTCATTCCCAAGCAGCATGTAGTTGTTTGTTCCTATTTGTAACTCTATAGACTTATCCAAGTTGAAAGGCATTTGCCCCTCTTTTTGACCAAGCTCCTGTTTCCTTTAGATAATTTTTTAAACTTTCCACTGTATTTGGGTCTGCTGCATTTACATTTAGTTTGGTGTCATCTGTGAATTTGGCTATCCTGCTAGTTAAGCCTACATCAATGTCATTAATGTAAATCGAAAACAAGAGAGGGCCAAGGACAGAACTCTGAGAAACCCCGCTTGTTACATCTGCCCATTCTGATTCTTCACCATTTATTACAACTCTCTATTTTCTATAAGTTAGCCAGTCTTCGATCCTGTCTGCTGTTTCTCCAACAATTCCTAAAGCTCTAACTTTTGTCTTTCGTTTCTTGTCTGGAACTTTGTCAAAGGCCTTTTGGAAATCTAAGTAGAGTATATCTATTGCTCTACTACTGTCGTAAATACCAAGCATGTTATGAAAAAACTCCAAGAGATTTGATAGGCAGGATCTGTTTTGTCTGAAACCGTGTTGGCTGTTTAACAACAAGTTATTTCTGTCATTGTGATCCACAATTTGATCTGCAATTATGGACTCAAAAATCTTACAAACGACCGACGTTATACAGATTGGTCTATTATTTGCCGGCTCTTCTCATGGACCTTTTTTGTAAACTGGGGGTACATTACCTAGTTCCGTTGTTTTGGTGCCTTTCTTTGTTCTGCGCTTTTTTCTGTAGAGTTTACATAGGTGAGGAACTATCTCTTCTTTTAGCTCTTTAATTTCTCTTGGATGAATCCCATCCGGGCCAGGAGATTTGAGCTTTTGAGTTAATCTATTTTGTTTTTAATGTCCTCTTCTGTAAATATTATTTTGTCCATTCCATTGCAGAACAGTTAAATACATGTTTTAAAAAATGTAATATAAATGGAACGAGAGAGAGAGAGAGAGAGAGAGAGATTAGTAAAAAAAGATCTCCCAGAAAATTTATACCTTTTATCTGTTTGAATCGTAATTCTTTTATGTGTTTGTTTTTACAGGCAAACCTAAAACTTACTGATGGGAAATCTAACCACATAGTTTAAGCGAGGAACACATGTCGAACATATGTAGCAGCTGTGAAGCTCTGACATTCTTTGTGTGTGTGTGTGTGTGTGTTGTTAGACTTCCTTGATTATCAATATACACGGCCCATCTCTCTCTCGTTCTCTCTCTTTCTCTCTCTCCCTCTCTTTATCGTTTAGTAAAAGTTAATATACTTCCTTGTTTGTTAGCATTCATGTAATCTCTCTCTCTCTCTCTCTCTCTCTCTCTCCTGTTTTTCCGTGTGTGTGTGTGTGGTGTGTGTGTGTGTGCGCGGCTACTTCCTCACCACTGATCTGAATGGCATTCCGTACTTAGAAGGTCCAATTATTCCAGTTTTCACAAACCGGTCTATTGAGATACTGTTTTTCTTACCAATGTAATCAGTTATAGCTATTTTAACTATTTCTGCAACTAATGCGAAAAGTTTAGTAGCAACTGTAACGGACTCCTACTAAAAAATCCTATCTGACCCTTTCCATAGATATTTCTCCTCCATTTCTTCTTCTTCTTCTTCCGATTAATATTCACTGTTATTTAGCTCTTCCCACCGATGTGCTACCAGATTCATAGTAGCTATAGCAGACGGGATCACGAGAGAAAGTGAAAGTCCCCCACCCCTCTCTCTCTCTCTCTCTCTCTCTCTCTCTCTCTCTCTCTTGGTAAAAGGTAAAGGAATCCTTTGCTTACTTATATCAAATACACGGAACCCCCTCCCTCCCTCTCTCTCTCTCTCTCTCAGTAAAAGTTAGTAGACATCTTTCTTTACTTAAACATATGCGTAGACATCCTCTCCAGTTCTCACACCCCCCCCCCCCCACCCAACTGATGTGTATGCTACAGAAGGTAGCTGACGAGTATTGGGCAACGCTATCATAGAAAATAGTCATAATTTGCCACGGACCTTTGTGAATGATGATAGGGAAGGAATGAATGAACGGGTAACACTGCATTTATTTGTATGTTTTTGTTGCTTATGTCGTTGCAGCTGTTTTGTTAAAAGGGTCTTTCCGTTGTAGCTGTGACCAGTTCTTAGTTGTTTGTTTATGGTTGTGGGTTCCTTATGAGACAAGGTATTTTGTAGATAAAGGGGTGTTTTTTTTTATATTGGTATCGTTTCTTCCGTCGATGATTTTTGTTGTTGTTCTATACAGTATAAATGATTTTATCATATATATATATATATATATATATATATATATATATATATATGTGTGTGTGTGTGTGTGTGTGTGTGTGTGTGTGTATACATATTTGTATAAATATGTGATTATATTTATTACAAACATATACATACACACACACGCATGCACGGGCGCGCGCGCACACACACACATATATATATATAATATATATATATATATATATATATATATATGCTATGCCTTTCATGTGTGTAAATTTACACTAACGTACAAAACGAACAGGTGCGTTTAACGGGTAATAACTTTGAGATGGAAGAATTAATATATATGCGGAAAACTCACGCAAAAGAAAAATAGAACAAAATAAAATTAAGCAGAAACATTGTTGAAAACGATCCCGTGCTCTCATCTGTTTAGCCTCATACGATTCCGTTTTGTAGTCTGACTATATAATATATATATATATATATATATATATATATATATATATATATATATATATCTTGAAATAATAGTCAGGGAATTAGGTGCTTGGCAGCTAGATGACTGTGGTGGCCTTAGCTACTGTTTAGAAAGTACGTCGGACTAGCAGCCTCATCCCAAAACATATATGGAACCGCATGCGTTGTGTAACCTCATGAGGACGGAAAGGTAGTCCAGTTGCCAAAGATCTAGTTTTAAGTATTTACAAGAGACGGGTATAAAATTTTGACAATAGAAATATGTGTCATAAGTTGAAGATAAGTTATTAAATATAGCTTAATTACACAAATGTCTAATTTCTTCAATTTTATCATGCGTTCCTGTCTGCGTGTTCGCGACCCTCTTCCACTTGGTTGAAGGCGTTTACGGGCTGCTCTATGAGCAAGAGCCCGTGCTGGCATAAGGCCAGCTTAAAAAGAAAAAAACAACAGGGATGTCTCATACACAAAGGAAGGGCTTAAGGATCTTTCTGCCTCGCGTTGGATGTTAAGGTTGGGGCGTTGCATGGCGACGCTGACTGCTTCTGCTACCAATAAACGGACGTAGTTGCATTCAGTTTGTATGATTTTGATGTTCATAAGAATTTCTTTGAGGGTGATTTTTTTTTATTGTGGGTATCTATAAAGTGCTGATGAATAGCGTCTTGATTAATATGAGCCTGCATATGTCGTTTCAGTGCTGTGGTTGCGTCCGACATATATAAAATATCCAGGTGTTACTCCCACACATGGCCAAGTTTGATTTGAATCTAAAATCTGATTCTAATGACAGGGTTGAATTCAGGCAAAAATGCTCAGGATAGGTTGAACATCAAACTCTATCTTTCATAATGGCTGAATGGATAAGTCCCCCTTGATCTCTCTGACAAACCCAAGAGCCA
The DNA here is from genome assembly GCF_015104395.2 of Macrobrachium nipponense. NCBI lineage: Eukaryota > Metazoa > Arthropoda > Malacostraca > Decapoda > Palaemonidae > Macrobrachium > Macrobrachium nipponense. The sequence continues at coordinate 63,431,323 of NC_087217.1, read as the reverse complement.
TAGAATCGAATCATGGACGAGGTAGATAGAATTATCATAGATACTAATTCTATCTAGGTATAAATATTCTCAAGATAAAGTGGGTTCGATATCAAATGGTATTCTTCAAAGTATTTAAAATTATAACGTACGCACACAAAAGCTCACGCGCACACGCACATATGTATATGTATATATATATATATATATATATATATATATATATATATATAGTATATATATAATATAATATAATATATATATATATAGTATATATAATATATATATATATATATATATATATATATATATACTATATATATATACATACACAGATGTATAGATAGATATAAAATTCACGTGTGAGTTAGTGACTAACATACACACACACATACACACGCTTGCACTCATATATGCTGCATATGTATATATATATATATATATATATATATATATATATATATGTATATATATGTATATATATATATATTATATATATATATATATATATATATATATATATATATATATATATATATCTGGACACACTAAATCATCTTTTCTGTCACATAAGGCAAGACAAAAAAAGTCCTTTCACGTGAACACTTGTGAGCCCAAGTGCTAAGTAATAAATCAAATAACTTAATAGCTTCATGACAGAAATAGGCGTCTGTAAGCCAGAGGTCAGATCTTGGCTGTCTAACCTGGGTTATCGAGAACAGTAAATGGATTTTTAAATGGAGAAGTACTAAAGGAGTCGAAGAGAAGGCTAGGAAACAGGTAAGATGAAAAGGGCATTGACAGAATATATCAAACTCAAGAAGGAAAAGTAAGGACAAGATTGGGTCAGTCATATGTCATCAAACATAGAGAGAGAAATATCTTGCTTAAGGGTGATGACATACAACGAAGATGGTTAGATCAATGTAAGGATCTTTTAAACACAGAAAATGAAAGAAGGGATTTTGAGAAGGTGTGGACGATAGAGAGACCCTCGATGAAGATGCGATCTGTAGAAGTAAAGAAGGCTGTAAGTCAAATGAAGAAAGGCAAGGCACAAGGTCCTTCAGAGATGGCAGTTACAATGTTAGAGGAAGACATGCCAAATGACTGGGGTTTGAAAGCCTGATGACAAATGAGGAGTTTGATAATTTTAGAAAAAAATACTGGATGAAAAATTAAACTATTGTGCCGTTTGGTGAACAGCAGTGCAGTTTTATTAAAAGGAGAGGTGCAGTTGGTGCTATATTCATATTAAGATACAGGAAAAGAGGCTGGACGGTGATAAAAATCTCTGCTGTGCATTTATAGCCTTAAAGAAGGCACCTGATAAAATACCAAGGGAGGAAGTGTTTTGGTGCTTATAAAAGAGGAAAGTTAAAGTAAAACGTCGGTTAGGTAGGTTGAAATGATGTGTAAAAGAGCAAGGGCAGCAGTAACAACTGCATGTGACAGATCAGAAATGTTGAAGTTACATTTGGTTTACATCAAGGCTCCGCTCTTAGCTCATTTCTGTTTATACTATTTATAGATGGACTGAGTGAATGGACTGGGAATGAAAACATATGGGAACTGTTATATGCATATACATATCAATGAAAAATAGCAGAGAAAAGTAAGAAGATTGTAAAGGGGCTAAAGCTCGTGTTATAGAGAGACAAGCAAGCAGGGAGGGATAGGTTATCCATGCACGAAGGAAGAGGCCTAGATTTAAAACGGATAGAGAATTTCAATTGCTTAGGATCTACTTCAAGTTTGAAAGTAGGATGAAAAAGAATCTCCGGGGAAATAAAGGGAGGTAGCAGGGATGGAGTGTCGCAAATCTTTTGAAAAAGCAGAAAACAGAGATCTACTGCATTGTAATAAGACCAGTAGTGGTCTATGGTTCAGAAACATTAACGTTAAGATGGGAAAGAGGAACAGAAGCTGAAGAGAACAAAAATCAGGATGCTGTACTGAGATGGATTTTGAAGGTCTCTGATAGAGAGGCTAGAAAATGAAGATAATGAGAGAAGTACCCGGGTGGTAAATTTTGTTTGTATGGTGCTTTTACGTTGCATGGAACCAGTGGTTATTCAGCAACGGGACCAACGGCTTTACGTGACTTCCGAACCACGTCGAGAGTGAACTTCTATCACCAGAAATACACATCTCTCACTCCTCAATGGAATGGCCGAGAATCCAACCCGCGACCACCGAGTTGGGACGCTAATACCATACCAAACACGCCGCTGGGGCGCTCCGGGTGGTAAAGACTTGAAGTTATAATAGAGTTGAGACTGGGGTATTATGAGCATGTGGTAAGGATGAGTGAGGAGAATGAGTGGCGAGACTTGTGTGCACTTCTTTCTTTTTGTCCCAGCATAATGCTGAAAAGTAACTAAATGCAAGGGAAAATGCACTTATGTGTAATATCACATCCTAAAATGATGAAAAATTATATTCATCGCACTGAGTCCAAATAAGTTATATACGTACTATTTTCATATGTTCAGATTAATGGATGCACTAAAGGTGACTGATTGCACACATGAAGTGATGTTTTCTCAGTTCTGGACACGCGCAATGAACACAATTAGGAACTAAAGTTCTGACTGAGAAATAAACTGCTGTTTTGAAATAGATTCGTAGTTCGTGGCTGTACTGAAGCTGACACGTAAACATTGTAGAGTAAAACAACACAGTAAAGTATTCAATTAAGTTCATTTCTCTGAGGAAAGCAATGCAAAGTTTTCCTTCAGAATTTGCGCTTTGATGTTATAATCATTTGATATATTATTATTCTTCAGAAGATGAACCCTTATTCGTAGGGAACCAGCCCACAGGGATCACTGAACTGAAATTCAAGCTTCCAAAGAATAGGGTGTTCTTTAGAAAGGAGAGAGAAGGTGAAGGGAAATACAGAGAGATCTCTCACTTATTAAAAAGAAACAAAAATCTTAATAAATGATTAAATATTAAGATGCATTGAAATGCCAGGAGAATAGCATTCAATCCTTTTTGTATTTTCACTACAGAATCACTTACGCCATACACGAAAGCATTGCACATTGCTGGAGGGAAGTTGAATTTTAAGTTATTGTCTTGTTTTTGTGGAAACTTGAATAGTACTATAGAGAATTATTAGCGAGTCATAAAGGAATACGGGTCTCATTGTTTAAAAGCTAAGCCCGTTCCATGAGTGAATCAAATAATTTGTCACTCTCGACGTGGTTCGGAAGTCACGTAAAGCCGTTGGTCCCGTTGCTGAATAACCACTGGTTCCATGCAACGTAACACCATACAAACAAACAAACAAATAATTTGAGTTAATTTGGCTTCCAATCATTCTACGGGACCTGAGACAAATCTAATTCAAGTCACTGCTCGTGTGTAATTAATCACAATGACAAAAATTAATGACTTCTTAAAGGTTATATTAGCACAAGATAAACTTTGAGAATTTTTGTCATTGTGGTTAATTACCAAATCTTTGTGTGTACCATTTTCATCATACGACATTAGTTTTCGTCATTGTTAATCTTTCATATTTTTGCCCCCTTCCTATTTTGTACAATCCTTTCAATTTCTTACTTGTTATTTCTGTGAACTAATCATTTATCAACTTTACTATTTTATGCAAACGAATGTAAAGTGTGAGAGTTACATATTCTTTGATCTTGAGATCGTTCCGCTGAGCACTGATAGCAGGTGAGAAATTATAAAATTACAAAAGCAGGAAGAGAATACCAGAGCCTTGCAGTTGACGAGAAGGAATAGTCACCGAACCGGGTAAAATGTGGGCTGTGGCAACTTGGCAGGTAGACCGAGACTGGCTCTTTTAAGCATGGGTGTGAGAAAACCCAAGAATGCAATCGCTTACTCAAAATAAATGCGTAGCAATTGCAGCAGTCCTCGGAAATACTACCTATTGCTCGTGCAGTGATACACGTAAATACATATGATGTGTGGGATCTAACCCCCAGGAAAGGAATGGAAGTTCTCAAGCTTCAGAGAAAAATATGAATTTATAAATTCAAAGGTGTGGGGAAACCGGAGAAGGCAATCCCTTACTCAAAACGCGTAGCAAATACTAGCAATTGCGGTCCTCAGAAATACTATAGTAGATTCCCATCAACCGTGCATTTGATGTCTAGGCCCTTCCCCCCTTACGACGCTCCTGATTGGCTATTGATAAGCTAATTACAGGGCTGGAAACTCTCAGTCTCTCTGGAGAATTCACGTTGGCAGGATGTATGTTCCATCTCTCCTGAGTCTTTCAGGAGAGGTGGAACATACATCCTGCCAATGTGAACTCTCTCGAGAGACTGGGAGTTTCCAGCCATGTGATTGCCTCATTAACAGCCAATCAGGAGCGTCGTAAGGGACTGGCCTAGAAATCAAATGCACGGTTGATGGGAATCTACTATAGTACCTCTCTGCGAAAGGAGCAAATTGAGGTAACTTAAAGGTCGTTAAACGGAAAAGTCGTAATTATGAGGAGCGTGTTGGCATCTGTACGCTCTGTATTCATATGTGGGGTTCTGGCCTTTTTCTGTTTATTAGTATCCGATTGATTCTTCGACGTCACGCAATACTTAAACAGAGGTGGGTTTCAGGAGAGAGAGAGAGAGAGAGAGAGAGAGAGAGAGAGAGAGAGAGACCCAGTCGGAATGCTAATGATGGTTTGTTGCGTCAAACAGGTCTACAGCTTAGGATGCCACTGGTTGTATCATAACATCGAATCCTTTATCAGCACTGTTTCTCTAAAAGCTGACGCCCCCTATCTTCCGTTCCTTTCTTCTTCTCCGTGGAATGAACTTTCCAGTCTGACCTCCAACCTTTCGGGGCAGTTCCGAAGATCGCCATGCAGTAAACACATCAGGTATTCCATCTATTTATAGCGCGTGGCAGAATCCTTTCACTTTCGACCGAAGGCTTCCAGCAGACTGGGACCAGACAACTGCCGAGTCGAGTCAGCCGACAACCGCCTTACCGCAGTATTGCCAACATGAGGGCGATATCTGGCAACATGCATTTTGGATGCTGTTATCTCAGTGTTACTGAAAACCTCAAAGAATGGTACCAAGAAAGCATATGGTGAGTCTAAGCAAGACCACGTATAAACCGAGATATCCGCGTCCCTTTGCTAATGGAGCCAGCGAGATATCGAACTCGCTCGGGTTTAATGACTTGTAGAATCATGTAATCATCAGAGAAATCTGCACTCTCTTCTTCTCTCCTTTCTTTCGTGCGAAGAAAGAGTTATAATTTTCATCTCTGGGTCTTGTCGGATGCACATTGTTGCAACTCTTTCACTCTCAACGAGATTTATTGGTCTGGCAAGGTTTAGGCAATGTTAACTCTCTCTCTCTCTCTCTCTCTTCCCCACTCCTAATCCATTTCCACCTCCTCTCTCTCTCTCTCTCTCTCTCTCTCTCTCTCTCTCTCTCTCTCTCTCTGTCTGGAAGCTCATTCATACATATGTAAGTTATGTCTGTCTATCAAGCCACCACCACATTTACTTCTCTCGACCATCATCCACACAGAGGTCCGTGGCTTTGGATAATCTATTCACAAAGTAATCGCGATTCATAGGATTGTTAAGGACATGAAGCAAGTTCATCTCTCAACTTCCTTCTATTTTGTTTGTTATGCTATTTATTTTATATTATCTAATGATTTTATAATGTTTTTCAATGTATTTTTGCTATAAAAAAAGCTTTGTTAAAAAATAATGGCCAGTAACCTGTTATTACTCTAACAAACGCATGCATACACATGCACCTAAGCACATGCACAAACACACACGTACAAACACACACATAAATGTGTGTGTTTGTGGTGTATGTGTTTGTGTATGTTTATATATACTATATGTATATAGTATATGTATGTGTCTCAGTGTAAACCAGCACCTGTTCCATTCCCCTCCAAAGAAGTAGGCATGTAGTGGTATATATATATATGTATATATATAGTAATATATATATATATATATATAATATATATATTATATATATATGTATATGACTGTAAAATATTTTCTGCAAAAACAGAAATACATCTAATAAAAGGAGCCCATAAAACACCAAAAGGATAGAAAAATTTTAGCTAAATTTCGGAGACATGTTTTATCTCCCTAAGTGGGCAGGTAATGAATGAAATAAGAGTTACAGAGCAGTGGTATTTATTCCGATGAAGGAATATTACAGAAGTCCGCCACTACGTCACTCCTGTTGACAGCTTCTTAACCTTCGAAACTGCTGGTTGGAGGAAGAATTTATCTATCAGATCTGAATCCTAGGCGCCTTTTGAAGTGGTTCATTGTATTTCTTTGTTTAATGAGTGCTGATTCGATCATCTGGCTTTTGAACAGACAATTGCTGCTATAAATTAGATGTGACATATTCCAGTTTTTGTGATTATGAATATGTGGTTAAAAGTGGCTGAGCTCTGTTGTCCATATTTTACTGAACGTTTATGTTGTATTAGTCTTTGGGGAGTGATTTAACTGTGAGACTAATGTAAGATTGGTCACTGTCAATGCACAGGATTTTGCATACTCCCTCAAAGACTAATTCAACATAAACTTTCAGTAAAATATGGACAACAGAGCTCAGCTACTTTTAACCACATAAACAATCATAATCACAAAATAAACTGGAATGTCACATAATTTATAACAGCAATTATCTGTTCAAGAGCCAAATGATTCTTAGAATCAGCACTGATTAAACAAAAAAATATGATGAACCTCTCAAAAGGAGCCTGGGATTCAGATTTGATAGATAAAATCTTCCTCCAGCCACCAGTTACGAAGTTTAATTAAGGCAAAGCTGTCAGCAGGAGTGATGTAGTGGCAAAATTCTGGAATAATCCTCAATTAGTATAAATACCACCGCTCTATAACTCTTATTTCATTCATTACCTGCCTTTTGAGGGAGACAGACAGTGTCTCCAAAATATAACCATAAGTTTCTACCCTTGTGGTGTTTTTATGGGCTCCACACACACGCACACACACACACACACACACATATATATATATATATATATATATATATATATATATATATATATATATATATATATATCTATATATATATATATATATATATATATATATATATATATATAGATATATATATATATAATGTGTGTGTGTGTTTGTCAATAGAAATATTCAAGAGAACTAATTTCCTTTGATTGAACATAAAACCAAAATTATTATTCAAGAAGGTCAATTATGCACGTAACCTGAAATGAGAGGAAAGGGAATGTGTGGTACTTTTAAAGGGAAGACTAGACTCTCTCTCTCTCTCTCTTCTCTCTCCTCTCTCTCCTCTTTCTCTCTCTCTCTATCATTCTCCTTTCTTTCCTCTCTCTCTCCCTTCTTCTCTCTCTCTCTATGGAGATGCAGCAGTCTTACCCTCCCCAAAGTCTTAATTGAATTCTATGGTCTTCAAAAGGTCTGGTTCTCAGACAGACCTAAACAAGGTCTGGAGACCTAACGCGGTCTGTGTTAAAGAAGACCTGATTGTTAATTTTTTATCATGTTGTCTCATGTATCTAGATTGTGTATGTTACTGTCTGCATTTTGTATATTCCATGTATATGGCCCTGAGCTGAAATAAAGATTATTATTATTATTATTATTATTATTATTATTATTATTATTATTATTATTATTATTATTATCGAAGACCCGGTCACATATTTTGTTGTTACCGAAGACCTGGTCACATATTTTCTGTTGCAGAAGACCTAGTTATATGCTTTCCTTGTTAGAACACCCCTTTCCTTAGTTTGTGTATGACAAAGGAGACCTACAGTGATAGAAGACAACTTTCCTTAGTTTGTGTATGCCAAAGAAGACCCGGCTATTTTCAAGGCCCCTGGAATAAGAAATAATCCTGTTCGCTTACCTGGTCCCTGAAATAACATATTTGTCTTTCTGAGAGCAAATATGGCGAATTACGTAATTACGTGGTCCTTATAACAGAAAGCACGTCTTAGTAGTAGACTGATACACTTCCGGGTGTATGACGTATTGAGGAGTCCAGCTTTCTTGTGCGCAAGCAAAAGTGATGGGTATATTTTTTGTGCTGAAAAACGAACTGATTCCAGACTAGCGAGGCATATGATAGGAGAGAGAGAGAGAGAGAGAGAGAGCTCCTTGCAAAGAGAGAGGTAGAAGGCTGTGAGGTAAAGAAAGAAAAGCGCAAAAGAATCCAGGACCTTTTCCTGGCGCCGGAGAAGATCCTTCCCTGTAGAAAATCGCCGAGTCGCGTGCTTTTAAATGACGTCATGGTGACGTCACAGGGAACAGGATGTGACAGTAAGGCGGGAATGGCACCTTGAATCATTACCGATGAACAAACGTTGGCATTGCTTTCCTGTAAAAGGTGTTACACTGTTTGTTTTGTTTGTTTGTATGGTGTTTTTACATTGCAGGGAACCAGTGGTTATTCAGCAACGGGGACAGTCATTCAATTTTTAGATATTCTGGCATTTGTAGGGCATCAGCGCGTCAATATATATATATATATATATATATATATATATATATATATATATATATATATATATATATATATATATCATCTTTATGAATTACATTGTAATATTTTTCCATTTACCCTTAAAATCTCACATAAATTATAAAAAAACGCTTAATCCACCTACCCCCTCTTCCTTCGCATATTACGTTCTCAATCAGTGTCCAATGCTGACGGGCACACTCAGTGATAACATGCTTCTGTGACCCATTAAATCTCCTCTAGTACCTTTCTCCTTATGCAACAGAATAACTGCTCCCCCTACAGAAAGCTCACGTCCCTAGGTCTACTAGAACCTCACTTGTAATGTCATCGTCTCTTAGTACGTGGAATCTTCAGCCGTTTGCCTGTCCTCCTACATATATATATATATATATAATATATATATATATATATATATATATATATATATATATATATATATATATATTGTGACGAAGTGCCAAGTATCTGGTTACTACACTTCACTTACCATTCATTTATTGTTACCTCAAAAGCCAGACACCTGAATCCTCATCACAGGTACAAACGACTGAATACTCTAAAGGCAACAGTGATCCCTTAACAACTTACCAGTATTGCAGTTAATTTATCATAAAATTCAAGAAAATTAATTCAATCAAAATTCAAGTGTGTTAGGCAATAATTGAAATTTGGAAAATTAATTCACAAGCACTAAACAACAATAAAACTTGAAAAGAATTCTAAGTAAATGCAAATTAATTCACAAGTGTTAAATTTAGTTAAATATGCAACAGTTAATTAATGAAAATAACTAAGTTAATTAAATTGTGAATGCAAATGAAAATACAGAAAAATTTGGAAAATATAAAAGTTTCAAAAAGTATTACTCACACAGAATATAAAATAAAAAGGCACACTTCAATAAGAAAATGGAGAAATGCACAAAACATAAAAATCACTTCAAATGAATAAACACAAAACAAAAATTTGCAATGTGTAAAAGTGTAAATCTTTTCACTCAAAACATTGTAACTATTAGTTTTTACCAAACCTTCGTAACCATCTGTTATTAGTTATTAGTTGTTACCTAACTACTGTTCCTATCAGTTATTACTTGCAACTAATAAATATGTAACACACCTTACCTTTTTGGTACAGCAATTTCTTTCTTTCTTGGTGCAGCTTGTTTCACACTTTCACAAAACCAGGCGCCGTTACAACAACAATGTATGTTCAGATTCCAAAAAAACACTAAATACTACTAAACAAACTCTAAGAAATATCAAATCTGAAATTTACAAATTACGAGTGACCATTCAATAAGTACGAAATCGTTACGTTACTTTAAGATCAAAAGTGCTATGCGATGGAGAGAGAGAGAGAGATGTGATCGCTTTGAGAATCTACGCCCAAATGAAAAACTTCTTCCTTACGGGAACTGGACTGGAGATGACACAAAACTTTTTGGGCAATAATGCTTCCAGAAGCTTCGAAATCTTACGCAACTTTACATACAAAATGTGCAATCTGCATGTGGCTTTGACAAAGACATATGTGTATGAGACCAGTCTGTCCAAAAAAGACACGTACTCGATTCGACCGATCGAAGCAGAAGTCCCTTATCACACATGATGACAGAATCCCAAAACACAATGAAGGCTCGAGCTCGCTTATCAAACGTGTTGACAGATTTTGAAAAACAACTCTGGCTTTGTACGGACAAAGATATTCTCTCTCTTTCTACATTCTACGTTATATATTCTTTACAATATGTTATGTGAAATCTGAAACACACCATTTTAAACATCCTAACTCTAAGCATCTAGGAATCTGAAAAATGTTGCAAAATGCTTATACACATACTTTATACAGTCAAAGAGGGGAAATATGCATTTTGACGGTAGCATAGCAATATATATATATATATATATGTATATATTATATATATAATATATATATATCTATATCGTATCTATATCTATATCTATATCTCATATATATATTATATATATATATATGATATAGACTATGATATAGATATAGATATAGATATATATAGATAATATATATATATATAGATATATATATATATATATATCTATATATATATATATATATATATATATATATATATATATAGATATGTAGATATATATATATATATATATATATATATATATATAGATATATATATATAGATATTATATATATATACATATATATATATATATATATATCTATATATTGATATATCTATATATATCATATATAGATATATATATATATATATATATATATGATATATATATACGATACTATATATATATATATATATATCTATATCTATTATATATATATATATAAATATATATATATATATATATATATTATAAGATATATTATATAGTATTATATATATATATATTTATAGTATATATATATATATATATTATATATATATATCTATATATATATATATATATAGTTATATATATATTATATATTATATATCTAATAAATAAATAGATATAGATCTATATATATATATATCTATATATATATAGATATATGTAGATATATATATATCTAATAAGATATATTAATATTATATATATATATAATATATATATCTATATATAGAATATAATATCTATTATATATTTATATATAGATATATATATATATCTCTATACTATAGATATATCTAGATATATCTATATAGAGATATATCTATATAGATATATATATATAATAATATATATAAATATATATATATAGAATATCTATATATAGATATATATATATATATATATATATATATATATATCTATATTAAGTATTATATATATATATATATATATATATCCTAATATATTATCTATATTATTATATATATCTAATATATATATATAATATAATTATATAATATAATATATATAATAATATTATTATATATATATATATATATAATAGGATATATAATATATATATAATATATATATAATATATAATATATATTATATATCATATCTATATCTATATCTATATATTATAAATATATAATATAATATATATATATATAGAATAGATATCTATAATATATCTATATATATATATATATATATATATAAGATAATATGTAAAATATATTATATAATATAATATGATATGAGATATATATCATATATATATTCTATCTATATATATATAAAGATATATTAATATATATCTATAATATAATAAGATTATATATATATATATATATATATATATCTATATTATATAGAGATATATCTATATATATCTATTATATAGATATAATAGATCTATATATTATATCTATATATGATCTATTATATATCTAATTATATATTATCTATATATAGATATAACTATTATAGATATAGATATATATATATATAGTATATAGATATATATATAGATATAGATATATACATATATATAGATATTTATAAATATCTATATATATATATAATATATATACTATAGATATCTATATATTATACTAATATAAAAATAATCGATATATATCGTAATATAATGGAGATATATATATATCTATATTATATATATAGGATATTATCTTATTATATCTATAAATAGATATATTAATATATATATATATATTATATATCTATATATATCTCGATCTCTATATCTATATATAATATATATATATAATTCTAGTATAAGTAGATAATCTAATCTGTATTATCTATATTAGAATATATATATATATATATATTGTATATCTATCTATATATAATATATAAATACGATATATATATATATATAATTATAATATATATATACTTATAATAAGATATATATCTATATTTATATATATATATATATAGATATCTATATAATATTATATATTTATAAGGAGAGAGAGGAGGAGAGAAGAGAGAGAGAAGAGAGATATATATATAGATATGTATCTATCTATATATATATATATACATATATATATATCTATATATATATATATATATATATATATATATATATGGCGAAACTACTTTAGTAATAACTGTTTTCCTCAAAGGGTGTTCTTCAGAGCCTTAAACAAGTTCTTAGACAAGAAAATGGAAATGCCCACTGCTATCTATACCTGTGCCGAAAATGAAAATGTTTGCAACGTTCCCTTACTTATATGATGATTTTTTTAGGAAAAAGTGTCTAAATTTAATTCAGAGAGAATTGCCTGCCTTAAATCTAAAATTGATTCCCAAAAATCCTTGCACCATCGGGTCCTTTTTTCAAGCTCAAGGACAAAGTTAGTCCGTTGTTTACGTCCAGCGTTGTTTATAAGTATACTTGCCCCAGGTGTAACCAGGGGACTTACGTTGGATGTACCAAACGACTGCTAAGGGTACGCATAGACGCCCATAGAGGAATTAGTTTTAGAACTGGAAGCAGACTGTCCAACCCAGAACAATCCAATATAAGGAATCATTCCAAAGTATGCAAAACATACATAGATAAAGATTTTCAGATAATAGGACAAACGCAGAAAAACAATGACCTAACAACCCTAGAGTCCATAATGATAAAATTAACTGTCCCATCATTAAACACCCAAACCTCTTCTACACAATTGTTCATTGCTTAATGGCCCTATTAATTTTGTCTTGTCGTTGCCTTCACTGTACGTGTGTGCCTTGTTTATTATATTGTAACTTTGTTTCAACAGTTTCCTTTCAACTCCCGTCTGGGTAGGTCATTTCGTGCCAATGGTGTTGTGTTTTTTTTGTCTTTTTTGTTTTTATATATGTATATTTTTAAATGAGTTAACATTTTAAATAAGTGATTTTAGTTATATTTTATATTTTATTATAAGTGTTTTTATGATTAATTACTAAGAATCAACTCGCTGTATTTCAGCCTTGAAGATGCAACAATGTAGTTGTGAAACGTCGGCATCAGCAATAAACCTTCAATTATATCGAATGCCTTTCCCTGGAAGCCTACAAGTATGATTCCGAAAGCTGCAGCTCCAATTTTTTAATATATATATATACATATATATATATATATATATATATATATATATATATCTATATAAGATATATCTATATATATCTATTATAATAGATATAGAAAATAAATATATATATATATATATAGATATATATATATACATACATTATATACATGTATTATAATACACTACATAATACACATTATGCATATTTATGTATATATACATATTTACATATATCATACACATATATTATATATGTGTATATATATATATATATATATATATCTATATCTTATATATAGCTATATATTAGATATTATATTAT
>NC_087217.1:63300007-63412507 GCF_015104395.2 Macrobrachium nipponense | reverse complement strand
ATTTTTAAAAACAGTATATTTAATCAATCTTGAAAAACTCCCTGTAAGCCATATGCCCATTTTTACAGAATTAAAACAGAAATTTGTTTTCAAGAATGAGACGTGAAGCCCTCAAAAGAGAGAGAGAGAAAAAAAATGCACTCAATTAAAGAAACTATTTAAATGAAACTATTTGGGTTGGGAAGAGCCATTATCGTAAATCTAATAATAATTTGCACCATACACTAATTTTAGCCAATCCTCTGTTGAAGGACTCGGCAACCTCAAGTCTATACTCAGGAGATGGGCTCGATGTAAATACTGTATATTATATTCGCTGCATAAGCAGCTAGCTAGCTTTTTTTTTCAGGTCAAAACGCATTTCCTGCTTTTAGAAAAATAGCTGGTGGGTCAAGAACACTATCCTAAGGAAAACCACAGACAACATTCTTGTAGTAGCAACAACGCCCGGCAATAAGTTCTCTTTGTAATCTGTCAATTAGAAATTCAATTATATTATTTATAAGAAATGCTCTACCAACTTCCTTCTAAGTTTGAAATCAAAGACCTCACGAAAACTTCGTGATCCAACTTCCATCTAAGTTTGAAATCAAAGACCTCACACGAACATTCATGATCATAATTTAGGAATGGCTGTTTACACTCTGTCAAAACTCAGAGTGTAAACTGGTTGAAAGATTATTATGTTTGATATATAAGCGTTCAGACATTTCGAAAACAGACGCTCAAAAATGTTGGATAATAATGGAGTTATAGAATTGAATTGGGGGACATCGGTGAAGCAGGAGCTACCATATCCTTAGTGAAGCAGTACCATCAATGCACCTCACGTGGTGCACTGTAGACATTACTAACGTGTATTTGCAGCGTCGCTTTGGCCTCTAGCCGCACCTCCATTTCCGCTTCCTTTCTTCCATCTTGCTGTTCAGCTTCTCTAACTAATACTTCTTAATGCAAATGTGGAGTTTCATTCCAGTTCCACCTTTAGACCCTTGTCATTCGTCTCATTTATATGCTAGCTCTTTTTACCTTGCTGCCCAACCAATCCAATTCCCTCTTTCCACTTTCTTATACTTTGAATGGCTGAAGATGCTCCAGTGCTTGGTTTTCAAGCTTAAATCCCATTAATCCAATCCGGCATGTGCGAAAATACGCCCTTTGATAAGTTAACTTTTCGAAAAATTGCAGACCTAGAAGCTACAGAATCAAAAGGCATCACAAATAACCAGAGCAAATAACAAATAGATGAAATAGTCTTAGATAATGACGACTTTAAATATTACTCTGAGCCAGTTATTGCGTGCAGTGGTTGCAAATAGTATGGAAATTTTTTTTAAGAGCACACTCGTTTATGCTCGCTTCTGCGACCTAGCTAAGTTAGTGGTTGGCTGGTTAGGGATGAATGAAAATTGGGGAAACGGACCAAAATAAATTTACGAATATTTATTTTTTGGGATACGAATCTTTTTTTCTCTCTCTCTCTGCAGGAGAGACGACTTCATGTCTCCTCTGGACTATTTTGTGTTTCTTTCATGTCCTTATGAAAGTCCGCACTTTTTCCAAGCAATAGCTTTTAGTACATATACTCTGCCAACAGCTACTCGTTATAGAAACAGTGTGTGTGTGTGAGAGAGAGACTAAAACTAAATGTGTTTTTTACAGAGATAATTGATCACTCTTTTTTTCAGTTTGTCAACACGGAATTCCTTTCAAAAAAATTTTCTCTCCGTGGAATAATACTAACCACCTCAGTACACTGGAGATAAGGCGCATCGTAAAATAGCGTCACTGAATTGTTTTTTTAAACTTAATCTCTAGATGAATTAGTTCGGTTTTTGTTATGTTTTTTATGCTCAAGTTCTTTGATTGTTTGATTGATTGATTGATTTATTTATTTTTGTCGGTGGATTTCGTTGTTCATGTTAGGTTTTATTTCTATTGCATGATATGTTGCTCAATAATGAGGATGTGTCTGAATACACAGATGTATGCGTGTGCATATTTCCTATTAAATACACACGTACACACACGGGCCACAATTACATCGCAGAGCGCCTGACGTGGCGCCCAGGTGTCAGCACCTGTTCCGCATGTGCTCTGTTTCGTCAGGAATGCCATTCTGACGCATCCCTCTATTATTGATTTTTTTTTATGCCATTCGATATCTAGAAATGAATGTTCAATTTCCCCAAGTGTATTAATGATGCCTTAGAGGGGAAAATAGTTCCTCGTTGGACGACTGGTTTTTGCGCTCGGCTACCAATCCAGTGGTCCTAAGTTCGATTCTCGGATCGGCCAACGCGGAATCAGAGGAATTTATTTCTGGTGATAGAAATTCATTTCTCGATATAATGTGGTTCGGATCCTACGGTAAGCTGTAGGTCCCGTTGCTAGGTGACCAATTAGTTCTAGCCACGTCAAAATATTCTATCCTTCGGGTCAGCCCTAGGAGAACTGTTAATCAGCTCAGTGGTCTGGTAAAACGAAGATATACTTAGAGGGGAAAATATGCGGAGAAAATATTTTTTCTAGGTGAAGGCCAATTCTTACTTTTCCCAGGTAAGAAGAAGACTTAAACAACAGTTTAGGGCCTCGGTAATCAAAGAGATCCTGCCGAATAGGTTTTCATTGTTATGTGTATTTTTTAAGAGTTTAGAACCAGCGTAGAACACCTGCCTCATGCCAACTTTGCATCGGGAAAAATGAAGCCCAGAGTGATCCAACATCCGCGACAAACTGAGAAAGAATTATTAATCCAAACGACGCCGAGGCGTTGATTCTCGCTTAGGTAGATCTACTATGTAGATACTATATGAGTTTCATACAGAGTAATGAATAAGAAAGATTCAATTGTAAGACAAGTATAGATATTAAATGTATTTCGAATAGATAGCCTAATTATATCCTTTCAGCCACATACACGCACATACATACATACATACATACATACATACTACATACATACATACATACATACATACATACATACATATATATATATATATATATGAATGTCCTCTACTCCAACAGTACACTATGGGGATAGAAAGGACCATAAAAACGCTATATACTACACGTTACGACCACATAATATTTCGAATGCTTCTTCATCTGTATCCCTGTTCACAAGTGTAAAATATGGACGAATGGTGCGTGACAAGACAATTATGAGGTGTGGAAGTACGACGTTGCTGGTTTGTAGATGGCCGTTGACCCGGGATGGAAGGAAAGTAGGGCATGTCTTATATGTAGCTACTTTTCTCATTCATCACCTTTCCATAGTTATACCAGTGAATAGGGATACAAAAGGGGAAGTATCCGAATGACAAATAATATGGCGCAACATGTGTTTAGTGTTTTTATGGGCCTTTTTATCTTCACACACATACACACACACACACACACCACACAAACAGCTTTAAACCAGGATTTTAGAATTTTCCGTGTTCCCGTGTTTATGTGATGTCGTGCCGGTTGCTTTCTGAACAAAGCCTATGTTGTTGTTTTTCCCTTTTCTGTTTTACCGTTGGCCGCATTTTGTCGTGACAATAAAAACCTCGAGGTGATACAACTAAACGCCTGTACTCCCGATTTACATCTAAGTTAATGGAAAAAGATTAATGTTACGGCATTCACTTACACGCAAGTCAACGTCTCTAAATTGAGAGAGAGAGAGAGAAAGAGAGAAGTAACAGGAAAATGATTGGCAAAGCAATCCGCATTATCTCAGGAGAGAGAGAAGAGTAACACCGGATTATAATTAGCAAAGCAATACGCATTATCCCAGGAGAGAGAGAGAGAGAGAGAGAGAGAGAGAGAGAGAGAGAGAGAGAGAGAAAAGCAAAACAAAAATATGATTAGCAAAGCATTATGCATTAACCCAAGAGAGAGAGAGAGAGAGAGAGAGAGAGAGACAGTCAACTAGGCTTACTTATCTCTGAATATTGGATATTCATGAGACCCTTGGCCTCGGGCAGGTATCGTTCTTATTATATAAGCAAATTGGCATCGTAAGTTACCTGTAATAACGCATGTCGTTAGGAACATCCGCACAGGTGTCTAAAATGTTAACGTTACCTATTCCTCCACAGCGGGAAACATGGCCGACCCTTGAAAATGCTTACGTTTGTTTTATACAAACCATTCGTGAATTCATCCTTTGATTTCATACGCTTTCTCTCTCTCTCTCTCCTGAGATAACGCGGATTGCCAATAATTTTCTCTCTCTCTCTCTCTCTCTCTCTCTCTCGCGAGAGAGAGAGAGAGAGAGAGAGAGAGAGAGAGAGAGATAATGCGATTTGCTTTGCCAATAATTTTTCTTACTTGTCTCTGTGAAGATCTCTCTCTCTCTCTCTCTCTCTCTCTCTCTCTCTCTCTCTCCTCCTTGCATAATGCGGATTGCCGGATTGCTTTACCAATAATTTTTCTGTACTTTTCTCTCTTTCTCCCTCTACAAAGCTGCGTTCTATGCTCTAAAATGGCTGGTTTGCTTAGGTCATTGCTCCCAACAATAAATAACATCAGTAATAGCTATCTGTTATAATTATTTTTTGTTTCTTGGCTATTTCGCTACTGCTTTTTCCTCTCGTTTTTACCCTTAAGCTTTTGATTCTTTTTGCATCTTTGTGTTCTAATACCAGTTCTCTTTTTCTGAGGTGGCGCATGTGCAAGAATTAAATTACGCATTATTACTCATTGTATATATAATATATATATATATATATATATATATATATATATATATATATATATATATATATATTATTACATGTTGCTACTTTTGTAACGCACATTTCCTCTCTATAACCATGAAATGTTGGAAAAGTCTTTGCAATATTTTCAGATTCCTTATTTAACTTAGAGTAATAGTATGTACTAAAAATGTATGGTCAGATTTTGCATAACATAATTTAAAAGCTAAGATAATGTAGAATGTGAAAAGAGAGAGAGATTAACTTTGTCCGTTCCATGCTAGAAATTATTGTCATCACTTGAGATAAGGAGAACTCGAAGTCTCCATTTTGTTTTCATAACATGTCAACACTTCTGATAAGGGAGTTCTGTTTGGAACCTGTAGAGCACACAACGTACAGGACTGGTTTCAAACGTGTATGTCTTTCTCGAGAAGGCACGTGGAAGGATTGCACCATCTTTTGCAAGATCATTCTAGAACCTTCTGTTTAAGCATACGTCATCTTTGGGAAACGCCGTCATTTAGTTTTGCTTTCGTTATATATAATTATTCCTTTCATATCAAAATACTTTTATTGTCTTAAATCACGTAATAATGAATGTTATTTATGACTGTAGTTTCAATTTCTCTTTAGATACTGTTTTGAAAGAGAATTTTTATGAAAGGGACTGTCTCTCAGCCCCAAATCGTTTTGTGCGACGAAATCCACTGTTAAGCCACCGTACGAAAAGAAATTTCATTCTGACTTAAGACCTCATTGCGTTTGAGTCTCTCTCTCTCTCTCTCTCTCTCTCTCTCTCTCTCTCTCTCTCTCTCTCTCTATCTCTCCTCCTCTCTCTCTCGTCCTCCTCCTCTCTCTCTCTCCCTCTCTCTCTCTCTCTCTCTCCTCCCTCTCTCTCTCTCTCTCTCTCTCTCTCTCTCTCCCTCTCCCACGCACCATATTTGATTTTACAATTAACGTAAAGATTTTATAATACGTAGTTGTTGGTCACTCATATAAATTTCAGATTTGATGTTTCTTAGAGTTATTTAGTTTTATTTAGTGCTTATTGTAGAATAAGAACAAACATTGTACAAGTGTGTAACGGCGCCTTTTCTTTTTTGAAATATTGGGTGGAACTAGCTGCAGCAGAAAATCGGTACCAAGGTAATGTGTTATTACAAGGTTTATTAGTTGCCACTAATAGTTACAGTGGTTTGGTGAAAATTTCATTTTTTACACATTGCAAATTTTTATGTTTTGTGTTTGTTTCATTTGAAGTGAATTTTTTTGTGAATTTTTCCATTTTTCTTAGTAAAGTGATTTTTTTGTGCATTTGTCCATTTTCTTGTTGAAGTTTGTTTATGTGTGTGCGTGTGTGTGATTGATGCTTTTTTGCAATTTTGGTATTTTCCACATGTTTCTGTGTTTTCACCTGCATTCACAATTTGATTAACATAATTGTCTTCATTAATTAATCGTTGCACATTTAGTTGAATTTAACACTTGTGAATTAATTTGCATTTACTTAGAATTCTCTTTGAGTTTTAGTGTTGTTTAGCACTTGTGAATTAGTTTCCAAATTTTAGTTATTACCTAACACTTAAATTTTTATTTAATGAATTAATTTTCTTGAATTTTGTGATAAGTTAATTTCGATTTAGTTTTACTTAATTCAAGAATTAATTAAACTTTGTGTAGTTTTCAAGTAACAGTAAATTTCCGAGACTGTGAATTTCACTTATAAATTTTTAGTTTAATAATAAATTTTTGTATTTAAATTTTTATTAGTGTTTTCTTTTTCATCGGTATATAATATTATATGATTTTTTGTAGGTAGAAACATAGAGTGGTAATTGAGCTGTTTTCCTTCAATTTACTTAGAAAAAATGGCTCAGTTCAAGGTTCAGGAATTTTTAGCAGCCCCTTCCATCCAAGTGTTATCTGAAACCACTCTGACTAAGGCACAGTGGGGCGCTTTGGCAGTAGCATGTGGTGGTTATGTGTCTACGAGTATGGTAAAGGCATAAATAAGATGTATTGCTATGGAATCATTGATATACTTTGGTAGAATAACTGATGAAGATGAGTTAGAATTAGCTCAAGAGTTGTTGAATGTAGCACGTGCTGATCTTACAAATAAGCAAGAAGAAAAGAAAGAGAAAAGCGATGTAGAGTTAGAGTTTAGACGCCTTGAAGCAGATGAGAATTTGATTAAGCTGAAAATGCAGGCTGAAAGAGAGAGACTGCAGGCTGAAAGAGAGAGAATGCAGGCTGAAAGAGAGAGAATGCAGGCTGAAAGAGAAAGAATAGACAGGGAAAAACAAGAAAGAAGAGAAAGAGAAGAAGAAAAAGCTGCAGAAGAGGAAAGAGAAAGAGCAAGGTTTGAAAGGGAGATGGAGTTGATAAGAGCTAGACCCACATTACCTGTAACAATGTCTAACCCTAACCAAGGTAATCAAAACCCTGTATTTGATGTAGTAAGAATACAGACTTTAATTCCCAAGTTTACTGTAGAGGCTCCAGATGAGTTTTTTTATCACTTTGAAAAAGTGGCTTCAGGTATGGGATGGCCAGAGGATAAATGGTCAGTTTTGCTACAAAGTGTCTTAATTGGTAAAAGGAAAAGTGCCTATCTAGCCTTAACAGCTGACCAGTGTAAAGACTACAAGGTACTTAAACACAGTGTGCTACAAGTTTACCAGATGACCCCAGAGTACTACAATGAAAGATTCAGAAATTTAAGAAAAGATGAGAAGGGAACCTTCTTAGATTATGCTTATAAAGTGAGAAGGTGTTTCCAACGTTGGTTAGCGTCTGCTAAAGTTAAAACTTTAGAAGAGTTAGAAGAATTACTTATCCTTAACAGCATCTTAGGGGAATTCCTGAACACATAAGAGCCTATTTGAGAGAGAGAGAGAGAGAGAGAGAGAGAGAGAGAGAGAGAGAGAGAGGTTAAAAAACTTGACAAAGCTGCTACATTGATTGAAGATCACAATATAATTAGTAGCAAACGCAATTACCATGTCACAGAATCAACAACGTCCAGGTTTTAAGCCTCATCCAAATATCAGGAACAAATTTAATGAGAAACCTAAAAGTGATACTACCAAGAGTACACAAGGTAATACACTTCAACAAACTAATGTGAAATCCTCATCCAATTTTTCAAGACAGTTACAGAAACCTAATGTTGTCTGCTTCAAGTGTGGAAGAGCAGGACATTTCAGTCAAGAGTGTTACTGGAATCAACAGCTGTCAAAGCCAGTTGGTCAAGTAGTGAAAGGTGACCAGTTGAAACAAAATACGAGGAGCAGTGTGGGAAAGAATCAGACTCCAGAGAAGACAAACTAAACAAGCTGAATGTTTAGAATCCAGTGGAAATGTAACCTCAAGCAGTGAGTGACTTAGCGGTGTGGAGGCTTTTAAGCCATATATCTATGAGGGTATGCTGTTAACTCAAGGAGGGAGTGTGCAGATACCAGTCAAGATATTACGCGATACAGGGAGTAACCATGGTGTGGTGGTACGTGGTGCTCACCCTCAGTTGGAGAAGAGTCTCACAGGAGATTCAGTTAATTTGAAGGGTATAGGAGGAGAAGAAGTAACTCCTATATGCCACTTACACCTGTCATGTGAATTGGTGACAGGGAATGTTGATTTTGCTGTAAAGGACTCACTGGCTGTGGAAGGTATGCATGTTCTGTTGGGGAATGAAGTTGGTGGTGTGCCATTTATTCCTTGTCCTGTAGTGACAGACAAATCGTTGAGGATGAGTCCTACGGTAGAGTTGGAGAAGAATAACCCCCACCTGTTTCCTAGCTGTGTAACTACCAGAAGTATGAAGAGGACTACAACTGCAAGTGAAGAAACTGAGGATTTACACACCCAAGAAGGATCAAGTGAAGGATCTTCGTGCTTAGAAGAATTGTTCCAGGGAAGTGATGTCCCCTAGTGCTGACCAAGAAGAGATTTCCCCATGAGAAGAAGATGACGACGATGGAGAAGAAGAACCTGTTGTTCCTGAAGAGACTCCGAGTAATATAGTAGGAAGTATAGACCTTCAGATATACCAGGAGATGCTGTATGGGGCGAATATCATCAAATTCTGATTCCATATCCATTAAGGAAGCAAGTGGTAGCAGTAGCTCATGAGTCTGGACATATGGGAATCACGAAGATTATGGAGAAGATCATGAAATATCTTTTCTGGCCTGGACTTCACAAAGATGTTAGCAGGTTCTGTCGTGAGTGTCATACCTGCCAGGTAGCTGGAAAACCGAATGAAACCACCCAGAAAGGCCCCCTATTACCTGTAGATGTTAGAGGAGAACCCTTTAGCAAAGTGATTATAGATATGGTTGGACCGCTGCTGAAGACAAAGAAGGGAAATGAGTATTTGTTAACATTAATGTGTCCTGTGACAAGATATCCAGAGGCAATCCCTGGAGTTTTTCTCAAAGTTTGGTATACCATAAATAGTACCAAGTGATAGAGGAACAAACTTTACTTCAAAGTTATTCCAGGATGTGATGAATTTGTTAGGAGTGAAACCACAGTTATCCACTGCTTATCATCCAGAAACTCAAGGTGCCTTGAAAAAGTTCCACCAGACATTGAAAAGTATGCTGACAAAGTATTGTTCTGAGTCAGGAAAAGAATGGAATGTTGGCTTACCGTTAATGTTGTTTGAAGTTAGGAGTGCTTACCAAGAAAATATGGGATGTTCACCTAATGAGACGATTTTTGGTAGAGGAGTGAGAGGACTGTTGAAGATTCTCGCAGAAAATTGGGAAAAAAAATCAAGAGGAAATCCAAGGAGTACATGTGAAGAACTTAAGGAAAAGGTTGAAAGAGATTAGAAAATTCTCTTTAGAAAATCTGAAAGTGAGTCAAGAGAAAATGAAAAGAAGATATGATGCTAAGACTAAGCTAAGAAGTTTTAGTGTTGGTCAACAAGTATTAGTGTTCTTACCTGTCAAGAGATTTCCCCTCACTAATAAATTTCAAGGTCCTTACAAGATGATTCAGAAGTTAAGTGAGAACTTATGTGGTTGAAACACCAGAAAGAAGAAGACAAGATAATTCAGAAGTTAAGTGATAGAACTTATGTGATTGAAACACCAGAAAGAAGAAGAAGACAAAGGAAGATACATGTGAACCTCTTAAAACCTTATTTCTCAGAAACTAAAACTGAAACTGTGTCAATATCACAAACCACTTCATCTACAGAAGACGATGATGGCTACGAATTGGGAGCTGAAAGCAAGATGAATAATTCTTCAATTTTCGAAAACTTGGAGGATAAGTTGAGACATCTGAGTGTTGAACAAGGTGAAGACTTAAGTGAAGTAATTAGAAGTTTCACAGAAATTTTTGCAGATGTACTTAGGCGTACTGATCTGACCAAGCATGAGATCAAGATTTAAGAAGATGGAAAACCATTCAAGCAAAGAGCCTATCGCTCATCACCTTATCATCAAGATGTTTTGAAGAAAGAAGTTGAGTATTTACTGCAACATGGATTAGCAGAACCCAGTTCAAGTCACTTCAGTTCTCCATGTGTGTTAGTGAAGAAACCAGATGGTTCATTTAGAAGGTGTACTAATTATAGGAAACTGAATTCTATCAGTGTGGCTGACAATTATCCTTTGCCTCTTATAGATCAGTTACTTGATAATATTGGGCAAGCCAAGTTTGTTTACAAGATAGACTTGTTGAAAGAATATTATCAAATTCCCTTAGATGAGAATGTTAAGTTGCTGTCAGCTTTTATTGCTCCTTTTGGACTGTATCAGTATAATGTTATGCCGTTTGGTTTGATGAATACACCTGCAACATTCCAACGAGTGATGGATCAACTACTAGGATCTATAGAAGGAGTAAGTGTATACCTGAATGACATAGTGCTTTACTCTACAACATAGGAAGAACATCTCAAGATTCTGAGGAGAGTTTTCAAGAAACTACAAGAAGCAGGAATAACAGTCAACCTAGAGAAGAGTGAGTTTGGAAAGGTAACTGTTCAGTATCTTGGGTTTGAAGTCGGGAAAGGCCTTCTCGCTCCAGTAAATGCTAATGTAGAAGGTATCTGTAAGGCTACCCCACCTACTACCAGGAAACAGCTACAGAGATTTTTGGGGCATGGCTGGATTCTATTGTCGTTTCTGCCCAAATTTCTCAGCTGTAGTAGTTCCCTTGACAGACTTAACTAGTTCCAAAGCCAAGTTTGTTTGGGCTCCAGAGTGTCAAGAATCCTTTGAGAAGGTAAAGGCCATTTTAACTTCAAGACAAGTACTTCAAGTTCCAAATTTCAACAAGAAATCTGCAATACAAGTTGATGCTTCTGACTGTAGCATTGAAGCTGTTCTACTTCAAGATGAAAATAATATCCACCATCCTAGGTGCTTCATGTCTTCAAAACTGAAAAAACATCAAAAAGTATACTTAACAATCGAGAAGGAAACTTTAGCCTTAATCACAGCACTGAAAAAGTTTGAAGCGTATATGAACAGACCAAGAAATGAAGAAATCTTAGTGTTGTCTGATCACAATCCCCTATCATTTATCCAGAGAATGAAAAATCATAATCAAACTGACCAGGTGGTCTTTGTGCTTGCAACAGTATAACTTACAAGTGCAGCAAATTAGTGGCATAAACAATGTAGTTGCTGATTATTTATCCCATTACAAATCAATGGATTCAACACTGTGATAACCAATCTCCTGGGGGGAGGTATATTATATGCTGCTACTTTCGTAACGCATATTTCCTCTCTATAGCCATGAAATATTGGAAAAGTCTTTGAAATATTTCCAGATTCCTTATTTAGCTTAGAGTAAAAGTATTTTCTAAAAATGTATGGTCAGATTTTACATAAAATAATTTAAAGTTAAGATAACGTAGAATGGGAAAAGAGAGAGAGATTAACTTTGTCTGTTCCAAGCTAGAAATTGTTGTCATCACTCGAGATAAGGAGAAATCGAAATCTCCATTTTGTTTTCATAACATGTCAACACTTCTGATAAGGGAGTTCTGTTTGGAACCTGTAGAGCACACAATGTACAGGACTGGCTTCAAACATGTACATCTATCTCGATAAGGCACATGGAAGGATTCCACCATCTTTTGCAAGATCATTCTAGAACCTTCTGTTTAAGCATGTCATCTCTTGGAAATGACATTATTTTGTTTAGCTTTTGTTATATATATTTATTCCTTTCATATTAAAATACTTTTATTGTCTTAAATCACGTAATAATAAATGTTAGTTACAGTTGTAAATTCAGTTTCTCTTTAGATATTGTTTTGAAAGAGAATTTTCATGAAAGTAACTGTCTCTCTGTCCCAAAACGTTTTGTGCGACGAAATCCACTGTTAAGCCACCATACGAAAGGAAATTTCATTCTGACTTAAGACCTCATTGCGTTTGGGTCTGTCTGTCTCTCTCTCTCTCTCTCCTGTCCCATATTTGATTTTACAATTAACGTAAAGATTTTATAATACGTAGCTGTTGGTCACTCATATAAATTTCAGATTTGATATTTCTTAGAGTTATTTAGTGTTATTTAGTGCTTATTGTGGAATAAGAACAAACATTGTACAAGTGTGTAATGGCGCCTTTTCTTTTTTGAAATATTGGGTGGAACTAGCTGCAGCAGAAAATTGGTGCTAAGGTAATGTGTGATTACAAGGTTTATTAGTTGCAACTAATAGTTACAGTGGTTTGGTATGTATGTATGTATATGTAAATATATTATCACAAATTCCCTTGGATGTTGTGATATTCTCAAGCATGCATTCCTTTATGCTGTATATATATAATAAATAAATATATATATATATATTCTATATATATATATAGATATATATATATATATATATATATATATATATATTATATATAGCATCTAATAAAAGGAGCCCATAAAAACACCAAAATATAGAGAAAAAAAGTACTATATTTCAGAAACTGCTGTCTCCCTCTTCAGGTAGATTAATGAGAAAAGTTTACAGAAAAGGTGGTATTTATACCAAGAGGTCCATCCACAAACAAGCCAATTTAGGTCACCCCCGCTGATAATCTTCCTTTAATCTTCTTAAGTGTTGGTTGAATGAAAACGTTGTCTATTGTATCTGAAATCCATGCTCCTGTTGAGATGTTCATTACCTGCCTCTCTTTTATTAAGGCCGATTCCATCATTCGACTCTTGTACCAGCAGTTGCTGCTATAAATTACACATGACAAATTCCAGTTTATTCTATGGTTATGTACATTTATATGGTTGAAAATAGCTGAGTTCTGTTGTCCATACCTAACTGACCATTTGTGTTGTATTAATCTCTGGGGAAGTGATTTACCTGTAAATCCAATGTAAGATTGGTCACAGTCCTGGCATGGGATTTCGTATACCCCAGAGTCCTTGGGAGATGTCTTTTGTTGGACGTTAATCAGGGATTTGGCTAAGGTGTTTGGGTAAGTAAATACAAAAGGGTTCGATTTTCCGAGGGGGTGGGTTACTCTCTTAATCGTGTTCAGGTGGGGAATTATTATTCTATTGTTGGGTGTATCTCTGGTCTTGTCTTTAGGGGTTTGGTAGAAAATTACGTTTGCTTTGTGAATTGCTTTCTCAATTATATGGTCAGGATACTTTAAAGACAAAAGTTGCTTGTGAATTAGTTCAAATTCTTTTTCCAGGAATTCTGGGGAACAAATTCGTAAGGCTCTAAAGAACAGGTTGCTAGCTACACCTATCTTGATAGCAATGTTGTGATAGCTAAAGTAGTGAATGTATGAAAGTGAGAACGTTGGTTTTCTGTATATGGTAAATTTGTATTCTGTCGTATCTCTGATTATTAAAACATCAAGAAAAGGAATTTTGTTGTCTGTTTCCCATTCAACTTTAAATTTGATGCTGGGCACTAATGCATTTAATTTCGAGAGGAATTCATTAAACATTCGGAAGATTTTTGTCACAAATTCAGAGAAGCACATATACCACTTCACAACATAAAACTTTTAAGCCTTGACGTAGATTCCCTGTTCACTAAAGTACTAGCACAGGACGTTCTTCAGTTTTTAAGGGTAAAATTATCCCCCTATTCAGATCATTTCCCATTGGCGCTTGACAAAATAATAAAGCTAGTTGAATTATGTGCATCTAATAACGTATTTTCATTCGGGGAATCATTCTACAAACAAAAATTCGGGTGTAGTAAGGGTAGTCCTTTAAGTCCTGTTCTAGCCAATCTGTACATGGAATACTTTGAAACTACAGTAATAAATGCAATAAAACCCAAAAACATGCTGTGGATGAGATATGTAAATGACATCCTAACATTTTGGGATAATAAGTGGGGCAATTTTAATGAATTCCTCTCAAAATTAAACACATTAGTGCCCAGCATCAAATTTAAAGTTGAATGGGAAACAGACAACAAAATTCCTTTTCTTGATGTTTTAATAATCAGAGATACGACAGAATACAAATTTACCATATACAGAAAACCAACATTCTCACTTTCATACATTCACTACTTTAGCTATCACGACATTGCTATCAAGATAGGTGTAGCTAGCAAACTGTTCTTAAGAGCCTTACGAATTTGTTCCCCAGAATTCCTGGAAAAAGAATTTGAACTAATTCACAAGCAACTTTTGTCTTTAAAGTATCCTGACCATATAATTGAGAAAGCAATTCACAAAGCAAACGTAATTTTCTACCAAACCCCTAAAGACAAGACCAGAGATACACCCAACAATAGAATAATAATTCCCCACCTGAACACGATTAAGAGAGTAACCCACCCCCTCGGAAAATCGAACCCTTTTGTATTTACTTACCCAAACACCTTAGCCAAATCCCTGATTAACGTCCAACAAAAGACATCTCCCAAGGACTCTGGGGTATACGAAATCCCATGCCAGGACTGTGACCAATCTTAAATTGGATTTACAGGTAAATCACTTCCCCAGAGATTAATACAACACAAATGGTCAGTTAGGTATGGACAACAGAACTCAGCTATTTTCAACCATATAAATGTACATAACCATAGAATAAACTGGAATTTGTCATGTGTAATTTATAGCAGCAACTGCTGGTACAAGAGTCGAATGATGGAATCGGCCTTAATAAAAGAGAGGCAGGTAATGAACATCTCAAAAGGAGCATGGATTTCAGATACAATAGACAACGTTTTCATTCAACCAACACTTAAGAAGATTAAAGGAAGATTATCAGTGGGGGTGACCTAAATTGGCTTGTTTGTGGATGGACCTCTTGGTATAAATACCACCTTTTTCTGTAAACTTTTCTCATTCATCTACCTGAAGAGGGAGACAGCAGTCTCTGAAATATAGTACTTTTTTTTCTATATTTTGGTGTTTTTATGGGCTCCTTTTATTAGATGGAATTCTGTTGTTACAGAACATTTTTACCAGTCATATATATGCATGTATATATATATCAATTCAGGAAAGCCGAAGACACATGGATGTTTAAAAGAAGATTTATTCATGTGGAAACGTTTTGCACATGACTATGTGCATCATCAGTCTGCAAAAAACAGAGTAACAACATTAAAATTACTACAAAACACAGGATTCTTAAAATGACAATTAAAAAACATTAAAAGAACAAAAAAAATAGAAGCAAAGTAAAAACATCTGCTGCTACACCAGCCTTCAGGTAAAACGGAAGAGGATAGTGACCAAAGAAGGAACACAAACCCCCAAAGACGACTATGCCAGATATAATTGAGCAGAAGAGCAACTACCGTTTAACGATGGAACGAGTCTTTTAATATAGTATAATGATTCTAAGGTAGTCAGATAATCTGCATCCTTAGAATACTCTAATATAGTAAAGTGCTGCTTCTTTTCCTCAATTTTACAATTGATAGCGTGATTTTTTATATTCAAATGTTCTGGTCTGCTCAATCTTTGCCCCGTTCTAAAACTAAACCCTAATTGACAGCAGATGCGTTATTGCAGCCATGGAGTGCCCGCCCTACGTGGAGTTCTCATGTCCAAGGAAGTCCACCTTCTCTGCACCGAAGATAAATTTGTCAAAACGGACGACCAGCCCATTCTCTTGGAGGCACTTCAGCATGGCCCGAGCATGGTAAAGGTGTTCCTCTGGGGACCTGGAAAAAATCAAGATGTCGTTGATGTAGCAGACGCAGAAGGGCACGTCTCCCAGGATGCTATCCATTAGGTTTTGGAAGGTGGATTAGGAAAAAACGTAGGACCCGAATGGTGTGGTGATGGCTGTCTTAGGGACGTCCTCAGGGTGCATGGGAACCTGAAAATAAGGTTTTAAGCTGTCCATTTTTGAGAAAACCTTCGTTCCATGAAGGGACCCGGTCAAGTCCTGCATGTTCGGCAGGGGGTAGTGATCGGGGGTTGTTGCCAGGTTCAGCCGACGGTAGTCCCTGTCAGGCCTCCAGGTGCCATCCTCCTACTTTACTATGTGGAGAGGTGAGGCCTATGGGCTCGAAGCCCTCCTGCAGATGCCCATACACTCCATCTCTGCGAAGGCCCTTTTGGCGTCCTGAAGGCTGTTCGGCGGAAGTCGATGGAACTTTGCATGTGTGGGGGGTTGCCCGTGGTCATGATGTGGTGGAATACACCATGCTTGGCCAGGGTCCTGACTACCTGATGGGGAACTCCTGCAGGAGGTTGTCGTATTTGTGGAGTGCAATGGAGCAAACAGTGGGTATGCCTGGACCTGTGGCGAGTGGGAGGGAGTGGCATATCTGTGTCGAGAGGTGTTTATGGCCCATGTCCACCAGGAGCCCATGTTGCACCAGGAAATCCACCCCGAGGAGAGGGGCCTTGACGTCCGCGATGATGAACACCCAAATGTAGTTGCACCCTGGGATGGAGATTTTTAGGGACTTTGTGCCATAGGAGCGGATGGGGGTCATGTTTGCGGCCACAAGGGTTGTCTTGGCATCAGGAGTGCGGCTGCAGTCATCTCCTGACGGCGGGAGCACCGACTGCATCACCCCGGTGTCAACTAGCATCCTGCAGCCAGAGATTGTGTCACGGACATAGGAGCCTATGGGGTGTGGTTTCGATCCGGTCGCGGCCACGGCTGATGATAGGGTTGGCCACCTTCCCCATTCTTTGATGGGGAATAAGAGCAGGGGGATTTGTGCCTCCTGGTGTACTTCCCAAACTTCCTGTGGTAAAAGCACCAGGTTGCGTTGTCACCTTGCTGCTGCGTAGGGCAGCTTCTGGGGTTTATCGACCAGCTCCTCCTTGGGTAGGGTGTTGGCGTTGGGAATCTCCCCATGAACCTCCAGGGACAATTGGCGTAGGAATATCTAATGCAAGAGGCTGATCTCCTTTTTCTGACCATCCGCGCTGATTTCTGGTAGCCAAAGAAAACCCATCAACTTGTCCTAGGCATCCCTCTGGTCAGCGTCACGCGTCGGGTTGGTGACAAGGTCGAGAACACAGGTGGCTCTCACAGGAATGGGAATGGAGTGGGTGCTGATGCGCTTCTACTTCAGCTTGCCGAGGGCGACCCGGCTGGTCTGTGAGTTCACCCATAGGGATATGCAGCTGTAAACCTCCTCCGGGAGAGCTGCTATGACTATGTCAGCTTTGAGCACTTCGACCAAGAGCCCCATGATCCTGAATTGGCCTTACACCTGGTAGAACTATAAGGGCAGGTCCTGTGTGAAGAAAGGCAGCAACCTGACAGCCTGGGCAGTGGCAGTGCGCGGAGGCACAGCGGAGGTCTGTGGGTTGTGGGTAGCCTCCAAGGAATTGGTTGATGGGAATTGCGAATGGTGGACCAAACCATCCGTGAAACGCCAAAACACACCTGGGAAAGATGTGCTGTATTGAGTCCGCTAATGGCGTTGGTTTGTCCACGGAGAGGAACTTTCAGAGACCTAGACTGTGGCGCCGTGTTACGTCCGCTAAAGGTCCCTGAAGGTGAGCAGCCATAATAAGTCTGTTAAAGGCTGAGCCAAAACCACTGTGTCACCGTCCAATCCAGGACGTCACCAATTGTGAGGTATAAACAAAGAGGCAGGTAAAGCAGTACTAACTTTATTATGTTGTTTTTGATTAAGCTGACCTTGTGTCAGCATGGGCTCTTGCTCACAGAGCAGCCCATGAACTTTATTACAGATACGAAAGGTTTATAAGTAGTGTGCGGACGGATATGTAGTACCCGACCCGCGAGAGAGAGAGAACTTGGTCGGAGCTAGCTGATTTGTGTTTTCTCATAGACATGGATACATAGATAATATTGGCTACAAACATTGAATATATGTGAATTATACATTGGCGGAAAGGCCGGAGAATGCTCGACAAAATGGAGTAAGGAACAATGCAGCTATGATGAATATATACAATATATACAGGAAAAAGCATTGTCCTTACAAACTGATTATAGGGGAGTTTAATGACGTCACCAACAGGCACAGAATAAATAAGATTTATATTTATAAATAATAACAGTATATCAATGTAGATTTTATCAAGGTAATAAACAGTTATATTAATAATTATCATAAATTATTATCAAAATTCACGTAGATTCTGATAAAAAATTGATGTTATTACAAGCGAAGCGAAGTCATTACTGGAAACGGGCTCATTTCCGGCAGCCCGGCCGCATATTTGTGATGTGTTAAAAGCCTTCTCACCTCCGCTTTAAAGAATCATTTCGCATTGTATCGTTTGTCATATTATTATGAGTTTGATGTTGGAAGACTGTTTGAAAAGCAATTAACGATAACGTTTATGTAGCAGAGGGTTCCGAGATACCTATTCTCGGTTTTTTTCCATCTGTCCATCCGCTTGTGGTGTTTGCGTATGGTAACACTGCGTCCCGGGCCTAAGATAGTTACATTCAGCTTACATTCAACAATAATAACAATATCCTATTTCGAATATTAACGGTGTAATTCGCATACAGTAAATTATTAAAACACTTTTCAGTTGCAAATGTACATCCAGATTTCCTTTTATTTACCTAAACTTACACATGCCGTAACTATTTAAAGCCCGAGACGCAGTGTTACCATACAAAAACACCACAGGCGGATGGACAGATGTAAAAATCAGAGTATAGTTAACCCTTTGATGATTTAACCCGAAGTTTTGCAAGTTGCCACCTTTAGGCGTCTCGCTTTAGGGCGTCCTACTGGTATAGGATTTGGATTCAGTGCTGTAGGTTAATCAGTAATCATACGTCTGACAGTGCCTGGAAGAAAAGGTGGAGCCTCAGGTGAAAAATTAGAATTAACTGATAAACTGAAGGAAGAGGTGACATAAAAACGAAAATCTCGTTTTTTTTTTTTTTTTTTTTTTTTTTTTGTATGTCTGTCATTGGGTAGGGATTTGATTTTGAGCTATAAACCTTTCAAGGGTGACATATATGTACTATATAATAATATATATATATATATATATATATAATTATAGAATATATATATGTATATATATATATCATATATATATATATATATATATATATATATATATATATCTCTACTGATGGCTTCTGTAGCCATCAGTAGAGTTGGAAGACCTAGGCCTATCTATCCACACACACCTACACACACACACACACACACACATATATATATATATATATATATATATATATATATATATATATATATCTATATATATATATAGATATAATATATATATATAAGATTTATCTGTGATCTTTCCATGAAAATAAAGTTGTTCAGAAGAATGAAAGACAAAAGAAATCAAAAGGACTGTAAAACCGGAAAGTGCAAATAACTGAAATAATCATTCCAGTTTCAGCCGCTGTGACATCCCGACAGGCTGTGCACCTCCCAAATCTTTTAAACTTAATTGCTATAATCAAAGCCTTTTTTTATGGCTGCCAAGCACTACTGATTAGTACTTGCGCTCTTTTACCTCTGTACTCTCTCCTTGGTTTGGCCATTTCACGTCTTGGCGGAGTTAGGTCAGAGTCGTAAATGGTTGGGGGGTTTTCCCGACAGAAATGAGGTCGGAAGCAGAAATCATGTCGGACTTAAGAACCTAATTTGGCTTCACAGTGAGCGTGGTAGCGACTCGACTGAAAAGTTTTGGTCACGAGTAGAAGTAACAACGGCTCTAGGAAAACTTTAGGTTTATGTGTAAATATAATGTTGCTTTGAGGAAATCTTCTTCTTTCCCACCGTTATCCCTACATTAAGGGGTCGGTTGCCTGATGCGCCTTCTCCACTGCCTAGTATCAAAGGCATCATCAGGCATGATTTATTGTTTGGCAAAGGGGTTTTTTGCGACCACAAGCCCTTGCTGTCATCAACCACAGTTATTGGCAGTGGGCCTCGCCTTTTACTAAAAGTAAGACTGCAAGGCTTTGCTTTGAAATAATAATTTAGGTCAAAGGTATACATTTAGTATCGGTTTAAGGGTAGGTTTTATACCAATGTTGGAAATGACATCTACTCAAGAAAAATATTAAAGGAAAGAATTGAGATGAGAAGTGAAAATAATATTGATCATGAGAAAAAGCTCTTCAATAATATTTCAATCATAGATAATTTAGGTAGGCAGGAAAAAAAATGTCGACTTGAGTTTTTCACTTACTTTTCAAAATACCTTCGTACCCTCAGGACGGTCCCACACCTTAAAATTAGCACTTTTTTTCTGGTCTTCCGCTGCTAGATTTCTTAAAAATGTTCCCTTAACATTTCATGACCTCATGACCAGTGATTTGTTCATGACATATCTTGACCTTTAGATTACCATACCCTGGGCAGTCACCTTCTAAACGAGTTTATTAAACTGGGGCTTGTTGCCATGGCAGCCTGACCTGTTGAAACCTATTTGACCTGACCTACAAGGCAAAAACAGGTTTCGGCCAAAGCAATTTGCAACTCTTAACTGGAAATAACCGCGTCGTGGAGGTCATTCAAGACTGTAACTGTGACCTAAAAATTATCTATATCCATTCAAGCATTATTAGTACACCATCGAAGACCATGACAAATACACAAGTCAGTTGGCACCATGATGATGGGGTCATATCTGGAAATCTAGGACGATAACTTAAATCTGCAACCGACTGGTAAGGAAAAAAAAAGGAAAAAAATCTCGTTAACTCTGTCTGTAGGAAATGTGAAAGTATGATATTGGCCTCCATGAAGATGAACATTCAATGTTCAAATATTTTATAGAGTTTAGACATGATTCTGGTACTATTTCTTTTTCTGGTTAATGAATAGTGGATTTCTCGATAGAAATAGCAAGAAAAATTTGCCTAAAGTTTTATTTTTATTATATATATATGTATATATATATATATATATATATATATATATTATATATATATATATAATATATATACACGAGTATGTATATGCATACAAAAATATGTTGCATGAGAGCGTCAATATTCATAGATATCTTATTCACGTCATTTCTACATAAAAAGATAGCAATAGAGGAAATATTTCCGCAAAAACTATGTATAAAGAACTATAAAATGCGTATACTCATTATATGGAGGCATAAATACTAACTTTTATAGTTTTTCCCATATAAGCCATATTTTCAAACCTTAGACTATACCGCTGACAAAACATCATGGATTTCATAAAGTTTTGTTTAGCGTTCCTTATCACTTGTGTGCATTTTCAGTTACTAATTATGCATTCGCTAATTAGTTGTTATTTATTTTTCATGCACCCCTTCCGCGGTTATCTATGTTGTTTTATATATGAAGGACTACATGTGGAGAGGCTCGCTAATTATGCAGACTTTGTGTACTGCTTTATCTTGATCAGTCAGTAATAATGGTAAAAATAATAATAATAATTTCGCATTACGCTTCCGGCATCTTTATGAAAAGTTCAGGAAGTTTTGAAGCAAGAACTTCTGTTTTATATGAAATGACGTCTATTTGGTCAGCACCATTGACGTTAGTCAGGTATCAGGCCGCGTCACTTTTGCCTTTTTTGGAGGTGGCGCATCTGTTATAGACGAATGTGGCCTTTCGGGACCACCGTCTTTCAACTTGCCACAGCATAAGTGTCATCATTTGTTTCTGAAGACGTATATGTCATTAATATGGCCTCCTCTTCATTTCGGTCCTTTTCACATAGTCCTATTTTAACTCCTGACATATTGCACAGATATATTACGCCCAGTTCTGTGTACATTTAATGACTTGATGCGCTAATGGCTCCCAACCCGCTCCCCCCAAAAATCTTTCGTATGACAATTTTAATCTTCAATTAGATCTCAAGAAATATCCGTAAATCCAAATGTCATAATGATAAAATAGCAAACGTTAATCAAACAAACATCTTTTGCCCTTGTTGACCCAAACCAACAGGCAACAAGAATTGTGGAAAAGCAAGGAACTTAATTCAACTTGGTATGATTAGGGGCGTCAGTAGACAAATACTTCTTGTAAAATATTCCCTAAGGTCATGCATGTTTCGAATGGTCGACTTGATAGTTCAAAGAACCTGGATTACCACCAAGTTCCTGGCTAGAGGCTTATTTCCCTCGGCTAGAGGTCCTTTATGCAGGGTTCCAGACCTTAGATGCACTTTGCTTCAGTTCGGTTCTCAGTGGTGACACTCATTCCTTCATTCATTCACCGTGGCCATCTTGGTTGGTTTGTTTTGGCACAGAGTTCCAACCCCGGCCTCTTTTCCTTGTAACACCTTACCTAAATTACATTTCACAAGGACCATCTTGTTAGAAGGCCTGTTCAAGCTGAACCAACCACAGATATAGAGGGGACAGATTGGACAAACAAATGACGATCACGTGCACGTAAGGCGCCATTGTTATGCGTTGGTTCTCTGAAATGGCAGAGGGAGGGCTACATAGACCTGCAGCAACAAAGCCACTTCTGCCATCCAGTGCTGGGTCATCACCTGTGTAACTTACAGAAACAAGATCACAAAAGAACAGGGGTCACATTTCACAAGTAAGAGACCTATCTTCATTCATAAAATTTTTTTTATAAGTATGTTGAAACAACCTCAAGTAAATATGTGTTAGATCCCAGTCAACTTGCAGTCAAACAACGCACCTGCTTTTTGAGCTAATAAAATAGTGAATGTTGTAATATGCTTTTCATTAAAGCCAATTTGACAGTCAATTCATATAGCCTAATAAATTAGCATGTAGGGTTACTGTCATTCCATATAATCTTGGTGAACTCAGATATGACAATTTTCCCTACTACTATAACTGGTTCACTTAAGGTAGATTCTTGGATGAGCCCTATGCCTACGAGACGTTAGTTTGGCGGCCGCTGATTGGCTGGGAGCTGCCTACCTCCCGGTACCAGCCAATCAGCGGCCGCCAAACAAACGTCTCGTAAGAATAGGCCTCATCCAAGAATCTACCTTAAGTGAACCAGCTATAGTACGGCAATGTACATAGTATCATGAGGCCTAGCCCTAGGCCTGCTGCAGTTGTAAGTGTTAATGAAGTGTTATACTGTTATTTACCATGTTATCAATAAGTTCTCAAACCTCCTTGTAAGCAGAGGACTTGGATGAATTTGATCTGCCAGAACGCTTAGAGGTAGTAGGCTATTCTCCGATTTTACCATTATAATTTTTACCCTAAAGGATACTTCATATTCATATTACATTATAACTTTAAAAGTAAGCTTTACCAACTAGCTGGTCTACCGGGGTTCATCATCAAATAACCTAGGGTAGCCTACCATAGCCTAACTTTAGCTTTGCAAAGGTAGCCTAACTTGACATAACCTTCAGGAATGCTGATTTTTTCTATCTGTCACTCTTCACAGACTGAAATACAGATCAAGTCTTGGCTAGTTATGAAAGTCTAAGTCATTCTTACAGACTAGCCTAACTTCGACAGTACATTGTAAAAAGTACTATGGTGAATTATAGGCCAGCATGAGTGTGACAATTTATCTAGCTTTATATATGTTCCTCCTAGTAATAATTGCCCTTAAAGATATATAAATAGCTTGTATGTCATAGTTCAGATGCTTTGGTCTGGTTCTGTAAAGTACGTACAGTGTACTCGCCCCTGAATCACAACTGTATGAATATGAATTAACTGTTGGAGGAAGAAGGAAACCCGTGGAACACGACAGTCTTTTGTTATACGTTCTTTCAGTACAGAGGTGTGACTGCAAGTGAAGTGTAGACAGACGGGCAACATTGGCGCCATTCGCGCTGCCCTCTTGGCAACAGACATCACATGCATTCAACCATCCTACAGTAATTCAATAAATAGTTTCTCCTGTAAGATCTGTTTGTAACAAGAACAAAGAGTGAGACCGCTACCTTTCTTGGGTTTGAAACTGTAGAAGGGATAAAGAGCCAAACTGTGGCTCACACTCATTGCAGCAATCATTTACATTTTCAAACCTCCTGGTATGCATGAGCTTAAGTTTCTGCAACAGTCTTTGAAGTCCAAAATATGTTAAGAGGCAACAATGTGGCTCTCAAAGCAGATGTAGTCTAATAAGAAGTAACCAGAAGGGGCAAGCCAGTATATACATCAGTACTGGTAACGGCAAGATTTATACAGCCCTGCAAACTACGATATCAACTGTATCCCCATTAATAGTATCAGATACAGTAAATTTTAAACTCCAATAAAATGATTGTGCAGGCTATTGATTATTACCTATTAGGTATCGGGCTATTAAATCTAGGCTACAATTAATATTATATATATAATATATATGCCTGTGGGGATGACCATTTATTTGAGATATGAAAGGACTCCCGTATAAATTAACAGGTACATATACGCTATGCATATATATATATATATATATATATATATATATATATATAGTATATATATGTGTGTGTGTGTGTGTGTGTGTGTGTGTATATATATATATATGATTTATATATATATATGTGTGTGTGTATATATATATATATATGGTATATATATATCTATATATATATATATATTAACCATATTTGAGATATGTAGGATTTATTCATTTAAAAAAAGATACTTTTTACTATTAGATATAAAACATTTGAAAAAATGAGAGGGTACGATTCAACCAGCATTTATTCAGAGCAAGTGTGACTTTCAATAGTAAGTAAAATATATGCTTTGATAATTAAAGCATATATTTTACATACTATTGAAAGTCACACTTGCTCTGAGTAAATGCTGGTTGAATCGTACCCTCTCATTTTTTCAAATGTTTCTATATATACCTAAAAATTATATCCTTTTTTGAAGAATCAATCTCATATCTCAGGACTCAGGATAAAAAGTTCAAGCAGCTACAGTCTCTCTCTCTCTCTCTCTCTCTCTCTCTCTCTCTCTCTCTCTCTCTCTCTCTCTCTCTCTCTCTCTCTGAGAGATAGAAATTGTAGCTGCATGAACTTTTTATCCTGAGTCCTGACATATGAGATTTATTCTTCAAAAAAGGATAAACTTTTTAGATATATATAGAAACATTTGAAAAAATGAGAGGTACCATTCAGCCAGCATTTATTCAGAGGAATTGGGACTTTCAGTAGTGCTTAAAATATATTCTTTGATAGCATAAAAGGGAGACTTATCGACACGATTCTATGAAGAATAAAAAAAAACTAATATTAACCACTATGCAGCGAGAGCCTTAGAGGTTTCAAGAAAAAATATCTTAAATCTTACTCTTTGAATAATTAGGAATTTATTACGATTTGCGTATGCAATGGGGTACTCATGACGGGCAAATTCTGTAAAAGGGGACATTAGTATGTTCCCCAATGGTAGCGATTTTTGGGGGGCAGAGATTCAAAATGGGGGATTGTGGGGGACATCTGGTCACCCTACCGGACTGTGGATGAAGCTTGTATGGGATAACAGCGTTGGGGATGACAATTATTTTAGCATAATGTTGTCACATTTTACTTACATGTGAGTTTGTTCTTCCTATAGAGAGTAAAACTGTAAGTTTATGGTGGAAAGAAAGGCACTTAACATCAGCAAATTGGCCAACTTGATTACTCAAGTGTATAAAAACTACAGCAGACAGAATAAATATTTTTATTCATACATATAGTACACACTGTCCTTGGTAAATGCTGCAAAGATCATTTACCAATCTTTAAAGACTGCTGAAAAAAATTGGCTGTTAATGCAGAACGATCATAATACTGTAACGTCTCCATATCAGCAAAACTTTATGGATTAACTGTAGAAGAAGTACACTAACAAAATTAATTATTTGTATTTCTGCATACAGCACATATTATATTTAGTAAATGGTGCATGGATCATTTGACAGTCTTAACGGATAGCCGAGAAGCCAGATCTCACAAGATTCTTTGCTTTCATCTGCAATTCAACCGGATCCAGCTAGGCACTAGAAATGATCCCATCGTTAAGACTGAAGGTTTGTAGCTATGAAAAATATAAATTGTCTTAGAAAATTCGTCATTTGATAGGGTACAGGTTTCCCATTAGATTGTATGGGTTGCGTCATTGTTTACACAACAATCAACACGTAACAATGGCGCCCGGCACTGCACCTCATAAACCAGTTCGGCTATCATAGGATGTCCAGGCTCTCCATTCTGTATCTATGGAACCAACCATCCTGTTGGTTGACACGTTGTCCATTTCTTAAAATTATTGTATCAGATCTTGTCTTAGCGGATTATTTATCCATAGTGATTTACAAATGTATATTAGTTGACCATTGAATGTGGAGTATATGCTGTGGTTGATAAATAGCCATGTGTACATCACGTAGTAGTGTGTAATCACTCGTCTCTATATTGTGGTTGATACTGGGCCCTAGCAATAAAGTTAATTGAATTGCATAGATGCTACAAAAGTAAGTAATCTAAATTTAGATCATCATGAGTGAAATGGAAATGTCCAAGATGAATGTCTGTCCTTAAGTATCATATATTCAATGAGTTGTAATCTTGATATTTTATCTAGTGATTAAGATAAGGGAGTTCCTTAGTAAGTTACATTCTTGTACTAACTTTTGAAATTGTGGAGGTTCACGATCATTTTTACAAGAACATGTATAGTTCTGTGAAAGAGTTCATTTTGCTGTTATGTAAAAGAATTGCATTTTGGTGATGGATTATCGTTAGTTAATGTTTTTCCATAGAATAGGTTATCTGACAGGTCTGTTTGTAGTGATGAAGCGTTGCACAAGTCTGAATTACGAGAAGTTTCATTTTACAGTAATATTTTACTCTCGCTGGAGATAGGTCTGTGATTGCTCATCCTCTAGTATTACTGATTAAGTCTATAGTAGAGGTAATTATGATTATTCATTAAGTAGGATTTTATCCCTAATACTTATTAGTAGTTATATACCATAGAAACACTTTCTTGGTTCTTAGTGAGTGAATGAGGAGATATATAACTCAGTTAGTCCTCGATGTCACAGACCATGTTCATTGTGATTTACTTGTGTATTAATCTAGTGGGTAAATTTTGTTTGTTTTTATCTTTAGGTACATGTCTCTTTTTATGCTATTATTTCATTTACCTTATTTCATAGTATGTGTGATAAGTATTCCTAGTACCGGGGTCTGAAGAGATATAAAACTCGATGCTTAAGAGTTCACTTTCGAGAAGGAGGGAAAAGTGGAAATAGAAAATAAAAAGATACATTGCGCTCTAGTTGTATTGCGGAGCCCATGGCAGGTGTATAAACGTTATTCACCACAAGTGATAGATAGCGATAACTACACAAGAGTCGAGGGAAAGATGCAATCCGATGCGCTTGAAATTGAACTCAGGGTTGTATTATAGTGAAGTGATATACTCTCATTAAATGAATAATATATATATAGATATATATATATATATATATATATATATATCATATATATATATATATATATATACATATATATATGTATACTATGTGTGTGTGTGTGTGTGTGTGTGTGTGTGTGTTTTAGGAAATGCGAGAAGGTTATCATCAGTGCCCATTCAATCAAATTACTGTTCGTGGTGAGAGTGCCATTCACTACTGATAAACCAAGAAAATAAAAATATAATCCTTTTATCAAACTTATCTTTGTTATCGAGACATCTGTCATTTCCGGCCCAACCGAATTACTTCATACGTGAGATTCAGCAACTGCTTGAAGTTGAAAAAGAAAGAAAGAAAAAA
Organism: Macrobrachium nipponense; assembly: GCF_015104395.2. Lineage (NCBI taxonomy): Eukaryota > Metazoa > Arthropoda > Malacostraca > Decapoda > Palaemonidae > Macrobrachium > Macrobrachium nipponense. The sequence goes on along the minus strand of NC_087217.1, from coordinate 63,384,704 downwards.
AAAAGACACTTTCACCAGTAAGGAAGCTTGTTGACTCGTAATGTTAATACTTTATGGTCTCCACAGCAATGGAATATAGAGAGAAAGAGAGAGAGAGAGAGAGAGAGAGAGAGAGGAGAGATAGAGAGAGAGAGAGAGAGAGAGAGAGAGAGAGAGAGAGAGATGGGACAATTCCATCCACCTGTTTATCAGCGAACACAATGGCTCAGAAATTAGTTATTAAACATGAACCAGTACGTACGAGTATGCAGGAGACACCTGTACTAAGTGTCAGTAAATTCTCTCTCTCTCTCTCTCTCTCTCTCTCTCTCTCTCTCTCTCTCACACACATATGCTCACGTGTACAATTTTTTTCTTTAGATAAGTGCTTATTTATTCATTCCTCACTATGTAATTATTTAATCTAACAAGCACACTTCGCTCACTTTCATTATCTCATTACCTTCCTTATGACTGCGACACTTCACTCATTTACTTTAATTTCTTACTTCACTATCTTCATCATGATTGCGATACTTCACTCACTTCGTCACCTCAGTCTTCATTATGACGGTCACAGATCACTCTTTTCATTATCTAACTTCACTATCTTCATCATGACCGCCACACTTCACATGATTCATTATCTCACCTTACTGTCTTCATTACGTTGTCCCTTCATTATCTTCATTATGCACACTTCACTCACTTCATTATCTTCATTATGCACACTTCACTCTCTTCATTATCTTCATTATGCACACTTCACTCCCTTCATTGTCTTCATTATGCGCACTTCACTCACTTCATTATCTTCATTATGCGCACTTCACTCACTTCATTATCTTCATTATGAACACTTCACTCACTTCATTATCTTCATTATGCACACTTCACTCCCTTCATTATCTTCATTATGCACACTTCACTCACTTCATTATCTTCATTATGCACACTTCACTCACTTCATTATCTTCATTATGCACACTTCACCCTCTTCATTGTCTTCATTATGCACACTTCACTCTCTTCATTATCTTCATTATGCACACTTCACTCTCTTCATTATCTTCATTATGCACACTTCACTCACTTCATTATCTTCATTATGCACATTTCACTCACTTCATTATCTCGCCTCACTACCTTCATTATGAGTGCCGCACTACACTCGCTTCATTATCTCACCACCTTCATTATGACCCTCACTTCACTCATATCATTGTCTCGCCTCAACATCTTCATTTTGACAGTCATACTTCACTCACTTCGTTATCTGACTTCACTATCTTCATCAAGGCTTTAACCGTTCACTCACTTAATTTTATTACCTTCATTGACACGCGATTTGCTCTCAAGCCCGCGTTATGATTACGGGTTTAAACAAACGTGAAACATTCAGTATTCAGGGGTCCCCAACCTGCGGCCCTTAATGATACTCAGTGTGGCCCTCAGAGCAATGAAGGGTAATGCTCTCTCTCTCTCTCTCTCTCTCTCGAGTCTCCCTCTCAGGTTCGGCTCATCCTTCTCTCTCAATCTCTCTTCTCTCTCTCTCTCTCTCTCACTTAATAATAATAATAATAATAATAAATAAATCTATAAATAACTCATTTTCATGTATTTTTCCCGTTATGTAATTCTTGAGAGGAAAAAGTGATGAAATCAAACTCTGCTTTTACACCGAACGCGATTTGAACAAGTATTATACGTGGACGTTTTATGTTTACTTACGTACAGGAGTGAATCGGATTATCACAGTGTTCATCTTTAGTTCAGTGGCTGACTGCTTATCAAAAAGTGTTTTTCCAATTGTGATCAACTTTTGCTTTCTGACATAAGATTTGGTACTGTACCTTTCTTCTTTTTTTTAAGTTACTGAACTAAATATATATTGACAGTGTGCTAAGAAAATAAAGAAATCCGTAAATAACTATTTATCGTGTATTTTTTCTGTTATGCTTTTTCCAGTTGTGATTAATTTTCGCTTTCTGACATGGGATTTGGTACTGTAATCTTTATCTTTGTTTTTCAAGTTACTGAACTAGATATATATTGACAGTGTGTTAAACAGAAATAATTTTGTAAAGGCCTGGCCTCTCAAGAAAACAGTGTTTGCAAACTGTTTTGAAAATGTTTGCAAACACCTCTACCGTATGAATATGTCCCATCCAGAATAGAAAATATTTAGTGTTTCGGCGTGTATATGTATATATACACATGTAGCCTATTATGTATATGTATATATAATATATATGTATACTTGTTTATGTGTATATATACACATGTAAAATGTATGTAAATGTTTACACACACACACACACACACACACACACACATATATATATATATATATATATATATATATATATATATATATATATATATATGTGTGTGTGTGTGTGTGTGTGTATGTATATATAAATTCATATATGTACATATACCGGTATAAATTCATGCATACACTTATACATATGTATACATACATTATGTACCTATACACACTGGTATGTACATATCCATGTATACATATTCATATCTACATATGCTCTTAATATAGCCATTAAATTCCTCTCTTACAGGATTTAAACATGTCATCTAACCCTAGAAAAAGGAAAATAGATGAGGAGGGTCGTGTGTTTAATGAGAGTTGGACTTTTGACTACTTTGTTATTTCACATGCTGACAGTGCATTGTGTCTTATATGTCACGAAAGAATAAAGACCTTAAAGACATTTAATATCAAGAGACATTATGAATCACAGCACAAGAATTATTTTTCACTTCAAGGTGATGTGCGCTCAAACAAGATATCTTCTTTGAATAAATCAGTGTCTGCTCAGCAGATCGAATCACGTGTTCGTGCCAGCTACCAGGTTACCAAGTATTTATGTGAAAAAGGAAAGCCACTTATTGATGGGGAATTTGTTAAAGAGTGCATGATAAAAACGGTCAAAGAAGTATGTCCAGAAAAGTTGTCACTCTTTCAAAATGTAAGTTTGTCTGCTTCAACAGTCACAAGGCGTATGGAAGATTTAAGCGGAGAAGTGTTTTCAACATTATCCGAGAAAGCACACAGTTTTCAATAATTTTCTTTAGCTTTGGATGAAAGCAATGATATTTTGGATACAGCACAATTTCTGATTTTTATTAGAGGTGTTGACAAAAACTTTCAGGTTGTAGAAGATTTGTGTGCCCCTCGAAGTATGAAAGATACTACAACATCAGAAAATCTCTTTTTAGAAGTACATCAGGCGGTAAATAACCTTGATTTAAGTTGGGCCAAGTTAAAAAGTGTAACCACTGATGGAGCAAGAAACATGGTTGGAAGTAAAACAGGGTTGGTCGAGAAAATCTGCAATGAAGTCGCTAATGCTAATGGCACCCCTCCTCTGAAGTTCCATTGCATTATTCATCAGCAGGTACTGTGCAGTAAGGTTCTTAAATTTGAAGATATCATGAACGTCGTCGTATCAACTGTGAATTTCATAAGACGTCATGGTTTGAATCATAGACAGTTTCAGACATTTTTATCTGAAATAGATTCAGAGTATGGTGATGTATTGTACCATACTGAAGTAAGGTGGCTCAGCAAAGGAAAAGTTCTCAGGCGTTTTTTTTTTTTTTTTTTTTTTTTTGCTCTTCGTCATGAAATTGAAATATTTCTTACTGAAAAAGGAAAGATTCCAGAAGCATTTTCAGATTCAGACTGGGTTTTCTGCTTAGCTTTCTTATCTGATATAACTGATCATTTGAATAATTTGAACTTAAGACTGCAAGGCAATAGAAAATTGGTATCAGATATGTTTACTGAGGTGAAAGCATTTGAAAATAAACTAGATATTTTTATGAAACAGTTCAGTGATGAAAACTTTATACATTTTCCCTGTTGTAAAGTGTTGAAGAATGAGAAAAGAAATACTTCAACTGCTTCAAAAGAAAAATTTACGAAGGCAGTAAAACTTTTAAAAGAAGAATTTGCAAATAGATTTAAGGACTTCCATGATTATAAGCAGGAAATTCAAATGTTTCGAAACCCTTTCAGTGTATCACCAGAAGATATTCCAGGAATTTATCAAATGCAAATAATTGATTTGCAAGCCAATGATGCCCCTGAAAACCGCGTTTCAAGACAATAGTTTTTGAAATTTTATTCCAGTCTACCAGAAGAATATTCTGACTTAAAAAAAAAGTTTGCTGTTGGCATGTTTTCAGTTTTCGGTAGTACATATATCTGTGAGCAAAGATTTTAAAAAATGAAACTAGTAAAATCAAAACTTAGATCTAAGCTTACTGATAAGCATCTTCACCAAATTTTGAGACTTTCTGTTACAAATGTAGAAATAGATATTGCTAAGCTTGCAAATAAGATGCAGCATCAAGTTTCCCGTTAAAGATAAAGATATATAGAATTTTCAATAACTCATTATTTTCTTGCACAAATTCTACAATAAAACATGAGCTACTATTAAGATTTTTTAATTTTTAGGAATAATACCTACGTAGCAATAGCTGGCATAAGAGTGTAAGACTCTTAACTTAAACTAAACTCAAAAGATGAATAATGTACAAATAAATGCGAACTTTCTCCGATAGTAAGGATAATTCTAATATGCGGCCCTCATCTGTATTTCGGATGATGATGTGGCCCTTTTACGCAAAGAGGTTGGGGACCCCTGGTATAGAATATTTCCTCCAATTTGCATAATTATCACGTTCAGTTCAAGATCAGGACATTTATCTTCTCGTTGGAAGCGCGATTTTGTCAGTAATGTGTTCTATTTTCAAAATTGATTTGGTTTTTCATTACTGTGAAAATATCACAGTCACATTAATCATCATTAGCACCTCAGGCCTTATTCACATATGCACTATAAAATATCTTCTGAATAATTTTGTCATGTCTGTCTTTATCTACGTAACATTCAGCTTAGGAAGTTGCCCAGTATATTAAATAGAGTGGCAAGATGAACTAAGGTTGTTGCACCTCGGGATTGGATTACCAACGTATTGTTTGAGTTGCATCGTCTCCCCATCAAAGCTCTTAGTAGGGTGTTTAAAATATGTGGATAATGACTCATCAAGCAGCCAAGATGCGCTTCGAAAGTTGGTGTAAGAGTCTTTGAATGCGCAGTCCTAAGACAGTACAATAAGCTCCCACTTGATGTTGGGAGAACTCAAAATATCAAGTCTCTCAACAAAAGGCGAAAACTTTCCTACTTATGAGTTTTATGACCAGTGTGGACCGTATTACGTACTACATATGTCAAATGAATTTATGGATCAAACAGAGGACTTTCAGTGGTGTGGGGTAGGAAAAAAGGAGCTAACAGTTAGCTATGAATTTCTTCAGTTTTTCCTGATTTTGAGATCACCACCACCTTAGGTCAAATCATTATTGGGTTTTGAAGTTCCTGATACTGGCATTATGAAACACCTCTGGGTGTCGCGTCGCGGACATCTGTGGAATAGGCGTCCTGAAACACCTGTGAACGAGATTAAACTAGTCTATGTGGCAAAGCTGAACAAGTTTTCTGTCAGTGTGGGATAAAAACATTCATTTTAAACGACATATGAATTGTTTGTTGCTAACACTCATTCCATTTAGGCTTTCCGTGGCGAAAACATCATCTTCTTTGTTCCTGTTCGAAGCCCTTCTTCATTATTTTATCCGTATTCCCTATAAATTGTTTACGTGGCCGAACTCGAAGAGAAGTCAGGAAACTGATTTTAAAGACTCGCTCTCGGGACTAAAGTGATAAACCATCGCAAATAGGCGAAGCCTCCCAGTCTCAGACGCTCCTCCGTTCGCGAGTAAACCAATCGTTCCACGGAACTCGTCTCTCCGACATACCTGGACGAGAAGCCCACTAAGCTGTACAGTAACGTCAATCTAATAACGTTTGAGACATTGAACAATCAGCAGTGATCCATTCAACTAATCGTATCCATCAGAAAAGTAGAGGAAACTGAAATATAACTTAACATGGGGAATCAGCGATAAAAAATTAATAGTGAACGACTCCATTGTGTTTACCGATAAGAACTGAACTTGGCGTCATTTATTTTATTGATAAGAAATCGTCAATCATACGTTAAATTTCGTTCTGTAAATTTGCATTAATAGGAATAGTGTAGGTTTAATCTAGTGAGAAAGTGCATCAGTGGCAAGAGTGTTGATCAAGAATTTATCAAATTTGTGAAATATTGAAAAGTTTGCAGGTTTTTTCAGGCATGGACTTTGCACACACACACACACACATATATATATATATATATATATATTATATCTATATATATATATATATATATATATATATATATATATAGATGAGAGAGAGAGAGAGAGAGATGAGAGAGAGAGAGAGAGAGAGATTATATACATACAACCCAGACCCTTGTACGACACTACATCGAGATGGCAAAGTCCGTTGTCTAACAGACTAGATGAAAAAAACGTCCATAATCCTATTCTTAACAACAATAACAATAATGCAGACTGTCGGCATGGAAAGTATGACAGAGGAAAAGAGATTACCTATTTACAACTTATTGCGAGAGAATCCAAATTTCTAGAGGACGGTATGGCTACCCAATGGAGAGAGAATAGTTTGCTGAGTATAGAAGCCTTGGTTGTTATGACTTCGCCATGACGTGAATATTATCTTCTTGTGACATTTTCATGACATGACTATTATATTCTTAATGGCATCGTCATGACACGACTATTGTCTTCTTGTGGCATCGTCATGAGGTTGTTTCGTAAAGATCTGGGAAGACAAGACTTGCCTTGTAACTCTTCCCATTATAGATTTATAATTTTTTTGTAACCCTCAAAGTGAGGTTTCCCTTTATTTTAGAGGAATGCATGGGGCGACTTATATATAATACGATAGACTCGTGCGGATGGGCCTTAATTTAACTTGTGACTCTCGTGGAATCTCTTAAATGAAGTTTGGTTAGTCATATAATTCAGTTAGTACCACCGGTTTGAAACCTAACAGAATGGGTCTTCGTTCGTTCATCGTTACTATGAAGGGTGGTTGAATGAGTATCTATAATTCGCGAATACGTATTACCTTACGATTTGCTGGGAAAAATCAAAGGGAAAATTTGTTCCCCTTTTTCCCTCTCCATCTTCAACTTTATATTTAGTATTTTCCGTTTTAAGTAGGAATGATGGTGCAGACGAAAAAAAAGTGTGTTAAATTAAGTACATTGATAGAGAATGGTAAGGCAACTCTGTCACAGAACCTGGTACTTTCAATTCTTTCACTTGTCGGTTTCTTCTATTCTCTTCCCTTTATATCCTGTAGTAATGTAAGCATGGCATACAATTGCTGGCCCCTAATTTAGTTTATTGGTTTTGGTCTTCAGCAATTTTAGAAAAAATGAATTGCTTATTATGGTGATCTAAATACGCAATGATTTCGGATTTTAGTTACTACAAGGGAATAAGCTGAGAGGAAGAAGAAGAAGAAATATTTCTCCTTCGAGAAAATCGAGCTCAACAACTCGTTTATTTCAAACTGTATTGGTTTATATATATATATATATATATATATATCTATATATATATATATATATATATATATATATATATATATATATTATGTGTATATAATATGTATAATTACACGCGATTAGATGATTCATGGCTCCTCAACCCTGTGATTATGACGTCACAAACATAATATACCAATACAGTTTGAAAAAGACGCGCTTTTGAGAGTGATTTTCTCGATGGAAAAATAATTCTTTCTTCTTCTTCTTCTTCTTCTTCTTCTTCTTTTTCTTCTTCTTCTTCTTCTTCTTCTCAGCTTATTCCCTTGAAGTAACTAAAATCCGAAATCATTGCGTATTTAGATCACCATAATAAGCAATTCATTTTTTTACTTTCTCTAAAATTACTGAAGACCAAAACCAATAAACTAAATTAGGGGCCAGCAATTGTATGTCGTGCTTACATTACTACAGGATATAATAAAGTGAAGAGAATAAAAGAAACCGATAAGTGATAAAGAATTGGAAGTACCAGGTTCTGTGACAGAGTTGCCTTACCATTCTCTATCGATGTGCTTAATCTAACAGACTTTTTTCTTCTGTACCATCATCCTTACTAAACGAAAAATACAAAATAAAGTTGAAAATGGAGAGGGGAACAAAGTTATCCCTTTTCTTTTTCCAGGAATTCGTAAGGAATACGTATTCTCGAATTATAGATACTTATTCAACCACCGATAAGCGAACGAGGACCCATTCTGTTCGGTTTCATATCTGTACTACGTGATTTATATGAGTACCCAAACTTCATTTAAGAGACTCCACCGGCAGTGGCGGTGGACTATACGTCATTATGGGCCCTGGTGCAAATTTTTTTGAGTGGGCCTGTATCATGAAAAGCAAAATTAATAGCTATTACTTGATTTGCCGGTAACTAATGCTTATAAATTGTAAGGACGGCATTTCGCCAAATGTCCGTCCTTCCCCTCTACATAATTTTTTATACCATATACTAATAGAGCACTTCACGGCCTATCCGCCGATATATATATCACGTAAAAATAAAAACATACATTTATATCGATATGATTTATGGGTGTATATAAATACCTGTACATGCATTTATATTGTACACACACACACACACACACATATGTATATATATAATATCATTATAATATAATATAATATATAGATATATATATATATTATATCTATATATATATAATATTATATATATATATATATTTCGTGTGTGCGTTTGTGAAAAGGCAACCTTTCTTACTTTCATATCGACTTTTATTACTTCTTCCAAGTTTATGATTCTTGCCATGCTACTTTCAATCGATATAACAGACAGTCACCTCAACCGTTCCTGGGCGAATCGTGCTTTTCAGAGCTTTGAAAAGGACCGTTCATCACTTGCGACTGTAACAGGGATCGTTAGAAATAAAGTCATTACATTTAGGACTTCAAGAAAACTTGAACCCATGACGCTGTTTTCACATCTCAAAAAAGCATATAGTTCAGAAACGGTAGTAATATTTTCAAGATGTGATCTGAAATGTAGGCGGATTGACAACAACTGAGCTGGATGTTCTGTAGAAGTATCTCCCTTGTTGACCTTGTATATTTCATTTGAAGTTACGGCTCCATTATATAGGTCATCATCGGATGCAGTAAGTGAATTCTTGGGAGAGATTATTTTGAAATTTTCAGCAACGTGTCTTAGACTTTTACATCTTTGATGTAGTTGAGCGATCAGTATGTCCAAACAACCATAGAACACATTCGTTTTGAAGTGGTACTCTGGATCCGAAAACCTTTCATCTGTACATAATTCATCAATGTTTTTTTTACCTTTCTTATACGTTTGTGCTGGAACTTTGTCTCAACACCACATTTAATTGAGAGCTTCTCGGCTGCTTATTTTACTTGTGCGTAGCTTCTCTCATTTGCATTAGAGAGTCAGCAGAGTTCTTCAGCAAATGAATCGCTTTGTCCAGCATCATCTCCTTTGCAATGCATTAGAAAGTGCATTGTTTCTAGTAATTTTCTTTGCACGACAACCAGGAATATAATTAATACTACTACTTCTCCTACTCCTACTACTATGATCATCATCATCGCTATCACTTATGTCTTCATTATTTCTATTACCTAAACATGTTTACAAATAAAATACCAAATCAATCTACTAAGACATTATGATGGTGGCTGATGGGCCCCCAGTCACAGTGGGCCCTGGTGCATTGCACCTCTTGCATCCTCAGTGGTTCCGCCACTGAGTCCACGAGATTCGAAAGTTAAAGTAAGTCCTTTTACGAGACAAAACCACTAAACGATTTTCTAATAGGAAATAATTGTTATTCTAATCTCACAAATGTCAAACGTTGCATCGCCTAACACATTCCACGCCTCTGAATTCTCAACTCTTATTTTTGCTCTTCTATTGACCCCGTAGTGGGAAGTGCCGTCAGTGCGCCTTTTGCAGCGCACTCTAGGCATTACTTAGGGATCATTGCAGCGTCCTCTCGGCCCCTAGCTGCAATCCCTTTCGTTCTTGTTACTATACTTCCATTCATAATCTGTTTCTTCTATCTTACTTTTAACACTCCCCTAACACTTGATATCGCCTCAGTGGCGTGATCGGTTTGGACTTGGCCTGCTACGTCGGTGGCCGCGAATTTGATTCTCGGGCATTCCACTGAGTGTTTAGAGATGTGTATTTCTGGTGATAGAAGTTCACTCACGACGTGGTTCGGAAGTCCCGTAAAGCCGCTGGTCCCGTTGCTGAATAACCACGGGCTCCATGCAATGTAAAAAAAAAAAAATGATTCATAGTGCAACTGCTACTGTCAATTTCAGCTTCAGTGCTGAATGGCCTCATGGGCCTCAGCGCTTGGCCTATGGCCCGAACTCTATATTCCCTTTTTCTTATTTTGAGTGCATTTCGCTTTGGGAAATGTCTTGTAGAGAGAGAGACACATAATAGGTCTTGGGACTGCAAAGCAGGTGTCTAGCTCCTTCCTCCACAACATAAAGCAACTTTAAACTTTTATATAGAACCACAACGAAGCTTCCATGTTATTTACTTCTTGTTTACAGGCCATAAAGAATACGATCTAGATCGTGAGAGGAAGAGATTCTAAATTTTTGCTTATTCAAGACAAATTAAGACAGGCCGATTGTAATTGTATCTGAATAAATTTGAAAATGTAAGAGGGTTACATATCTCCTCAAATGCCAAAAAATACCGTCTGCATGTATGTATGTATGTATATTATGTATATATGTGCATTTATATATACATATATATATATATATATATATAATATATATATATATATGCACATATATACATATAAGTATACATGTGCATGTTTGTAGTACATATGTATCACTGCTGATGCATATGTGGCGTCTGTTGTTTCATGATAATCTTTTTCCAATTTGTTATATCTCTTCTTGTCATATTGTGTTATATTATTTCGGTTATTATCTTTAGCTGACACAGACAGAGAATTGAGAACGTGATATAAAGGCAGGGCGAAGGAGAACAAGGACTTTCGGGGGAATACGATATTGGTTTACAAGGAATAAATGCAGAAAGGAAAGCTAATAAGCAAGTGGATTTCTGATTAAAAGGTGCAAATAGAGAAGTGCATTCTATGTATAAAGATGAGAGGATATTGCTTGGCCAAAATTCGACTATACTCTAGAAGAGTGTGGTAGAATTCTGAATGAGGAAGTAAGATAGTTAAGAAAGGGACAGATAAGAGAAGATAAGGCAGGACGTGTGTAGCCTGTTATGTGTTCGTTAGGAAACAAGTGTATGAAAAGTTTATAGGTAAAGGGGTAAGGGTATAGTGGTATACGGGGATGGTTTATATCCTTATACTGCTATAACCAGATAAAAGACAATTTCTGTCTGTTTGTTTGTTAGTTCGTTATGCACGCCCAGACTATGAAAGTTAGGGCTACCAAATTTTTACCATAGGCTCCCCTTCCCCACTAGAAAGGTTATAGTCAAAATCCGAAATTCGAGGGCCGTTTTTTTTTATACTCCCTCATTTTTTACAACTTTTGGAGTTAAAGCTGGGGCTACCAAATTTTTTATCATATACGCCCCTCCCCCCACCTCCCAGGAAGATTTTAATTAAACTCTGAAATACGAGGACCGTTTTTAAGGGGGTCATAACCTCCCCTCCCCCTTTTTTTATACCACTTCAATTATTACAACTTTTGGATTTGAAGCTATGGCTACTAAAGTTTTACCATAGACTCCCCCCCCCCAAGGAGGGGTTTAGTTAAAATCCAAAATTCTAATGGGGCCATAACACTCCTTTTTCATACTACTCATTTTTTCTACTTTCGAAGCTGAAGCTAGGACTACCAAACTTTTACCAGCCAGGAAGGTTTTTAGTTAAAACCCGAACATCGTAGGCCGTTTCTGAGGGGGTCATAACCCTCTTTTTCATACACCCTCATTTTAACAACTTTTGGAGTTGACAGCTAGGGATACCAAATTTTTAGCAGACACTCCTCCCTCACCTCAGGAAGGTTTTAGTCAAAATCCGATATTTCATACCCCATCATTTTTTACGACGCTGATAACTCGTACGAAGGACGGGTACTGCAGCTCCTAGTAGATGGCGTGGAATATAGAAATAAGGCCAAAGGCCCAGCACTGGGACCTATGAGGTCATTCAGCACTGGGGGGGAAATTGACGGTAAGAGGATTTAAAGGTGCAAAAGGAGGAAAACTTCTCAGTTGCACTATGAAACAATTGCTAGGAGAGGGTAGAAGGTAAGATGGAAAAAAGAAAGAAATTATGGACGGAGGTACAGTCTGAGATATGAAAGAGGCTGCAGCTAGAGGCCGATATGACGCTGCAAAGCCCTTAAGTAAATGCCTTACGGGGTGTATATATATACTCTGTTCCATAGTTCCCTCCCTGAACATGTCAAACATCTTTATTTTTGTTTTTATTCCTAGTTTTAATTATCTGTCAAACTCGTTTTAGTAACATACCTTAAATTCCATCTCCCTGACTGGAGATTATTATTATTATTATTTTTTTTTTTTTTTTTTTATTTTTTTTTTTTTTTTTTTTTTTTGCTCTATCACAGTCCTCCAATTCGACTGGGTGGTATTTATAGTGTGGGGTTCCGGGTTGCATCCTGCCTCCTTAGGAGTCCATCACTCTTCTTACTATGTGTGCCGTTTCTAGGATCACACTCTTCTGCATGAGGCCCGGAGCTACTTCAGCCTCTAGTTTTTCTAGATTCCTTTTCAGGGATCTTGGGATCGTGCCTAGTGCTCCTATGATTATGGGTACGATTTCCACTGGCATATCCCATATCCTTCTTATTTCTATTTTCAGATCTTGATACTTATCCAATTTTTCCCTCTCTTTCTCTTCAACTCTGGTGTCCCATGGTATTGCGACATCAATGAGGGATACTTTCTTCTTGACCTTGTCAATCAACGTCACGTCTGGTCTGTTTGCACGTATCACCCTATCCGTTCTGATACCATAGTCCCAGAGGATCTTTGCGTGATCGTTTTCTATCACTCCTTCAGGTTGGTGCTCGTACCACTTATTACTGCAAGGTAGCTGATGTTTCTTGCACAGGCTCCAGTGGAGGGCTTTTGCTACTGAATCATGCCTCTTTTTGTACTGGTTCTGCGCAAGTGCCGGGCATTCACTTGCTATGTGGTTTATGGTTTCACTTTTCGTATTGCACTTCCTACATATGGGAGAGATGTTATTTCCGTCTATCGTACTTTGAACATATCTGGTTCTTAGGGCCTGATCTTGTGCCGCTGTTATCATTCCTTCAGTTTCCTTCTTTAGCTCTCCCCTCTGTAGCCATTGCCAATTGTCATCGCTGGCTAGTTCTTTAGTCTGTCTCATGTATTGTCCGTGCATTGGTTTGTTGTGCCAGTCTTCTGTTCTTTCTGTCTTTCTCCTGTCTCTGTATATTTCTGGGTCTTCGTCTGCTTTTATTAGTCCTTCTTCCATGCACTCTTTAGCCACTCGTCTTCACTGGTTTTCAGATATTGCCCAGTGCTCTGTTTTCGATGTTGACGCAGTCCTCTATACTGAGTAGTCCTCTCCCTCCTTCCTTTCGTGTTATGTATAGTCTGTCCGTATTTGCTCTTGGGTGTAGTGCTTTGTGTATTGTCATATGTTTCCTGGTTTTCTGATCTATGCTGCGGAGTTCTGTCTTCGTCCATTCCACTATTCCTGCGCTGTATCTGATTACTGGCACTGCCCATGTGTTTATGGCTTTTATCATATTTCCGGCGTTGAGTTTTGACTTGAGTATCGCCTTGAGTCTCTGCATATATTCTTTCCTGATCGTGTCCTTCATCTCTTGGTGTTTTATATCTCCTCCTTCCATTATTCCCAGGTATTTGTATCCTGTCTCATCTATGTGTTTGATGTTGCTCCCATCTGGTAGCTTTATCCCTTCAGTTCTCGTTACTTTGCCTTTTTGTATGTTGACTAAGGCGCATTTTTCTATTCCAAACTCCATCCTGATGTCCCCAGATACAATCCTTACAGTCTGGATTAGGGTATCTATTTCCTTGATGCTCTTACCATACAGCTTGATGTCGTCCATGAACATCAGATGGTTGATTCTGTTGCCTCTTTTCTTGAGTTGGTACCCGGCATCCATCTTCTGTAGTACTTTTGTCAAGGGAATCATGGCTACTACGAAGAGTAGTGGGGACAGTGAGTCGCCCTGGAAGATCCCTCTCCTGATATTAACCTCTGCTAGTCTTATTCCAGAGCTTGTAAGTATTGTATTCCAGTTGCGCATTGTATTTTTGAGGAAGCTGATGGTATTTTCCTCTGCCCCATATATTTTCAGGCATTCTATTAGCCATGTGTGTGGTATCATGTCGAAGGCTTTCTTATAGTCTATCCATGCCATGCTTAGGTTGGTTTTCCTTCTCCTACTGTTCTTCATTACCATTTTGTCTATGAGGAGCTGGTCTTTTGTGCCCCTACACTTCCTTCTGCAGCCTTTCTGTTGGTGGGGGATGGTGTTTGTCTCCTCTAGGTAGTTGTATAGCCTTTCACTGATGATACCTGTTAGTAACTTCCACATTATTGGTAGGCAGGTGATAGGCCTGTAGTTACTGGCTATATTTCCCTTACTCTTGTCTTTTTGTACTAAGGATGTTCTTCCTGTGGTCATCCATTTGGGTGCTTGGTGATTTGAGATACAATGCTGGAGTTGTTCTGCTATTCGTGGGTGTAGGGCCTTGAAGTTTTTGAGCCAGTATCCATGGACTTCATCGGGACCTGGGGCTTTCCAGTTTGGCATTTTCTTTAGTTGGTGTCTGACTGTGTCTGTCGTGATGTCTGTGAATCTTTGTTTTATTCTCCCTGTTTCTTCTTCCTTGACTTCCTGGAGCCATGTTGCATGTTTGTTGTGTGATACCGGATTGCTCCATATGTTTTCCCAGAGTCTCTTACTTGGTTCGGCTTCAGGAATTTCTGGGTGGTTGTCTTCCCCTCTTAGTTGGCTGTATAGTCTTTTCTGGTTGGTTCCGAATAGTTTGTTCTGTTGGTATCCCTTATTCCTGTTCATGTACCGTTGGATCTTATGTGCTTTGGCCTTAAGCCTCTGTTTTACGTCTTCTATTGTGTTGTTTAGTCCCCTCTCTTGTACTTTGTATTTCTCGTTGAGTTCCTCCCTTGTTTTCTTGCTTCTTAGCCTTTTTTCTGCCATCTCTTTCAGTTTACTCAAGTCAGATCTCATCACCATGATTTGCTTTTCCAGGCGCCTTTTCCAAGGAGGTTGCTGTTTTGGTTTCTGTTGGGTTGGTTGTGCTGGTGGTGTTGGTGTTCGGATTCCCATCAGTTCTGCTACTAATCTTGCTCCTGCATATGCGTCATTATTATTATTATATGTCATTATTATTATTATTATTATTATTATTATTATTATTATTATTATTATTAATGGCCCTACGGATGAAAAACAGATATTTTGATCTTCAGAAAATGCATGCCAGCAGAATTATATATATATCTATATATATATATATATATATATATATATATATATATATATATATATTATATATTATATATATATATGTGTCTATCACATTACCGCGATTCATATATATATATATCGAACTACAAATGTCCTTTAATATCTAATTCGCTCTACCTCGGAATTATATATTTTCATATATGTTTAACCGAGGGGGAATTTATTAAGCGATA
Source organism: Macrobrachium nipponense (assembly GCF_015104395.2). NCBI lineage: Eukaryota > Metazoa > Arthropoda > Malacostraca > Decapoda > Palaemonidae > Macrobrachium > Macrobrachium nipponense. Next base: position 63,368,970 of record NC_087217.1, on the reverse strand, counting down.
ATTCTATTATCGCTTAATAAATTCCCCTCGGTTAAACATATATGAAAATATATTAATTCCGAGGTAGAGCGAATTAGATATTAAAGGACATTTGTAGTTCGATATATATATATATATATATATATAGATATATATATATATATATATATATTATCATAAACTATTTTCCATATTATACTAAAATGAAACTTCCAGTCGCCGAAGTCGGAAAGAAATTATTTTTTATATAATATTGGCTCCCTAAATCGGTGTTTGCTTTTGATTAAGCTGGCCTTAGGCTAGCACGAGTGGCTAGCGATATTTTATAAGATGTTAAAGGGTATAACAGGCCTGGTGTAGATCTTATTTTGTCGGTCAATAACCAAGATGCTCCCTATGGGACCCTATCTAGGGATCATTGCTCTGCAGTCGGCTACTACTACTACCCGACCATACCAGTCCATTCAGGATGTAAACAAACATCTGTGATCCGACACGTCAAATGTAGAGTTGGCACCAACTTTTATTATGCGAATTTTTCCTTGTAAATTTTAAGTCTTAGTAATTTTCACTACGTAATTTTACTGTGAATTGTTTGTAGGGCGTGCCAGAATAATAGTTAACTTTGAAAGTGTTATATTGTAGTGAAGAATTGCTCTCTCAAATAAGTGTATGGCACCTTACCAGGTTCAGCTGTTTTGAGAGTTGCTGACGAAGACGAAGTGTGTTAGCGAGAGGCAGCGACTACAGTCGGTATTCATGACATTAGATTAACTTCGGACGGACAAAGTTAACTTACACCATGGCTGAGACAAAGATCACGAAAAGAGCGTTGTTAACCGGAATTACAGGACAGGTCAGTATTCCAACTCTTTATTTACTAAAAAGACTCTGGCTACTCATAGCTAGCTACCTAGGTACCTATATTGTATTTAGCGTACTGCCCGGCATTTTATCTTTCGATACGTTTCTTGTAATTCATGCTCATGGGTTTGCCACGTTGCTATGCACATCAAGCCGATACCACCGTATTTGTACATAGGCAAATGGGTTATGCGAGAACCGAGTCGTCTAATTTTCGTAGAGTGACAAGAGTAGAATGCAGTGGGGAATCGAAGACACCCCCCAGCCAGTTTAGGGCTCGACGTCCTAGGTTAGGTTAAGTTAAGGCAAGCCTGGTTAGGTCTTATTCCCTCAGAAAGGGCTACTACAATTATGCCTACTAGGCCTTCAGTAGTCTTGACCTCTCACTAGGCTATGCATTCTCTCCAATCTTTTGGGTTAATAGCCTAAGCCTCATAGTGTAATGTATTATTCATACAATGAAAGATAAGCTTTCCCATTAAAGTATTACCTATTTGGAGCCACTGCAGACTGGGTTTTTTATTTATTTTTTTAAGCAGAAAGTATGTTTTCTGCTAAACACTGCCAAAAAAAAGGCTAGTACATTGTAACCTAACCTAACTTTAAACAGGGCATTGTGGTCTGACTAGCCTTGGATGTTTTTCACTCCCCACCTCCCAATCTAGAAAGCTTTTTGATATTTTGGGCATTTCTAAGGTAGTTTATACCTACAACATGCATTCACCCCTCCTATATTTTAAGTGTCTTGTTTATTAGTCTGACTAATCATTCATGTAAAGTAATATATTTTATATATCTTTAGTGTACATAACCTTAAATAAACATGGGCTATTCATAATTTTGTATAATCATGTCTTGCATTGAGTAACAGGCCTGCATTCCTATCTAACCCCCCCCCCCCCCCCCTCTCCTATTCCCTACCATGCACAGGGAGTACGTAGAATGTATCTCTTGAGCAACTGCATCCCAGACTCTATTTAGGAAATTTTTGTGTAGATCATGTTGTAATGTAGGATGACTGCAGATTCATGATTCCCACAGTGGAAGACAGCATATGACTTTATTGCCTTATCAGTATTACTGTAAAGATTTAAAAAAAAAAGACTGAAGTTGAGTAAAGCCCCACCTTATCCGATGACCTGCCTCCTTTTCCATGGAAAGAAAATATTATTTGAGCGTTCGCTATTTTACTCAGAATAATTTTTTAAATTTTCAGTCTCTAATTAAAAGGCATACTGCTGCTATGTGGACTCTTCTATAATTAAAAGGCATACTGCTGCTATGTGGACTCTTCTATGAACAATAGTATAATGCAGAATATTTCAGCCTGTGTATTGAGTAATATATTTGATGTTGCAAATGATGGTAAATTCAATTGATGATTGTATACATTATGGGCTATCTGGCCAATATGTGCCCAAAATGTTGCACCCAGAACATATAACACATTTCAAGTATAGTATATATCTACTAACTCATGGTCTGGAGAATCACAAAAAGTATCACTTTCAGGTCTACTAGGTGGTTGAGTGAATAAATTGCACATCCTTATTTACCCAAAGATGGATCAGTGCAACATAAGGCATATTTGTTTAGCAGTTGGGTGAATAATACCCCTGGTTTATTTACTCCACAGGCAAGAGAAGAACACACCCTTTTATTTTACAAGTTGTTTTGGGGGAGGGGGGGTCGTATCGCACCCTATATGCATCAGTCTGTTTCGCTGCAAACACTGGAAAGTAACATGCTATAAGCCTTATTCCCACAATTAGAAGAATAACACACAGTAAACCTTATTTGTGTTTATAGAAATACAAACCATCCCCTTTTATATAAAAGTATTTCTCAGCATGAGCTGGAAATAGTATCTGAAACTTGATAACAAGGTGCTTAATTGGAGGTAACCAGTGAGTGGAGAAAAATCCCTACTTATCTCGTGATATTGTAACCAGTTTTACTGTATTGAAGTGGTAGGTTTGGTGAGAGGGTTTGATGGAAGGTCTTGTTCACAGTGGGGAGGTTTGGCAGCAGTGCAGAAAGGCCCAAAGTTGTTTGCCAGTTTCTTTGAGAGAGATTATTCCACATTTGATAACACCAAATCTTTCAGCTCCTTCCTCCTAGATTACCCCTTATCTTTCCCCACCTTCTCATTCTCCTGTGGCATGCTGATAGGGGTCACAAAAATAAGGGTTGGATACGAGCCTGTGCTCTCCAATAGTGCAGACTGAAGAGCTCTTGTCTACCTCATTGCAGTTGACACTGCATCATATATCCATGGTTTGCCACTGCCTACCTCAATGGTGTTGGCAGTTTCACAGGAATGACCCACCTTTTGCCATTGTTCCCCCCCTGCTCTTTCTGCTCAGGAACTCGGCACTGATGAACCCCTTATAGTGGAGACACTATTGTGAAATTGAGCACAGGCTGTACCCCTCCAACCGTAACGGCTACTCTCCTTGATATGTTATCTGTTGGAGCTAAGGAGAGTAAGACAAGTTGACTGAGTAAAGTGAACAAGGGCAAGTGCACATCATCCTCCCCTTCTTCCTCCTTTTCTTCTTCACAGGAAGTTTTGTCAGACACTTCCTTCTTCAGTAGTTGGTGGCATCATTCACTCACCTGCATGTTGGAGCCCTTATGTATGTAGGGTTGACACCAGATTATTCTGAGTGTGCATGTAAACCAGTGTTTCTTTGTTTCTTTCTGAGGCACAAGGACTGTCCCAGACTCTTCCTTTTTGTACTGCCAAAGTATGTATACAGAGAAGATTGTGTGTAGGCTGACTGAAGGTTTTACCAGCAACAGGTCACTGCTGTGCTATAGCTGGATGTCTTGCCTGTATGATCATGCAGACCATCATGCATTGCCTGGCTCACCAAGAACTCCTGATGTTTGTGTGCACATTTCCTGGATTGTGCACATGCAGAAGGAGGGTTTACATGTATTATGCCACCTCATCACGATAACTTTGGTATCATGATACATAATCTATATGTGCACAAACCTGCAGACCCTTGGGGCTTGGGAGTGCCTAGTTTGTCTGGAACTCCTTATGTACTCATGCACAAACTTTAGATTGTGCACATGCAGGCAGAGGACTGAAGCACAGAAGGACATTGCTATTTGATACCACTGGGTATCATGTGAGCTGCATGCACCTGATAACTCTGATTCTTGAGGTGTTTCTGGTTCAGTGATCAGTACCACCATGTATGCTCCTTTTTTTTTACATGATTCCAGGCACCTACCAGGGCGGACTAGTGTGTGTCAGCCTCTTGCAGGAGAGAAGATTCAATACATATTGTAAGGAATTGTTTAGGACCCAAGTGTCCTTCTCATTTAGAAAATCATGAGGAAAATTTAGATTATTTTTCAGCAATTATTGGTCTCATTTGTAAACTTATTCTGAGGAAGCATCCACTTTTCCTTGTCAAATCCATCTTGTGAGTAGAGCATGAGATGGGGTGTTTGTTCCAAGATGAGGTTGCTTCTTGCTCATGGTATCGTGGATCGGGTTAAAGTCTGATCTAAGGATCAGAAGATTTCCTGCTGTCCAGCAGATTGAGGAAGCATCTTCCCCACTGTCAACATGCCAGAGGAACAACAACATAACAGTCTGTAGACTGACAAATGACCTCTTCCTAAAGAAACTATAAGAAGTTCTTTCTTCTTAGTTATGTCATCATGAGGCATGGAATCCGTCACTATGGTCTTCTTTGAGGAAGCTTCACTTTGACTAAAGTATAACCTAAGGGCAAACTTTTCCTAAGATATGTCTTTTTATCTGTGCTCTTCTACGAAAGTTTTTTTCAGAATAGTCTTGATCAGTCATGTATTCTGCTGTACATTTTCCATGGTATAAAGATGACATAATGGTGATGAAGTATTCTGATAGCTAGGACACCTCAATCCATTGTCCATTGTCTCCTTCAAGCCATTTAGGACATTGAAGGGCACTGCCACCAAGCCCTTGGGGGTGGCCACATCTGCGGCTGGTATTACAGTAAAACCGAAATGACTTCGAACATGGCTGTCATTAGCTACATTGCCACACTTCTTCCTGACTTGTAATCCGACTACAGTTAATTTGCATCCCTATAATTCGTGGTTCTTTACTCCTGTCATAAAACCCTACTCATCCCTCTCACAGGCTTTCCAGACAAAAGAGACCATTCCGTGACAAGTCCAACTTAATTTACAGTCTATGAGGAGTCAATAACAGTATTTTTTTTTATTGCATTATATAATTTGTTTTCATCAGTGAGTCTGGGCTAGATATTGGGCATTTGTGTAATTCATTTAGATAATTAGATACTAAATCACCCTTATCTTACCATGTTATTAAAGCAGTTATATGTATGATATCAAATCTTCATTTACTGTAAATTTTCTTATTACTATAACTCATCCTTTACTAGTCATCAAATCTCGGTTCTCTTGTTCATTTTATGTCTTCAGTGTTATAAATGCAGAACAGTAGTGTCAAGGTGTTTACCCTTTTTGACCTGGTATAAGGAAGATATGGCAGTGAATATGCCACATCTACACTACATCCCAACTTAGGTCAAGAGTTTATGAATCAAATCTGGGAAAAGCAGTTCTCAGACTTTAAAATTGCAGTAAATAGTTAGGATTTCTTCCTTACCAAAAGGGCCAGGAGTTCTGGCACCCCCCTACCCCAGCTCCAGCTCCAGCTCAAGAAGGGGTAGGCAAGAGGAAGAAGAGGGGAGAGGGACACTGAGGTACATAGATTGTTTCCATCTCTAGCTGCTACAAGTTTGTTTACTTTAGGATGATCACAGACTACTTTTTCAAGATTACCAACATCCCCTTTTTCAAACACTGATCTCGTTTTCAGCTTACCCTCGAGGATCTCTCAAGCTCTGGTCCTGTTGGCAAAGGTGAGGCAGTGCTGGGAAAGAATGTGCTAGAAGCCATAAACAATGTGTCCCCAGCCCTTACAGCTGGCTTTCTCAGTGAGAAAGCAACTGAAGGTTGAAACCTGTTATTGTCCTCTCTCCATTGAACAATTTGTTTGCTGCAAATTTGACTCACATGGAAACAACTTACTATTCCATACTAGATTCCATCAAAAAGGGTGGTTTCATGATTTCCAGGATCTGAAAGGTGTGTTTTTAATATGCCCTTCCATCAAACTTCCAAGGAGTACCTCCATTTTGTATGCAAAGGGACTACCAGGTCAAAGCACTGTGCTTTGGACTGGCTACAACAATTCAGGAGTTCATGTGAGTGATTACTTAGTGTCAGCTTTGGCCCAATCATACAAGGTACTTCTGTGTTATCTTGACAGCTGCCTGGTTCTGGTTTCATCCAAACACAGTTGCTCTAGGACAGAGACAGCTTCCTCACCTTTTTCATGGCTTAGCTATGTACTGTGATAACTGGGAGAAGTTGAATCTTATGCCCATGCAGCAGGCAATACGGGGTATGCTGTTAGGCATGGCAGCAGTTTGAGTGTTTGTTAAGGCTCTGGCTTCAGCAAGCTCAGGGAGGTGACAGCAGTGTCCCTGTAGCAACAAGAACACAGAAAGGATTGTGTTTCTCCGGCACTTCCACCAGCTGTCATTTTAGAGGTAACTGGAGTATCTGTGGTTGCTGCAAGATACCATTCCTCTCTCTTTATGCCCTTGAACCAAGAGTGAGGACCTTGATTTTTTGGCTAGACGATAATTTTACTTTAAGATGACCTATTATTAACAGTAGTAACAAAGGAAGAAGTGGTGGAAATTTATATAAAGTGAAAAATGGAATGAATAGAAAAGGACTGAAAAATCACAGAGGAAAGCAAAGCTTGTTAAGACTAGAAAAGAAGCAAAGGAAAAGATACCATCAGGAAATTGCCTGTGTGGTATGTGGGAAAGGTTTGTGGGGTGAACTTTACTGTATACTAAATGTAAAAGGAGGTTTCATGAGGTGCTCAGAAATACAAAATATACATGTAGGAAGAGATTTTCAGTGCTCAAAATGTATTTAATGAGCTAATGAAGAAGGGTTGGGAGTTGAGAACCTGTTGTGATATGTGGGCTGGTCATAAAAGAGTTAGATTACGTTTTGTTATCTTGTGGATGCACTTGACTGGAAGATGTGAGTAGGTTAAGACCTAGACCTGATGGAAGTTCATGCAGAAAGTGTAAAAAAGCAGAAAGCATTGGAGAGAACTCATTTCATGTCTTATCTCATAAAAGGCAAGGGTGATGTAAGATCGTTATCAATGATGAGAGGTTGTTTCTTTTTTTTGTTGCACATTAATTTAGGTAATCCATCCTACCATCAAAACTAGTTGTGGCGAGTGGAAATTTGTAGTGAACTAAACTTTGTTTTTAAAGAGAATAATTTCATGAATTTCTTAGCACATGTACATAGTATACATATATGTATATACTCATAGTCATAAACCACATTTGATATAGTTATAGAGGGTAACTTATTTACTTTTATTTTTTACTGTTTTTTGTTACTGTAAGCATAAGTTCACAAGGCATTGACATTAGCAAGGAACAAGTTTTATTTACTGATGCACTTTCTTTTTGTAGCTTAGATTGTTATATTATACTACAGTGTTTGTTTCCATTTGTATGAATACATGTATGTTATTTCTGTGAACCTGTTTTGCAAAGAAATTAATTTGTTTCTCTTTATTGAAAGGTTTTATGTATGTTATATTTTCTTTTTGAGATTATAAACACTTGATCTTTGTTAAGAGAGTTATCTATCTCACTAATTGAGGTGTACCAAAAATCGTCAAAGAACTATGCACTGTGTATGTTCAACTGAGAAAATGAAAGTAGCAGTTATCACTGGTGCCACAGGTCAGGTATGTAAAATAGTGATCATTCATGTTTTGGTTTCACATAGTATTCTTCCAATGGAAATATAAACTATTGCCTTTTATATAGGAGTAACCCTCAGTTCAAGTTGGAGCCTGTATCCCTCAAGTGTTAGCCTACCTATTATTCCTTGTCTTACAGGACCTCCCTACTTCCCCAAGTACCCCTACATCCCCAAGTACTTTCCCTCCTTAGTGGAAGGTGGGTGTTGAAAGATATGAAGGATTGTACATCTACCCTTAAAATGCTTATTGCTATATTTGTTGTTGCTGCAGTCACTGTGAGATCAACACTGTTGAGTTTCCAGTATTGGCATCCACCGCATTCAACATATGCTCAAATCCTTTTTCGGGTATGTGCCAACAGTGAGTCTGTTCATGGCGCAGCATCTCTCAATGCACATTCTGGTACAGAAGTAGATTATTCTCCCAGTGAACGAGAATGCGCTTTGGATGTGATGAGGCCTTGAGGTTATGGGGTTGGCAGGAAGTCTTTTTTTTAAAATCCAGACCAGTAACCCAGATTTCTTTCTTTAGAAGGTAGGGGAAACCTTCCCAGCTCTTTTGTCCTCCTTCCTCAGCTACAGACTGGAAGGGGAGGACTGGGAAGAGAAAGGAGGACGTCACTGTCACTGAGGGTGGTGTTCCAACTCCTTTACTGGCACTACTGTAAGGGTTACTGTACGTGCTTGCCATTTGAAAATGTGGTAGAGAAGTTGAGCAGAGCTTTGGATAATTTTAAGTCTACAGGGCAGTTACCATATTCCTTTCAAGGACAACCACCCTCCCATCTCTCGAACACAGATGCTGTTTCATTCTTACCCTCCAGATTCTCCAAAATCTCTGGTCTTATCAACAAAAGGGAAGACAATGATGGAGAAAGGTACCAAAAAGTCACAGAGGATGGAGACTGGTCATCAACCTCTCACCATTAAACAGGTTTGTTTTGCAGACCCGGTTTTAGATGTAAACAACATGCACTGTGCTTTATTCTATCATAGATAGATCTGAAGGATGATTACTGCTAAGTGCCTGTCCATCAGAAGTTTTTATAGGTTACTCCGCTTTATCTGTGATGGGACAGTCTACCAGTTTACAGCTATCCATTTCAAATAGATGACAGCTCCATGTTTCCTAAGGGTTCTCACCTTTGTTTTGGCTTGGGCACATTCATAAGGCATTCTCCAAAAGCATTTTGCTTTTTTTTTCCAAGAGGCAGGAATTGTGGTAAATTGGGAGAAGTTGGTTCTTACTCCCAGGTAGGCTACAAAACTGTACCTGGGTATGCTCTTAAACTCAGCAGCAGTAAGGGTCATTCTGTTAGACTCTTGTTTGAGGAGCAGTCTCAGGGAGGCATTGATGCTGGTTCCTGTCCCATCAGGAACAACCAACATGACTTTGGTGGCAAGTTTTCCTTGGCCACTGTCATTTAGAGAAGCTTTTTTCGCATGAGCAGATCCACTTGCTCTCACCTCAGTGATGGCTGAAGCACCTCTGTGTAGCTTAACATGATCTACCCTCTCAATTTATGTCATTGAGTCAAGGAGTAGGGATATCCTAGCTTCATAACAGGATAGTAGGAACCCCTTTAGCAGTGCGTTTCTCTGTATACTCTTTTTCCTTCAGAAATGTAGTTGTTCACAAATGCATGGAAGGAAGGCTAGGAGATATTAATGTTTTGGAAATGTAGAAAGCTTGCTAATGATAGATCATTTAGTACTGTTTGTGAGCAAAAACACATATATAGTGGCATGTGACATCTCTAGGAGCTTGAGTGATGGTTTGCCTTACCATAAAACTGTTTTCTGAGACATTTTGGACAGATTGAAATTTTAGCAGACTAATTCAGTTGCTAGAGGTAAGTTGTAGGAAAGGACTAAGTGGTCCTTACTTGAATGATGGAGAGGTTGTTTGAGCAGTGTGGTTCCCATTTGCTCAGCTTGTTTGCTTCCAGGTTAAACAAAAAGATTCCATTGTTCTGTCCCCCTGTTCCAGCCCCATAAGTTAAAGTTGCATTCCAGTACCCCTACAGCAGTCTAGAAGTTTATGCTTTTCTGCTATTCAACCTGTTTCATTTGGTTATCAACTGGGTTTTGATCACCTTGTTTCAAGATGACCCTGGCTACTCCTCATTGGCCTCAAGTTGAGTGGCATCCAAATCTGCTGACTCCTTGGTAGGGTTCTCTCTCTAGTCAGAGACTCTGTTCAGTAGGTTGCACTTTCTTGTTTGCCTTCATTTAGAAAAGCTCCTGTCAGTTTCTGCAGCTAGGTCTGAGTTCAGCTGTAAGCCAGGCTTCAGACTGAAGAGCTTGGATCACCCCTCTGTGGTAGAGTTACCCATGCTCATGAGGAGTTTTTAACAGAATAACCCCCCCCCCCCAGGTAGATTTGTTCTTCTGAGTGGGATGTGACTCTGTCCTTCATAGCCCAACTTCGGCAGCTTACAAGCACTTGGGTGTAGCATCAGACCATGTGTTCATTCTCAAGATTGTCCTTTTGCTAGCTTAGTCTCAGCAAAGTAGTTACTCTGATAGCTTTTATAGATCATGGAGGGATGGAATCTCTCTCTTTCTCTTTCATCCCGGAGTTTGTGAAAAAACTTTGAACTGGTCAGTTCCTTACAGGAGATTCAAGATTCCCTCTTGAGACTTTGATAATGGTTATCCAGACGAGGGGCTTTCATGCCTGATTTGAGCTGTAAGATTCTACCTGTAAAGAACCTGTGCTCTACATTAAAGAGTGTCAGCACCTTTTCCTTAGTGCAGGTAGACATAAGAAAGAAGTGTCCAGGAACACCTTCTGAGGAGGATATCACTTAGCTTATTTGTGCAAGAGCCAGTGAAATGAGGGGCGTGGGACTGTCCATGCCTTTTGAAGGAACTTTTCAGCTTTCCAGGCAATGAGGGTAGCTGTTTCATGTAGATAGATACCCTATACCAGTGGTTCTTAACCTTTTTATCGCCACAGCCCTTGTATGAGTTGGTCCCCCCACCCTTGCATCTATGAGTAAAATTCCCTCCTAGATTTAAAGGAAAATAAAAAAAAGCTAACAAATTAGAAAAAATTTTATTTTTCTGTAGGGATCTCAGCCCCCCTAGAAATTGCTGATGAGCCCCAAGGGGGCATATACCTTTACCTGTACCACTACCCTATACCTTTGTTTTACCTGAGGGATGCCACCCACAAGTTCTGGATCCCTTTTTGGGACCTATGGTAAATGCTCAACAAATTGTGTGGCCACCCAACTTCATTTGGACAGACAAGTATCTTGCATCTTACCCAAATACTGTCACTCTGTGTATGTCAGGGGATAGGAATGGATAGTGACTGGACTCTTTCTTCCCTTCCTTCTTCTGGAAGATCATCTAGACTGATGTATCACTTGGGGTGGTATAGATACTACAGGCAACTACACTTTGAGCACTCAATCTTAGAGATCTGTCTTTCAGATGCATCTTCCACTCTTCTTTTACAACTTGGGAGAGCAGTGGTAGGGTTATTTTGGGCCCATCAACTTTTGTTAGCCAGAATTAGTTACCATCCGATTTAAATTCCCCTACAGGATATTTCATGGTTTACCGAACCTTTCCTTACTTGAGTGAGGCTTTGTATACCCTCACAGAGGCCCAGGCCCCTGCTGTTGTGTCATCCTGTATGTTATAGCAAGAACTGTAGAAGGTTGCAGGAGTCATTGCATCCCTTCCCCCACTATCATGACAGGATGGGAGTTCTGGGTGGAGTTGAACTCCAGTCATTTGTGAGAAACTACCTCCCCTTCTTACATGAATGTAAAGATTTGTATTTCCATGGGAAGAATTAAAAAAATTTTAAAAAATGTATTTTTCCTAGGTCTACAAACCAGAGCCTGTTATTATGCTCTCACCTCAACTTCCCCTCTTTTTCCATGTGGCCAAAGAAAAAAAGCACCTGTTGACAGTTGGTGAGTGAGTGGGTATTTCCAAACTCATCACCAATAACCACTAGTTACTACCTTGTTACCAAAGTCAATGACATCTCCAGCTTGCACTGAAGGATACTCCTATGTTAAAGGCTCTGGTTTGTACATGTAGGAAAACTCCAAATTACTTTTAGAAATTTTGTATAGTATGTACTTTATTGGTGGTTGTAGTTTTCACTGGGATGCAAATAGGCAAGTTCAAAATATTTTTTCTTGTCATATATTTCATTGTGAAGAAAAGTTTCACATTCCTTTATGATTTTATTTTTACTCATTCCTTGGAAAAATAAACAATACAGTGTTATTGTAAGAAGATTTTATGTTTTGAAAGAATTGTAATATTTCCAGTATCAAGACCTTCATGTTGATTTCCAAACTTCCAGGGTTACTGAGCTCATAAATTTCTATAATGAAAGTGTAACTGCTTGTTTGAAAAGTGTCAGTATCGTAACAGGTTCTATTTTATGTTATGAATGTTGATGAAGATTCCATCTTTAAAGCATATGTTTCTTTTATGTCACTAGGATGGGTCATACCTAGCAGAATTACTCTTGAGCAAAGGTTATCAAGTGCACGGAATAATAAGGAGATCTTCTTCTTTCAACACTGGCAGGATCCGGCATCTGTATGAGGATTCGAAGGTGAGATTGATTCTAATCATCATACTTATTTACAGATGTGTGAACTTGTTTTGAAAGCATGTTTCTTGTAGTGTGATAACAATTATATAGTACTAAAGAGTTAGTCAGCTTCATTTATATATAAATTTCTTTTATTACAGTATGGTTTGATAATTAAATTCACCTGAAAAGCTTAATTTACCCTTTTAATTGAATTGGCATTGATCAATTCTAGATGCATAATAATTTCCCTTTCTAATTGTAAGTTGTTTCTCCATAGGTTCACAGTTGTGGCCGCATGCAGTTGCACTATGGTGACTTGACAGACTCAACTTGTCTAGTGAAGATCATTTCTCAGGTACAGCCTGATGAAATCTACAATTTGGGAGCGCAGAGCCATGTGAAGGTCTGTAGAAATGTTTTTCTGAATACTTTGAGCAAATTTGAAAAATTAGCAAAAGTTATGTAATATTATGGACTTCTTACTCTTACACTAATGCCTCCATATGAATGGTAGCTCAAAGTACATTTATGCATACAGGCAGTCCCCGGGTTACGACGGGGGTTCCGTTCTTTAGACGCGTTGTAACCCGAAAATCGTCGTAAGCCGGAACATCGTCAAAAATACTAAGAAAACCTTACTTTTAATGCTTTGGGTGCATTGAAAACTATGTAAACTGCATTCTTATTGCATTTTTCATAAAAAAAACCTTCAAATATTGATTATTTTGCATTTTTGGTGTAATACTTCTTGTGCCAGATGAGCGCTGTAAGCGTTGTAACCCTGGAACATGTGTCATAACCCTGGAAATAATTTCTGATGAATATAATTGAAAAGCGCCTTACCCTCGGAACATCATAAACCGAACCCGTCGTAACCCCGGGACTGCCTGTATTATGTATGTAAAGTTACTATATTATAATATATTGTTATTGCTCTTACCATGTCAATGCCCGGAGCTGTTATAGAGAAGATTAGGTTTGGGGAAATACTTATGTCCCATCACATTGTACTAAAATCCCTGTAGGGGGTTAGTGCCATCAGTGCGCCTCTTTCATTGCAATGTTCTTTGCAGCGTCCCTTCGGCCCCTACCTGCAACTACTACTTTCATTCCTTTTACTGTACCTCTGTTCATATTCTCTTTCTTCCATCTTTCTGTCCACCCTCTCATAGTAGTTGTTTCAAAGTGCAACTGCGAGGCTTTCCACCTGTAACACCTTTCAAACCTTTTACTGCCAATTTCCGTTTCAGCGCTCAATGGCCTTAGTTGCCCCAGTGCTTTGGCATAATGCCAAAAATCTATATAAATAAAATAAAAATATTGGGTCTCCTAATATATAAATACCACTGTCATAATTGGTCAGATTGTGAGCACCAAGGCTCTTAGCTAGTGTATATGAAGATCCCAGATTTATTAATTCTCTAAGGAATGCCCTAAACATATCAGGTCTGATTTGTGATATAGCAATTAGTACAGTACTACTTAGCCACAAAGTTTCAGTAGCCATGAGTACGTATTGGAATCCTCATAAGAAATTAATATTAATTCTTTCTTTATTAATGCTGAACTACAAAAGAATTATCACTCAAGACCTGTTTCACATTCCAGATATGAGAAAGTAATAAGACGTTTCACATTCCAGATATGAGAAAGTGTAATAAATCATATGCTAAACTGTGGGAACAAGAGTTATAGATTAAAAGACTGAAATTCAGTAACTATGCCAAAATGTACAACTTGTATTAGAGTTTATGTGAATGTTTTGTGAAAATTGTTGTGGAGTGGATTTACAGCAATATATATTTTTGAACTTTTTATGTTAACATCAAGGTTTTGTGCCATTATATTTGTAATACAGTGGATACCGTATATTCGTGGAGATAGGTACCGCAACCCCCCACAAATAGCTAAAATCTGCAAATAGTACTACTAAAACCTCTGTAAAAACACTTTGAACTCCTTATTTCATAGTTAAAACACAAGAAAACATCTAAAAATGCTTATACCTGAGTATTTTAATAGTTTTATCACAAAAAGTGCATTTAGTCATAAAAATATGCAAATACAGTAATTTTGAATACTATTTCTCAGTGAAAAATACCGTAAATAGGCAAATTTTCATGAATAATGGGTATACATAAATGGTCCATCCATTAAAGTTACTGTGCTTATACTTAGTTATTTGTAGGTAGGCTTTGAATATCTTCAAGTATTAGGAGGTTGGCTATTTCCTAATTATATTTCTTACAATTCTGATTTTTTTTTTTTTTGGAGTGAAATAACTTGTAGTATGTATATTTTCCCTTATTAAATTGCATTGTAAATTACAAAGACATTCACAATTTCAGGTTTCATTTGACTTGGCAGAATACACTGGTAATGTTGACGCCATGGGAACTCTTCGTTTGTTGGATGCCATTAGAACATGTGGATTAGATAAAAAAGTGAAGTTCTATCAGGCATCCACATCAGAGCTCTATGGGAAAGTACAGGAGATTCCTCAGAAGGAAACTACCCCTTTTTATCCTAGGTCTCCATATGGTAAGATTTCTTAAGACTTCTTTTATCAAATGTTTATATGATACAGGCAGCCCCCCAGTTATCAGCAGGAGTCCTGTTCCTCATGGATTGATGGTAACCAAAAATCGCTGAAATTCAAAAGTCTACAGACACCTCAATCCACCTTGTGGTGCCCTAAACTTGTTAACAGCTTAGGCAGTGTCATGGCCAGATATTTTACCCTAATATGTAATAAGTCTTTTATAAAAATGTGGAATTTCATTTGCCTAATCCTTCACTATGGTCTGCACAGTAGTACTACAAGTTTTTAATGCCAAATTCGATGAATTTACAGGTAAACCTTGGCTTAGGAAGAAAAAAGGAAGTCACTGTTTTCAGAATGCTTAACGATGTCAGTTTTTGTCTACATTGATGTTGTCTTTCTCTTCATAGTGGTACTTCCTAACCTCTTTTCCTCCATCTTTTTATTTATCCTATCTTCTAGTTAAATAAGTTGATGAAGTAAAAGAGAATGATAAAAGTATCATTAGTAACATTATATTTGTAGCTAAAATACGTACACACATAAACATAAACAACTAAACGACAACAGTTGTTTTGCTACGAACAACCGAATCAGATAACAACAGATGTTGTGCTTGCATTTAAGCCATAATGCAATAGTAATGAATGGCTGTAGTTATGTTACACATGACATTAATTAAGTAGAATAGAACTGATATATTTTTAAATAATGTATACCTTTATTTGCAAAGGAGAAAATATCTCCAAGGAAAAAATATACTGCTAAATTTAAGCTGCAGTTGTAGCTGAAATAGAAAAAACAATTTTCACACTGCTAATGACTATGAATTATCGTGCATCAGCAACATGGATGAAACTCGACCATAAATAATAATGGAGAAAAAAGTATTTTAATAGATACTGGGCATGATTTTACTGTTGTTTTCACGCCAATAAGAGATAAATACATAATGCTCGTATTATGATGAAATACATAAGGTAAAAATAGTGAACGGAATCTGTTAATATTTTTACACAAAAAACATGCTCCCAATGTCATCTGTTAATAAAAAAAGACTAAATTTAGTTCATAATAAGACATTTAAGTCATATATCGGCTTAAAAACACTTCATCTAACGAAAAAATGACCTTGTCCCATATAAATAGAGTTTCTAGAGATTTGTTTATGCTAACTAGAAGCAAGAAAATCGCTCTGAATCGAGTTAAATACACTGAAAAAGAACTTACTCAGCTGATTTTTCCAAACCAAAACATTGATCACTTTGTTTGTATTTTGTAATACAATATTAATACAGGCAGTCCCCGGCTTACGACAGGTTCAGCTTACGATGTTCCGAGGTTACAGCATTTTTCAATTATATTTATCAGAAGTTATTTCCAGGTTTACGATGCATGTTCCAGGGTTGGGTTACGGCACCTGCAACGCTAATCTGGCAGAAGAAATATGACTCCAAAAATGCAAAATAATCAATATTTGAAGGTTTTTTTTTTGCTGAAAAATACAATAAGAATGCTGTTTACATAGTTTTTAATGCACCCAAAGCATTAAAAGTAAGGTTTTCTTAGGATTTTTGATGATGTTCTGCCTTACGACGATTTTTAGCTTACAACTTGTCTCAAGAACAGAACCCCCGTCGTAACCCGGGGACTGCCTGCATAGTAGATTACATACTGTATTATTGGATACTGTGAAGTAAAAGATCCACGGAAAAGATGCATATTTGTTGTGTTTGTGTTTTATGATAGTCTCATGGTGCTTAAGCTGCCAATAGCCAGACAATGGTTCTGTAAACATCAGTTATGAATATATTCGACAAGTCCCCATAAAGCCAAAACGCCAGTTACCGATCCCACAGATAAGTGGGGGCTGCCTGTACTCTGTGTATTGTAATATTATTTACCAGATGCTTTTATTACATTTTATGTATTTTAACAATATTCACAAGTCATTATGCCCTTCATTGCATTGTAACATTATTCATTAAAGGGTGTTATGATGTTGATTGGACTGTAGCATTAATATATTCAGAGAAATTTTGCTTTTATTTAGTGAAAACAGTAAACTAGTATACCATGTTTGTCTTGTCTTCAAGAAAGTTTGAGTTGGTTTTGTTTGTTTACAAGGTAAAACTACTGTTGGACTATTATTTTACTAATAGGTTGTCAGTATTCTTGTTGTTGGGGTCCAAAGAGACTGCAAAGAACATGTAATTCTGCCTGAATTTATCTGTGAAAGACAGACACTTTGTAGGTTACAACCCCTTGCAAGAATTATGAAGGCCTTCAGAAGCAGACTTCAAACAGAGTGTTTAAACCAAAGGTGCACATGAAAATGGGAGTTGAATATTGCAGGATATTTAGATTTAAAGTGTTTATATAATTACATCTTATGAAAATAGAAACATTTGACATTTTGAAGCTCATTTATTTCCGTGTCTCACACTATTGTGGTAATGCTTTTTATTTGTGAGACCAACCTGTAGTCCCAAAAATGTTTACATCCATATATGTATCATGTCATTTATATTTTCAGTGTTTTTATCTAATGTAATTTATTTCAGTTGCAGTTAAAGTAACAGTTTTCATTATGCTTTGAGAGATTTAGGTTTTGTCAGCGTTAATAGTGATAATAGTATGACTTTGTGCTTAAATTATTCTTATTAAAATACCTGTAGTATAACCCCTATATATTGGGTTACTGAGCAGGTAGAGCTCCCCATTATGCAATTTTCATCCCTCTCCCACAGTTTACAAAGGTTTTTTTCTGTAATTCTTATTTTTTTTGTCAATTTTGTAAGATCTTACAGTGTTTATTGTTTACCATTCTAGTTACAGCATACATATTCTATATATATTTATTTATGCATAAAAGTTTGAAAAATTATTTTAGCTATAAATACATTGAAATATTGATACAGCCTACAAATTAATCTGTTAAAATTTTCAGTAATTTTGGCAACTGAAGAAATGAACACTGATAGCAGAGAGGACTAAGCAAATTATATAGTATAGAAATGAGATACTGATACAAATAAAAATGAAAATTTTAGAATAAACTCTGAAACCTCACAGGCACACTTGCCACCCTAATCAAGAACCACATGTTAAAAAAAGTAAAATATCATTGCCATCAGGTACAGAATTTAAAAAAAGTAAAATATCATTGCCATCAGGTACAGAAGGATTATCATGGTTAATTTTTTACAAAGTTTTTTAACATATTTTGCAGGTGCAGCAAAACTTTATGCATATTGGATTGTTGTCAACTATAGAGAAGCATATGGAATGTTTGCATGCAATGGTATCTTGTTTAATCATGAGTCTCCAAGACGAGGTGAGACCTTCGTCACAAGAAAAATTACACGATCAGTTGCAAAAATTCATCTTGGTTACTTAGAATATTTTGAACTTGGAAACCTCGACTCCCAAAGAGATTGGGGTCACGCAAAGGATTATGTGGAGGTAAGTTTGCCATGTGTACCACCCAGTGTAGCTATGATTTATCTGTGTCAGCAAGAGCTCCTAAATTACTGCATTTGATGACATACGTCATCTGCTCTTCATGCTACCGTCAGAGTTAAGTGAGCACGGTATTAAAGATGTAAGAAATTATATAATAATAATAATAATAATGATAATAATGATACTGAAAAATAATTAGTATTGTTTATTTATAATGAGTTATGAAATGACAGTTCAGGATACATTTGGCATTTTAGAAGGATGTCTCTCATGCAACCAGCAGGTTCAAATAACTGGCAGTCCTTTGGTCTTAAGGGTGCTGGTTATGAGGGATTTTATTATAATAATACTGTTGTAGTGATAATCATGGTGAGGTGATATTTAAGTAAATACCAGTAATATAGTTCATATGGATTTTGGAGGTACAAGCACTGGTACTAATGTTTGGTTGGGTAAACGTTAGCCTACCAGATACCTCAACTTTGCATATAAGACCCAACTGACTGAAAAAGAATAAAAACTATAAGAGTAAAAGTGTAAGAAATTTTAAAGTTATTTATTAGAGAGCTATACATTACAAGTCTCACTTACTCATTATAGAAAACAGCAGTCAAGAAAGTGATAAATGGATGCAGGTCTGGGTTATGCTTGTGATTATAATATATAATGTTCTGTGGATTTAGCCTTTGTCACTTTTCATTTCATATTATAGTAGTTCTCCCTTCATTTTCAGTAGGTAAATCTTTTCTTTGATCTTTAAGTATTTTATTAACACATAGTAGTTAATATAGTACTACCTATTTATAGCTGGATTTGTTGAGTATTGTTTTGAATTTGAAAAATATTAAGATATAATAGGATTGCTGAGAATATATGAGTGCCAGGAGCAGTTGCATACTGTAATCTTAGTCATGGTATTTGTGTACTTAATGTAAATGTATGCTGAGGTAGATTTAGCTATATGACAACTGTGCTGGCTGCTGTATCCCATCATGCTGCAATTTTACCTGGAACTTTGTCTACGTCTGGTATTTTAATTTATCAGGTGAAATCAGAACATGGCCCGTTAGTGCGTAAATGTAATTGTTCATATGCAGAACAAACCTTCGGTCTTAACAATAGGATTACTTTCCAAGCACCAGCTGGTAACCGGTTAAAGCAGTCAAAGATTGTAAAGCAAGGAATCTATGAGATCTGGCAGTGCCTGCGCATACAAGGGGAAAGCTGGTCAGAGACTGCGCATTGGACCTCATGACGCTTTAGTCTTTCCTTAACCGCCTTGGGGAGTAGTCGCTTACACTTTGCTCTCCTTCCAAGCCAGTTGTTTGTGCCCTTGTTCTGTCTTTCAGTGTGAAGCTTCCTTGGCCTGTGAATGAATTCCTCATTCTCCTGAAGAAAGTCTTAATCTAAAGAGTCAATTGCCTTCGAGTAGCTCTCTTCGGCGACGTTCCGTGTCTTGGGACCGGGCTCGGTTGACGTCTCACAGTCGTGTATTACTCGTCTCGTCACACGGCCGTGTACGCTGTCCCTCTCATCAACGCGTACGTTTCACCTGACGTACATGTACGTGATCATTTCACCAACGGTGTATATGGTTCTTCATAAGAGTCTGTACGCGGTTGGAGCCGGGATTATGCACAAGTGTCGTTGCTTGATGACACTAAGGAACCTTCAATAGTTGGGTCTTTGAGTGTTAAGAGACTTGTCTCTTACCACTAATGTCCAGAATGCTAGGCTCCCTAGCAAAACTTCATCAGTGTTGCTACAAAAGGAGGATGATACTCACCAAGCCGCCTTCTTCACGTCGTCGGTCACCGTTGCCGAAGCAGGAGGAGGGAGACGCTCATGAGTTTTTGTCTTCCTTTGCAGAGTTTATTGATCTCATTCGTGGGTTCAACAATTTATCACACCAACATGCATAGAAGCCTTGCTGGGTGCCAGCCAGGATCCTGAGACTTCTTTTGAGCCTCGTAGACAAGGGGCGAATACGCCAATTTCTTATTTTTGAGTTACGAGCGTTTAAAGTCAGGTATAGGTGGCAGACATGATTATTACAGAATAGCATGTTATTATACAACGTTAGAATCCTCTCTCTCTCTCTCTCTCTCTCTCTCTCTCTCTCTCTCTCTCTCTCTCTCTCTTGTTCTTCTGAAGGGTTTAGGGGGTGTTTTTCTATATCTTTTTCTCTCTAATTTGCTCTCTTTTTCTTCTATTTTTTTGCACTTTTCTCTCTCTCCCCAGTTCCTCTGAAGGGTTTGGGGAGGTGTTTTGCTCTCTCTCTCTCTCTCTCTCTCTCTCTCCCTCCTCTCTCATCTCTCTCTCCTCTCTCTCTCTCTCTCTCTCTCTCTCTCTCTCCTGTTCTTGTGAAGGGTTGGGGCGGTTGTTGCTGAGTAATTCAATCATAATAACAAAATAATGTGGAATGTAAACAAAGCCAGGCTTCACTCACGTGCTTGCCAGGATGACTAATGGGGGAGCTTGCTAGCACGCATCTGATTGGCTGAGAGGCAGCCCCTTAACTCGGGCAGAGCTAGCCATTTGCCCTTTGGCTGGGCTGCACGCTGGGATTCACCCCTTACGCTCTGAAATTTCAGACCTCCCCCGCTGCTCCACCTGTGTAAAAATAGGGAAACTGAACCAAGAGTTCTGAGCCAGCGTGGGTCAGAATTGTGAAACACTCTTCACCACAAGTTTTTCAGTACTTCCACCTAGCAGAGAACACACATACCTCATTTTCTTACTCTTTGAAATGGAAATAGTCAATGGCTAGAATATCATTACTGTTGAAAATTTACATGCCCCTTGACTTAGTTTTAACAACCATTTGCCTTCAGTTGAGTTATCTTCAGTAATTATACATTCTTTGTTTGAAGCATTTTTAATGCAATTAGTATTTTTTATACAATTTTTATGGATTTTTCCACCAATTTCTGTGTGATAAGCATCTAATTAACCACTTGTATTGTTAATTACTATTCAATACACTCTTACTTTACTGAATTACATCAAACCTTGCTGTGCAATCCTGTACCTAATGTATAGTAAAGACAAGCATCAGAAGTGAAGTAAACTTTGATATGAACACTTTATAATACATACCTTAGAATTGCTGTATTTTATTGCAATTTTTTTATATTGCATTTCTGTATGCTGCAGTGCACTTATTGGTAGGAGAGACTTAATTTTAATATTATATCTGTCTTTTATGTTGCTCACAATTCTGTTGAACTTAGAGAAGAATTCTTCTTCCTCTCAGGTGACCTCCTAGTACATGTCATGCCACTTTTTCCCATATTTACTCTGCAGAAATCGTAAACTATGGATTACATTTTTGAGTGACTGCTTCTTTACTTCTGCCAGGTATTGGAATTCTCCTCCTGCCTCTGTTTATCCTGACTTATATTTCTTACTATAAGGGGCTGGAATTATAAACTAAAAGGTACAGGAACCTTTAAAGATAATCTTTTTGCGAAAATGCATAACATGTTGTACCATAAAAAACTGCCTGTCATATAAGTACTGTTTCTTAATGGAAGAAAATTTATTTCATGATTTCCATAGCAGTCAGTGAATGTTCTGTTTCAGTTCAAACAAGACTGCATTGATAGTTAGAATATTTTACTCAAAGAATTTGAGGATTATTCATCGCAGCACACACTTGCCAAATTTCTCCAAGTGGATCATAGTTTTGGACCTCCGTCGTTTTCCATTTTGGAAACTGCCTTCCAAAATAAATTATCAGTGATTCATGCTTCCTTGCATATATGCCTGATTGAAGCTTTGCTCACTTATGTGGCCCCTGCTGTTATAGTGCAAGGCCCTAAACACTTTGGTAACAGGACCTCCTTGCTTATCAATCTTAAAATATTTCAAAACATTATAATTAACATCTTGTGCTTGACTAAGGATTCTAGTTGAGGAGCTTTGGCCATCCTTGCTTTCTGACAGGGTTTTCTAGTTCTGTAATGATTGAAGGGGGTTATTAATCACCCATCTTTGACCTGAAATAGACAGTAGATGGGGCAAAGCTTCTGTTACAATTCTCTTTATTATGAATGGAACCACTGAAAACTTTATATAGTATGTCATGAATTGGTTACTGTGTATTAATTTTATTCAGTCTATTAGTCTAATATGTTCCTTTTTCTCAATACTTTTTCCATGAGAATGATAAAGTTTGGCAATGGTTGTAAATATTACAAGTTCAACTTCAACACCCCAGTAGGGTAGCCAGAGAATAGATTGTCCATCTCATTAGTGTTTGGTCTCAAAAAAATATATTTTCTATGAAATCAAATGATTTTACTGCTGTGGTCAGATAGGATATGGATATGAGGAGACCAAAATGGCCATATTTGAACTGACACAGCTGCTTTTTAGGATGTAATGGGTAGATATAACCTGAGAAAAAGATGTTTGTAACAAGATACAAGTGTTGTCAAAGCCAATGATTGAAATTGTCAGTCAACCACAGTCTTTAAGCCAAGGGAGCAGATGAGTACATCCAAGAATGGAGGAGCTGAAGCACAATGATTTTATTACAATGAAAAGCATTGCACTGTTATAGTGGGTGAGGGTTACTTAATTTAGATTGCTGCAAGTGACTTGAAGTAAATGATTCAAAGAAAATTAAAAGATACCCTGTCAAAGGAATAGAAATAAGAACTAACAAAAATTGGAAAATCATATTAATAAAATGTCACCCAGCTTCATGTGGGGTGACATGAAAAAAGATTATAGAGAAGGAGAGGCATTGTTTAATAAACAAAATGTTCAAAGGGCAAACAGGAGGAGTAGGAAGGAATGAAATTAGAATCTTATCACAGCAGAAAATATTCAGGAGAGCAGTGTCTATGAAAAATTGAAAAGATGTAAAAGGGACAAATTATGTAAAAGATGAAAATGGAGAATTCAAGTTTAAAAATAAAAAACATTCAGACAATGGAGGCATTATCTTGAAAACCATCTGAATGAAGAAAATGAACATGAATTGGAGGACATTCGCTTAATAGGGAGAGCAACAGGAAACATAACAGCTGGAGAGGCTGAAAGGGTCCTCAAGAATATGAAAAATGGAAAAATAAATTAAATAAAAGTCAGATCCCTATTCAAGGATTCTACAGCCACAGACCTTAGGTGCAGAGAAGGAACAACAGCTAGAGTAGTAGTATCAGTGTATGCAATCAATTTGTTCTCCAGACCTTGCCACATGTTACTAGTACTATAGATAAACACTTAAAATTACATTATTAAACCTATTGTACTGGCCATCATCATGGACCTTTTTGGTTCTAAATCTTAAAAGTTCATTTAAGATATAAATAAAAGATCTGCCAGAGATTCCCTATGGGCCACTCTCCCATCCAGGAGAAGTGGACCGTCTTCTGTGTGAACACAAAGGACCATCTGATCAAACCCTCCGTTCATTGGATCATGAACTTCCTTGTTGAATGACATCAGACCAAGCTCCTTTCAGTCGCCATGGTGAAACGCTATCTGAAAAACATGTGCTTTTGTTTCCCTTTCTCAGGGCTTTTCTTATGGTCCAGATGAGAGGCTTCTATGTATGGTGTGAGTCATGTATGCTACCGAGTAGGTTCTGAACCTTTTATGCCAAGAATGTCTGCTTGTGCGTGTAAACGTAAGAATATGTGTTTATAAACTCTTCCTCCCTTTCTTACTTTTTGATATATCAGATCAACTTCCTGGCATTTCCAAGTAACTTTTTGGTACTTCAGTAATATGGACAGGTGTCTGCAGCTCAGGACACCCATATTTTGATCCCAAGATAAAGCTGCTTTCTGACTCATGAAACTTTTGGTGGTGGCACATGGTTCTATGATCTTTCCCTTACTTGAGTGAGGCTCTACACCAAGTGGGAGGTTACAGGAGTTGTTGCATCCTTTGCTTGCTGTCACTGCAGGGATCATGGTATTTCTTGGTGGGTCATATGGCTTCTGGTCAGTTAACAGAGTTGATTTCCCACTTAAGGAGTGAGTTTCTTACATAAAAGGGAATACTTTGTATATGCATTGGAGCAAATATAAAACATTGTTGCCAAGTTCAGTGATTGTCTCTAGTTGGCATTGAAGGATGTTTTTGTAAAATAGGTGGTGCTTTGTACACATAGTACTGTAAACAGTTGATATTTTATTTTACCTTGTTTTTTTCCTTGATTCCAGGGTATGTGGCTAATGCTCCAGCAAGATGAACCCGAAGACTATGTGTTAGCTACTGGAGAAGTGCATTCTGTTAGGGAGTTTGTTGAATCATCATTCAAAGAGGTAAGCATCCGTTAACCCAGGTTAATTTAAATGTTTTTGCTTTTATTGTTAAACTTAACACTATTTTGGATATATTTTTCAAGTTTTTTTCCAGTTGTATGTGTTTGTGTAAATAATGTATAATGTTGTCAAATTAAGTGACTAAGTCAGTACATAGATATGATAATTTTTTATTTGGCAGTTTGAAAAGATGAAAATTTATATTTTCCTGTCGTACATGTATAACCAGTAGGGCGCCCTAAAGGTGATAACTTGCAAAGCTTCAAGTTAAACCATTAAAGGGGTAACTAGGTATTTCGGAACTCTGGTACATAAATGTTATCATTAATTGCATTTCAAATAGTCTTCCAACATCAAACTCATAATAATATGACAAATGATACCATGCGAAATGATTCTTTTTAGTGGAAGTGAGAAGACATAGTTTAACTGAGCCTAGTATTAAAAAAAAATTATCGAATTTGGTACTGAAATCATCAATTTTGAGAACATTATAATGCAATAATTAAAACATTTAATTGGGAATATTTTATATTTTAGAAATAAATCTTGCATGGGATGAAATTTAAAGATGTAAGGTTTATCTGCTGAAAGAATTTTTCTTTTATCCTCAATACTTTTGTAGATATTAGCATTTGAATAGCATTAGGGCCAGGCTGGGCCACCAGAATTGAGCTCGTCTCCAGTAGTAATGACTTTGCTTTGCTCATAATAATGCAACCCTGTTTTCTTTTTAGTCTTTATTGATGTATGATTGTTTGTATGACAGTGTTCTATACCTGAGGTGCTATTATTTTCAGATTGGAAGAGAGATATACTGGGAAGGATCAGGTGTCGACGAAGTTGGGAAGGAAAAAGGATCTGACATTGTCCGTGTCAAAGTTAATCCTAAGTATTATCGACCTGCTGAAGTAGTGAGTACTGTATTCGAAATACTTTTGGCATCATTTTCTTACCCATTTTCTGCTTTTGCCAGTTTGAGTATGTGGAGTGCTAGGATTTGTTTATGACCATAATGTCCCAGACCAGAAGTGTCATGGTTGTTTAAGGCTTTAGATAAGCATTATTTTCTCAAAGCTGGGAAAGGCTGAAAGCATAATCATTGCTTTGCATAGTACAAAACTATAAACAATAAAATCCAGTTCAGTTCTGTTCCCTGAGGCATATTTCTCCAATACACATTCACATTTTTATATTAAACAGTTCTACAAGGCTTCGCTTACCAAATTCTTCAAAATTATTTGAGTTTTTGTAACGCTCGATTTTCCCTCCATCAGTTTTTATTTTTTTCCCCTCTATTTTAGGCGGCGAAGTCCAAGGGAATCCATTATCTTTATTTGCATCTTTTGATTCCCTCCTTTTGTTCCTTCTCCTTCCTTTCCCACTCCTCTATCCATCTCTTTTTTTTTTTTTTTTTTTCTGTCTGCAAGTGCATACACACATTTACAGCATTATTATAATGTTGAATATGAGACCACCAAACAAATTTGTTACTCTCAAGAGGCCCCACTCAAAGGATTTGTTTTAAATGAGAGGTGAAAATTTGAGCAGAGTAAATTTCAAGAGACCCCAAATAAAGGGGCAGCTAGTACCCCTCTTGTGGGTTCTTATTGATGCAATAACTAGGGAACAGTATATAAGAATTGGGTATATTTACCAATATTCCTCAGCCTTCTCCCATGGCAATGTTGATGGTATGTACATTGATGGTAGATCTTGGTTTTATCTTTTCATCTCCAAAGTAGTATATCACATTACTTTTGTAAGTTTTGATTGCAAATCTTTTCTTGTTAATTTTGTTGTTAAGGTTAATTAATTACTTTACCTTATTTAGATAGTTACCCTTGTGAAGTACGGGCAGTCCCCAATTATCGGCGGACTCGGTTAATGGCGCTCCAGTTTTATGGTGCTTGTATAGCGCCATAAGGGACCGAGTTATTATGGTTATCAGCACCATAAAATGCAAACAACAGAGTTACAGCACCATAACATATCTAACAGCGGTGCCATGAACCGAAAACTTGGCACGATAAGCACCATGAATCGCGGAGTCTCGGTTAATGGCGGTTTTCGCTTATCAGCACCCTGCTGATAACTGGGGACTGCCCGTATAGTTTTGTCATCATGGAAGTCAGTATTGTACTTGTTTCTTTAACCTTGTATTAATTTTTTACAGGACTTCCTTCAGGGAGATCCAACAAAAGCCAAGACTAAATTTGGTTGGAAGCACTCATTTGATTTTAAGGTAAGTAGTATTGTTTGTGATAATTAAGTATCATTATTATAAAATTCATATATAGAGATAAGTGACAAGTATCCATAGACAATATACTTTGTTACTTTCCTTAACTTCCCACTGACTCCTAGCCCTTTGGCATTGGGTGGGTCACTTCAGAGAGCAACTATACTTGGAGTCAGCTCATAGCTTGGCACTGATTAGTTGCTCTAAACAAAATTAGTTAGGCTTTTTTATAAGTCTTAACTGCTCCAGTTTTCCACCCTTACCTAATGAGGATTGATATTAGAATAATGACCGTGCATCATACCTGTGACAAAATTTTTGATTGCCCATTAGACATGAAGGATGGTGAGGCTGGATAGCATTGATAGTCAAGCAGCCTTCATCATCAAATGAAGTACACATCTAATGCTAAACTCTGCTTCTAGTGCTGGGTCTGATTGTGATAAACTGGTGATCTTCAAGGTATGACAAGCTTTGCGTATGGCTTAAGTACAAGCTCAAGGATTGGGTAGGAGAGGGGTTCATCCATCCTTCAAGTTTAGCTTTGTGGTAGACGGGAAAATATCTGGAAAAATGTCAACAATTAACATTTAATGATTATATTAAAAGCATCTGATATTGACAAATAAACAGTGACACTTCATGAAAGAAACTATAGCACTAAGAATATGTAAACCAAACAAGAAAAGGGTAGTTTAGACAAAACCCAACCCTTGATTCCTTTTGATTTCCATTTTGGGAATGGAAATTGGTCAGATTTTAGAATTGGTTGGTTGAAGTTACCTTTAAAACTTAATTTGAATACTGATTGATACCCAACTGTACAGAAAATATGATTGTCAAAATAACATTACACAGTGAATAGTATTCAGGGTACAATTCTGTTACTCATCAATGAAGAAAGATAAAAAAAATTGTTAGGATCTCTTCAAAGAAGATATGCTAACATAGGAGACTGATATCTGTGGTCTCCCCAGCAAGAAAAACAGAGAAGTATCTGCAGAATTGGCAAAGATTAAATTAATCAGACAGTCTTCCTCTGGAAATTAAAATTCATCACCAAAACAAAGAGGTGAAACCATTATACCCAAACCTATTCAGTGTAAAAATTTTAGTAAATATAAGCACATACAAAAAATTTAACAATGACAGTAAATGAACACATGGGATCAAGCAGTCATGTAACATTGTGGAATAGAACACCATTTTGTGTTGATGAGGCAATGATGATGATGTGGTCAAGCCAGCACACTAATTCAAAAGATAGTCCATTCTAGATGTAAACACTGAAATAAAAACATTGAAAGCTAAAATAAGTATGCCCATGATAGAGAGGCAAAATTGGAACAGCAAGTAAGTGACCCATCCCAAAAATATATGTATAAAATTATAAAGAAAAGATTTAAAAACATCTTGAAACCTTGTCTTCTCATAGTTGACAATATTAAAAACTTTTTGAAAATCATGGCTTTTTGTAGTTTGCAAAATTATAAGAATTATAGATTTAACAACCTCTTTTCAAAATATGGAAGCCAGTATATGATTGTGTATTTGCAAAAATTAGGAAGGAAGTCATTAAAGGAAGAAACATTTCATGGAAACCGCATGTCTCAAGCAACACACACACAACACTGCAGTTAAAGAAATTAGGTAAAAATAAGAAAATTAACAGATTAATCTCAAGACTATGAAGACTTGCCTAAACATATTGTGGATGAAGTATTCACAATCATCTTGCAATATCAAATATACGTACTTGAAAACATCTAGATCATATTAGCAGTGAATGAGATCTTGGTGAATACTTCCATAAACACTGAAAATGTCTCGGAATATGAATTGTGCAACTGCCAAAGGTCTGTATTATAACAAATGGTTTACGGTCAGGAGATTAGAATTTAAAATTTCCTCATATAGTTACATAGTATCTCCAGATTAAAAGAACATACATTTTGATTTAGTCAAACATGTAGACCCATAGCCAAAAGTTATACACTCCAAATTGATAGCCAACTTTTGAAGAAGAATCTTTTTAAAAAGAATGGTGATGTGGCATCATTATGTCAATAGCCTAATCAAGCAAAGATCTCAGTAATCCATCAAACTATAGACCAATGTCCTTAAAAACCTGTCTTTTAAATGATGGAAAAATTGATGTATTCAAGGCTAACATGTTACAAGCTTAAAAATTAAGTAACACCCCTTTCAGCGCTGAATTAACTCATAGGTCCAGCACATGGCCATTGGCCTAAATTCTATATTCCTTCCTTCCTTCCTGTCAGTGTTACAATCATTAAAACCCAGCATCTTTATTAAATGACAGGAATTTTGGAATACTGGAATGAATATTACCATAACAAATTGAAAAAAGATTAAACCAACTGTTGACTTGTGGTGGTCTTTACTCCATAAAAAAATTACATGTTGAAGTAATATTATATTATCTTCAAATTGTTTACATTCATGTGACTTTTGGGTATTTTGATGTATAACTCACACAACCAAATACCAGAATGAAGGAAGATATACACTTAAAGATATATATACTATTTCAGTAATTATCCAACTTTCATCCAACATGTATACTACATATTGGAAGAAAATCTTTGAAAGAAATACATTGTTAGAATATTCAACCTTGACAATTTGTCCGGTAGTTACATTTTTAAGGAGTTGCAGTATATTAAATAAGCTCACATATATTTAGTCTAGAACAAATTCTATGGGCTAGCAGTAAAGAATATTAACTCAGTGGTCAGGTTAACTGTTTGTTAATACATCCTACAATTGTAAAGGTGGACAACTCTGCAGTAATTTAATGATACTGTATATCATAAAAAAAAATTTCCCAGTAGGATTTCTTCTGTGGGTATCATGATGGTTTGTTAAGTGTAAATTTTTCATCTCCCTCTAACTCTTTTTATCTGCAGGCTCTTGTGAAAGATATGATACAAGCAGATATTGAGCTGATGAAAAGGGATCCAACTGCTTAACCTCCCCAACATCGTTTTGGAACCATCAGTGAGAGTTCTTTGTGGCTTTGGACACAGATGCTTCTTTCTTTCATGTTGTTTGAATGGGAGCATCCTATGTGACAGTCTTAAGAAAGTGTGATAATTATTGTATACAGTATTTTGTGCATTGTTTTGACTTAAGATGAGTATATTTCTAAGTCAATGATTCTTTATTATTAGTGCATGTGGCAAGCATTTTCAATATGCAGTCTACTGTAGTCATTGATTAGAAATTCATTCCTAATCGGTGACAGCCATGTTTTACACATTAATTTTTATTGATAATTTCACAATTATTTTATGTAGTATCTTAAACAGATTTATTTGACAGAAATTTACAATTTTTAGCTTTCATCAAATGTAAATGATAGTTTATCAAACTTTATCAAACGATAAAGTAATATCAAACAGTAAAGTTTATAATGAGTAACCTATAGATTAAATACTGAATAATTTTAAAGTTATGAAATTAGAATTGGCTATCACTGCTTATGTATCACTCAGTTCATTGATTAATATCATAGATAGGGTTCATAAATGAATTTAGTCTGATTTTTGCATATTTTTACCAACTTAATAGAGGGGCTGCTGAGAGCAGTCAGCTTTGCTCAGCTAGTCAGGAAAACATGATGGAAATGTCCAAGTAAAATGTCATTACACTGTGTGGTTGATATGAATCAAAGTAAATTTTCTAATTGGATGTTTGTAGTAGATTGCTGTATATTTATTATTTTGTTGTATGTGATTGGGAGTATTTGAATTCTTAATTATCTGTATTATTTATAAAGTGTTTATTACATTTCTTCATTGTTCTACTGAGTTCATAATGAACAAGATGCAGAAGTTCAGTAGTACTAATTCATTGGATTTGTTCTTTACATGTTGAATTAATTGGTGGATTTTATATCTCTCCCATTTGATCCTGTTCTTGAATATAGAGTGCAACATGATATTAATAACAAAACATGTTTGATGAGTTTTGTAATATTTGCCAGCTAAAAAGGAAATCTTAGAAATTAAGAGTTCATTGAAATCCTCTACATTGTCATTTTTTGTCACTGAGAATTTAAAAGTTGTTATTCAATTGTTTTTTACACTAACATGATTTTATTTTTATTCAGTTGTCTAATGAAACGGAATAACATTGTTTTAGAAAACATCTTAAGTATTAATTTAATATGGAGTAGGGGATTTTCTCCTGTCCTAAAAAAGGAGCACCTATAAGTAATCATATGTCAGTTAAAGTTTATGGATGTGAAATCAAAACTTATTTTTCAAGTGATGAGTGTTTCTGATGTGCTTTGGGAAGATTTTATTATATACCAGAATTTAGTCTTTAATGAGTGCTTATGCTAAAGCTCAAGTTACAAAAGGATTGTATACAAAAAACTATTTAAGACAAGCTTGTATTTAAGTGCATTTTTTCTTTTATCAGTTCACAAATTCCATTTTGAAAGTTTGTCAGTAACTAATATTATAGCCATCCTTATGATCTTTTATCCATTACTTATCCATCTTTTGCAATTTTTTTATTTTTCCGGATTAGATTAGGACCCTTTCTGTAAGGTGGAAAAACTGTAGTTTTATCCATTTATTACTAAGTTGTGAAAACTTATTGTGTTATGGTTGTGGTATAAGTGACGATATTTAATTTTAAAATGCAAAGGAAGGGAAATATCCTGGAAACCAGATTTAGTTCTCTTTATGTTTGTTGTCAGGTTATTGTGTATAATTTTCAAGTTATCTTAAATCACGGTTATGACATATTTCATCATTTGTTGAAGTTATGAAGATATGTAATCATTCAACTATTTAAAATCTCAATTCATGGTGCTGTTAGACGTTTGTATGCTTCTCAACCATGCATGCAGTAAATACTTTTAAGATATAAAAAAAAATGGAAGCCATTATAAGGTAAATATGGTGATATACAAGAAGAGAAGTATGATTGGGTGAATTTTGGAAAGTTAGAAAACTTTTCTATCTTGTGGCTTTGGATTATTGTATGGTATTAGTCGTAAATTTTACTAAGACATGTTTCAAGTGAAAGGTCATGAGTTTATGAAATTGCTGGAAGTAAATGATTTCATGTTTATTTTGTAAGATACTTTTCAGAGGATGAGCTCTGCAATTTATAAGGCAGGACTCCACCAGTTGCCATCAGGATTTACTTTATGTGCCTTGCGTCTTCCAGCTCATCAGAGATTAATGAATTGTATTCCTTGAACTTTTATTAAGTTTTACACAAAGGAAGGAATAGAAACAAAGGCATTGCAGTACTTCTTTTATTTGTAAAACTAGCAGCTTTCAAATTGTTCCAGAATTATTTCATTTTGTTCCATTCTAGGTGACCTCATAAAGTGTGAACTATTATGTTAGTTTCTTGCTTCAGTATTAACAAAAGCTAAACAAGCCTCTCCAATGTGTATTTCTTGATTTTAATACTAAATTGGTTGTACATGAATACTTTATAGTGATTTCTTAATTAAGATTGTTGACAACATTATACTTAATAGACAGGACCATTGAATATCTGTTTTTTTTAATAAGTTTGGGAACATTCAAATTTTATTCCTGTTAGAATTTTATTTTTCTTAAAGCTTTAATAATTGAAGGAAATGGAGTGAATGCACGAGATTGTGGTGTTTTTAACTCACAGAATGCTCATATGTCAACAGTTGTAGCTGTGAGCTGCAAATATGTAATCACGTTATGTACAAGTGTAATAATCCTTGTCATTTAATGATACCATTCCAAAGAGGGCATTATTTTTAGTAAATCATGTTATGTCTTGTTTAAATAAATAATAGAAAAATTATTTGACTATAGTTACACTCTCAAGGTCTCCCAAGTGCTCCATAAGATAGACCAGCCAATTACAAAGAATGCTCTTATAGTTTGGTCTTGGCCAGAATAGTGCTTGTTGGCAGTGATAGAATATAAAGGACTCAGGACAGGAGTGTTCTATCTGTCCTACAATGATTGCCTCGGCTCTCACTACGTCTCGCTTGCCCAGATGTGACAACAGCTGATTTTGGCCATCTTCATGACTTGCTAGGTCTGTGCAAGATAAATGTTTACCATATTCTCATGCCTTTCCACCAGGGAAAGTGGATGGGTTTGAGGACTCACAGCAACTACCAAAATAGGTTTTCCTACGTCACAACGGGTTTTTTGATAGTGTAACTGCTGTTCATTCTCAAAGGAACTTGGAAAAGAAATTGACAGTTGATGAAATGGATGAGTTCCTAATAAATAAATCCCAACAACCCAGATTAATTCTTGGTTCGAGGTATAGTCACAGGTTATTAACCATTTTCTTTATTCTGGATACTCATAGGGTTTGATGATAATGAACAGGAAACTACACAATTCAGTATTATGTATTATTCTTTACGGGCCGAAGGAGACTTGCCAATTTATGTTGGGGCTGGCTGCAGAATTATTACACCTTCCTCAGCAATATCTCAGCATGACCACCACTCTCATGGTAACTGTTTCAGGAATTTTTTATTCAAGGTAATGTCACAGGTTATCGACCACTTTCTTTATTCTGGATACCTGTTAGGGTCTGGAAAAAAAGAACAGGATACACACAAAGCTATAAAGTTATTATTCATTGGGGTTCTACAATGACTTACCTAATTGTGTTGAGTCCGGCTGCAGGATTATTGTGCCTTCACTATTTCAGGAATGCTGCCTCTAATGCCTTTTGTAGCATATGAATTAGTTGTATTGGGCCCATGAACTGAGGGGGTGACAGGAATCTAAGGACCTTATTCAGGGTAATGGGAAACCTTGTAGGAGCTGAGCTTTGCATTGTGAAAGATTGGAAAATGGAATTAACAATTTCTATACGAGAATCAAATCTTTAAACCATAAGGCAAGAGTTCCAGCAATGCTGCCATGTATACCATGATTGTTGAAATAGCAAGGTGCCTGACATCAAAAGATAATAAGATGCAAACCTATTTTAAGAGATTTCAACAGAGCTCTCAGTGTGGAGATAATCTAAGCATATTTTCCATACAGGCTGGTATGTTGGATAAATGAAGTCCATAGTTTTAGCACTAGATACCTAGCAAAATGACGCAAAAAATAGTCATGGTAGACTACATTAAAAAGGAGGATCGATGAACGACATTCTCTCTCTATGGCAATGGAATCTAATCTCTTGCCTGTTGTTGAAGAAATAAGGTACCAATGACTGTTTGGCTAATTCAGAGCTACTGGGCAAGTGGTTCAATTGAAAACTCGTAGATTTTTCAAAGCTTTCAAAATCTGAGACAATGAAGGGGATAAGTATATCATCCTCCATTTGTTCCAGTCTTATAGGAATGCATCTCTTGCTATTGCCTGAATGTCTAGATTCAGAGACACACTGGAAGTTGATGGTTCTCACCAGAGGCAAAACCAGTTCATTTCTAGATTGTGGAAGCATGTTAGCAATTATTGATTTGAGGGGAGCTCATCAGCATGAGCCTAACCCATAGACCCAAACTTACTTCCAATTGTTGTCTGGGAAAGCTTGGCTATGCAAGGAATACCTTCTCAGGTCTTTTCTTTTTCTGGTTTGAGTGCTGTGAGGAAGAGACAGCTGGCTGCAAATAGTAGCCCAGCAAAATCCCAACCTCAGAATAAGTCTGCTGGATGTAAGGGGAGACTTGTTCCGATTAAGAAATCTTTTGATTGAGTCTGTAGCCTACCACTCACGGGTCTTATTAGCACTCCTCATTGCTAGCTCCCTAAATTAGCCAATCATCTAGGTAAGCCACCAGTTAAAAACCCTGTGAGGAATCACAGCAGCTACCAAAGATAGGCTTTTGCTACATCAAAACCTGTTTTGTTGTCTAGGTATCTTTATACCACTTTGATAGGGTTCTATCAAAGCATTAGGAAAGCAGTACAAAATTTAATTTAGTTGCCAAAGTCTTACTGTTTCCACTTCGTCCTTGAAGACATTCTTCATAATAGGTTATATCACTGGAATATTAAACATTTGGTAAAATCAGCTGTATGCCAGTAGAATAATGTAGGGATGCAGGGAAATTGGGAAAATAAAACATATCTTGAACTGTATTTGTTTCTATAGAAATACTGACCATTGCCTTTTATGTAGGAGTATTCCTCAACACAAGCTGGAATGTCATTGAAACTTGGTAACAAGGTAGTTAATTATTGGTAATAGTGAGTGGGCTGGGAACCCCTTAATCACCTGTCTTAAGCCAGCCCTTTGAAAGCAGCTGTCATTGGGTGTGGATGCATGTGTGTTCTGCCAGAGAGTTGAAGCCATTTTATTTTTGTACATATTAATACCTCCAGTTTCTGCATTCTGCATTTTCGACTGGATGGTGGTTTTTGTTTAAAAAACTTTACACTCATCATTTCATCAATTTTGATGTTGGTCAGCAACAAATGTTAAAAAATCATAAAAGTACAGAAATCAGAAAGTACCATATCACATAGATGTAAAATATATATAAATAAAGTACCAGTATGGTAATGTAATATACAGTGTAAAAACCTTTTGAAATTTTTGATATGCTAAAAACATTGATATAGGACATGGCATTCGGCTATAATGGCTTCAGTGTTTGGTCAGGTGGAAGCATTCCCCGCTTTCAGCATGTGCAAATGATTTACTGATCTTCCATGCAACGTAAAAACATCATTTAAACAAACAAACAAACCAGATGGAGATCCCTCTCCTTTTCCTTTATGTCAAAGTTTGTGGTAAAAACTTGGAACCCATCAGCACTTGACAAGGAGTGTTTTTAAGAGTTTCGCAATTCCCTTCCTCGAAGATTTCATTTATGGTGATACAGACGAGATGCTTTCATGTCTGAACCCTTAAATAATATCTGAAAAGGACAAATACTCCTTGCCCACAGTCTGTGCCTTTTCTTAGTACAGGCAAGCATGAGAAGTAGTTGTCCAGGAATTACACTTTTTGGTTTTGTGAGGTTATCAAACAAGCTTATGATTCCTCAGGATGATGATCCTGTCACCCACCTTTCTCATGTGAGAGCTCAAGGGACTGTCCTTAGCTTTTTGTAAGGACTTCTCAGTTTGCCAGGTATTGACCACAGGTGTTTAGAGATGACATACAGCCTTCGCCTCATTCTACCCAAGGGACGTAACCCACAAGTTCCTGGATACCTTCTTTTCTTCTCTTTGGAACCTTTGGTGTCTACTTAATAAGTTGTCTTGGCACCCAACTCTGGTTGAACAGACAAGTACTTGCCCAAGTACTTTGCTTAGTGTGAGTCTGGGGCTTGAATGTTGAGTGACTGGACTCTCATCATTCCCTTCCTCCTCCCAGAACAGCACCTAGGCCAAAGTATCAGCTGAGATAAGACTGATACAGGTGGCCACACTTTAACCCTCCAGCCTTAAGTTCTGTCCTAGAATAAGCCTCCCTCGGCTGTTCCTTTAACAATAGGGGTGGCCAGGATAAAAAACTTTTCCTGAATCTGTCAGTTGTATTAGCCGGAATAGCTACCTTCTGTTACACAGTTATGAGAGATCTCATAATTCCCTAAATCTTTTGGCAATTTTAGCTAGGCTCTCATCCCTCACTTTGGCCCAGGGCCCTATCACTGTCATTTGTATGCCAGAGTAGCAGGTTGTAGGAGTCATTGCATCCCTTGCATGCTATTGCAACTAAGACCTCTCCTAACAATTGTTACAGTGCGGCTGTAAGGTTCCCTCCTGTTACACCTTTCAAACCTTCTTACTATCAATTTTGCTTTCAGCGCTGAATGACCACTTAGGTCCCAGCACTTGGCATTTGGCCTAAATTCTATATTCTGTTCTATTCTAAGACTACCAAGACTTTCAGGTTGGTTGTTCAATGTACAGTCAGTTGACAGAGGCAACCTCTCAGCTAAGGAGCGAGCCTCTTATACAAAAGGCTATGTGGTATATCTTTATAGAAACAAATATCGAATATTTAAGATAATTCATATTTTTCTTAGGTATTCAAACCGCAGCATTTTTTTTGCAGTTGCCACCTGAATCACCCTCATTGTCCCTGAGGCCAAAGGAAAAGGTGCTTGGAGGTGGTAGGTGAGCAAGGATTATGCTTTTCACTCACTCACCTTCCACCAATTAGCAACCTTGTTACCAAGTTTGATGACCATCTTCTAATTCACACGGAATACTTTTTTTTTTTTTTATAGAAGGTGATTGTTTTATACTTGAAAAAAATACGAAGTACTTAAAAAATTTTATGTAATACTTTGACAATCTTTTATTTTTCTTAGACATACAAACCAGATCCCATTATCATAGTCCCACCTCAACCAACCCCCACAAAGTCTGTTTTCCAAAGGAAAACATGACTGGTTGCATCTTAAACACTTTTAATAATTCCCCTTCTACCCCAAATATTGCATTAACATCTGTACAGCTTCCACCTTTCTTTCATTTGCATTCAGCATCCCATTATTTAACTACTTTGTTAACAATTTCAAAGACCATTCTAGCTTGAGCTGGGGATGTTTCTACATAAAAGACTCGGGGTTTGTATATCTAGGAAAAATATAAATTATCTTTAGAATTTATGTTATTTCTCAAGTCATCTGGTGACTGTTTCAATCATCACCTTTGATATTTTTTATATGCATCCAATTTTGATTGTAAATCCAAGATGACATTTGTTTTTGCACTACCATAAACTGGTGCCATATTACAAGTAAAGTTCTATTCTGTTTAAAAAAAAGTCAATTAGTGTTGTCTGGTGCCAACTGAAGCAAAATGCTTAATGAAAAATTGATGACACTTTTTATACTAAAAGGTACCCTAAACTCTAAGATCAGATTAGGAGCTTCTTCCTCAATGTGTATCCTGTAATGATGAAGTACACCTTTTACAGTTACTTTGAGGTCTTTTATGTTGAGTCACACATAACCACCATTGGGATATTCATGGAACTGCCTGTGAGAAAGAACCTTGTAGTAGCCAATGTCACCATCAAAGGTACAGATGCTCACGTGAGTAACATTTACGTCTACAGTTTCTGTCCAGTTGATAAGAGGAATTGGGTCATCACCTTTGCCAGCCCTGGGAAAAAAAAAAAAAAATCTCTTAATAAATGGCATCACTGGAGGTATCTCAGTTACTGGTCATAGTGCTCCTTGTATTGAGGTAATCAAGAAGTAAATGTAGCTAGCCAGTAAATGAGGTGTTGCAGGCTAAAGTGGCAATGGCACATCATTTTGGTTTGAGAGTTTAACTCATTTGACAGATGAAACCCAATTTCATGAGACTTTCTCTGCCTAATCTAGTGTACAAAATGGTAAAAGATCCTATCTAAGACAATAACTTATGTGCTGAAAAACCTGGAAATTACCAAAATATTTCTTTTTAACACATTGCTTTGGGTTGATTATTTTGGGGTGAAAACCACCAATGGCACATTCTGATTGACATAAGGATGATCATACGAGTATGTAATATGAAGAGTGAGTTTTCCCTATACGTACAGACGTCAGGCATGTGACTTGTCACTAGCTTTAGGTGGGAACAGAACCGTTTGAGAGGGGGGATTCTGTTTTTGTGGATGGGTTGACAGCAGTATCAACGCTTGCTATTAATTCACATGCTTTTTAATTTTTTTATGTTCAGCTTTCATTTGAAATAAATTTTTTTGCTATCTTTTAAGATTACAAACTACAGGCAGTTTTTGGAGTATTTACAAAGAAGAGGGTGAGGTGAATTTTAACTTGGTCTTTAAGGTAAACATTTTAGAGGGAAAAAGTCCATCTTTCATTTATGAAAATCACAAAACGACAAGAACTATTTTATATTTTCTAAAAAAAAAAGGGGTGTTATATTTAAACCAAGATTGGAGGTTTCAAAGGCTTTGCTAGTATTGTTACTACTACTGTGCATTTCAGGGCCATGTTTAATTGATTTTTGTCAATAAAATCTGTACAAAGAAAGTATTTTGGAAGATATTTGAAACCACAGCCTTATTGCAAAAATGTGCAGTGATGCCCAATGTTAATAATTAAGGCATTTATCAGAGTAAATCAAAGAAATTTATAGGGAAACTTAGCTAAATTTGGTAAGCACTGAGAGAGAAGCTAGTTGTGATGCAAACTGTGACATCAGACGTTATAGGACAGTGCCCAAATTTGACCCTCTTGTACAATAAGTATTAAAGGAAAGGCTAGGCAAATTATTATTGAGAATGAGGATAACATTATGATTTCCATTGGTGATACCATGGATAATAAACAATAATTTGCTAGTATATATACGTATGACAATACCATAGCAAAAGAATTTGGTAATTATACATATTTTCATTATACTACAATGTTATGTTGACTGTAGGAATACATAGCAATTTTACAATTTCTGTTTACCCCTTGACTGTCAATTGCATCAAACCTTTGGAATTGATGAAATATAATCATATTGAAATCAAAATGCCATCGTTTAGAAATGTTTGGTATGATATTTTGGCCCGATATACCAGGTAACCTTGCATAATTGTAAACACAGTCGACGACTGGGTGAGGGCAGCTGATCATTCATAGGTCAAAGCCAGGTTATGTACGTGACTGCTGCTTCAACTATGGCAAGCCTAGCAAATTGTCCTTGTGGCTTCAAGATTGCTTTTGTGTTGTGTGTTTTTGTAGTATGCAACAAAGAGAAGAATCGTATGCATCATATGCTAGATATTAACAGCTAAGTGGTTAATAGGTGATACACAAGCACCAAATGATTTAGACAAGAGCAACGGTCGCCAGATGGTGGTCCGTGAAGAAATTTTGATGGTTTGCAGAAAAATTGGGACATTATTTCAATCTGTTTTTTAAATCCCTTTAGGCAGCCCTGATAGAAAAATTGCACAGAAAACAGAGAGCCCAGTGTTGCCAATTTAGCATATTTAATGTTAGATTTAGCATTTTACGGCACTTTAGCATTAAAAATTTGGATCTTAACTCAAAGAAAAAAAAAACAGCTCTCCATCTTGTAGTAATGTCTTTGGAGCCCAAAAATCAACACTTATTTCAAACAAGCTGGAACAAATATCATACTAAAATGTGTAGGGTGAGGTGGGGAAATACTGACCTATTTGTAGAAAAAAAAAAAAATTGCCTACAAAATCCATTTTGTACCTGAGAGAGTGCATACTCTGCCCAAAACAAACTGCACAACATGGCCCACCTATGGTATGCTCATAAATCCTTAATTCAGAGAATAAGTCTCATATTTTGCACTTTAAAAATTTTCGGGACCTGGTCGGCGATCCGAAAACACCAACTGGTGGGTGGGGGAACCTTCCAAAAATCAAATTTCCTGTTTTTAGCATAATGACACTGACGATCAGGCTTCCAAGAAGGCAGTAGGTTAAATCAGAAAGACTTAATGACATTAGACTTATGAATATGTAAAGTTGAACCCACCCAATAAAAATTTCCTGTTTTTAGCATAATGATACTGATATTACATCATACTTCACTAAATATCACCTAGAACTTTACACACAAAAAAACACTGCACTACTTTTTGTTACGTATTTCAAAAATATTCAAAATATTCAAAACTTCAAAAATATTTCAAAATATTCATAATTTCACACATCTGTTTTGGCAGTCGATGTTTCCTTGCATGTTTACTGTCGGTAGTTTCCCGCACCATGTTTTTGATTTTAAACAATGCCATGGCAGCCACTTTGAAAGGACACACTTCATTTCACTCGATAACACGTCAATATCGCTAAATATTGTAATGAAACTTACCTAGAAACAATCACACCACATTCACGGATGTGAGACACTATATGAGAAGCTTGAAAAATTACAACTTCCAGAAAATCAATTTTCTTATCTGATAAACCTGTGATGGCTTCAACCTGTTGTTTTTGTGCTGTTCACAGATGGTTGCTGTGTTAATAGTGAGTTTCGGCGCAAAATTAGTAATAGTTTTCGTACCAGAGCATTTGGTTGATGTTCCCCCTCGGTTGATATTCACCCACCTCACCCAGATACTTAAATATAAATTTTTTCTCTCTCTCTTTTTTTTTTTTTTTTTTTGTAACACTCAAACTATAACTTTGTTATATCTAATAGGTGCATTTCATATTATGTACTAAAATAAAAATTTTCTTAATAAATTATTATATAAACATATTTACCTTTCTTTTTAAATTTATATATTATTGGTCCACCAAATTTAAAATCATACATTAGTGGTCCATGAAGTTCAAAAGGTCGGCGACCGCTGAACAAGAGGACAAAGGTGACCTTTTATAGGAGTAATACTCG
Organism: Macrobrachium nipponense; assembly: GCF_015104395.2. Classification (NCBI taxonomy): domain Eukaryota; kingdom Metazoa; phylum Arthropoda; class Malacostraca; order Decapoda; family Palaemonidae; genus Macrobrachium; species Macrobrachium nipponense. Next base: position 63,327,870 of record NC_087217.1, on the reverse strand, counting down.
AATGATGAGTATGAAAAAGAGGCAGATACAAATATTGTTATATCAGTGCCTTTCTAACTTTTCAGACAAGAATAAACAATGACCGAATTTTCATGACAGATAAACTATCTCACTGACTAGCTGCAACGCCCATTTTTAACAACTTACTTATTCTACTGACTGCACATATATTATATATACTAGTATAAAACTTCATTTATGCATTATGAGCATTTACGTATGCACCATCTCTGTCTGTACTGTATGTATATGTAAGTGGCATAAGTATTTATGCATACTATTCAATCATCCTCTTCCCTGATGTCAAAGTATCAATGATAACCATAATGATCATACGTAATACGTATATTGATAACAAGAATAATGATAATAACTGTGATTAATATTAATGTGATTTTGTCATGATTAATAATATCATTATCAATATTTTACATGGCTGTATGCATTGGGAAAACAAAGTACGTAATATAATCCATTTTTGTTCATTGGCTAAATACTGGTCTTTATCCACACAAGCCCTACGACCGTATGGCAAACTCTGTGTAGTACTTGGTGCATATTTCAAGTTAAAGGAAGCTTGAATTGCACCATGTAATTGTATTATTCCTCATCAATGCACATTCCCTTATTGTATTCTACTTAGGTGTTTGTGTGTGTGAAACAACTTAAGAATTCCATACACTGCTATTACTACAGCTACCAACATCTGAGTCTTCATTCATTAAGCATATGGGCAGGGGGACTATACACTTTTTTTTTTTTTTCATCTGTCCATCCGCCTGTGGTGTTTTTGTATGGTAACACTGCGTCCCGGGCTTTAGATAGTTACGCTATTTGTAAGTTTTAGGTAAATAAAAGGATATCTGGGTGTACATTTGCAACTGAAAAGTGTTTTGATAATTTACTGTATGCGAATTACACCGTTAATATTCGAAATAGGATATTATTATAATCGTTGAATGTAAGGTGAATGTAACTATCTAAAGCCCGGGACGCAGTGTTACCATACAAAAACACCACAGGCGGATGGACAGATGAAAAAAATAGAGTATAGTAAAGTACATCATACTACAATGAGTGGGAGAGCCTTCAGTAATGACGTTTTACTAGCCTCTATCTACGAGCCTGCTAGCTTTAGCTGTTTCCCTTTAATTTTCTTTGATTTGCTCTGATAAGTGCCTTAATTATCAACATTAGACATCACTACATATTTTTCCCATTAGGCTTTGGTTTCAAATAGTTATTTCCAAAATATGATCCACGTCCAATGCATTGGTAAGATTTTATCGATGAAAATCAATTAGATGCAGCACTGAAATGCACAGTAGTTACCAATTAAAGTCTATTACCAACACCTTGGATACAGTGTTCCCCCCATATTCGCGGGGAACATATACCAGACTCCCCCGCATACAGCTAAAATCCACGAATAGTTGAAACCACTATAAAAATGCTTAAAACTGCCTATTTTGTAAGCTAAAACTCAATGAAAACCCACTAGAAATGTTTTTACCTTGTTTTTATAATAGGTTTGTCATAAAAAGTGCATTTTATGATGAAATTTATAAAAAAAAAAAACAAGAATTTGTGGATATTTCTCAAACAGAAATACCGCGAATAGGCAAATTTTCCACGAATAAGGGTGTATAATAAATGTTCCAGAGAGAAATCCGCGAATGAGTGAGTCCACGAATACAGGTGGGTTCACTGTATTACATTATAATACTCTTAAGCAGATGATCGTATTAGCATATGAAAATGAGATAATATTGAATGGGGACATTGAGATGGCTTGAATGTGTCCTGCTCCACCTTGGGTAAGGTAATAAGTGATAGTGTCACCTGGACTCGAGTGGACACCTGAAGACTTGGAAGACCCTGACCTATCAGAATGGTATTAAGTTGATATAATGGTTTTATGTACAAAAATCAGTTTTAAAAATCAATTGAGCTGATGAAAGCACAACTAAAACTAATGAACTTACTTGAATGTACGTCCATTAATAGTTATCCAAAATTTCCTGTACTCTGCGTTGGTGACAATGCTTGGAGTGTTTATATGTGGTAGTATCCAACTATTGTGACGGCTACTCCAGAGTGATGTCAGTGTATTAACAAATGACCCAAAAACTGTGGATGAAGCAAAACATGTAGTCATATAAAGAAGTGGTAAACATTTTTAGAAGTATAATAATTAAATCAGTGTTTCACCAAATGGAAGATATTTGTGTTCTATATATTTGAAAATTCTTTATTCTTAAGATTTTAGAAATAAGATTCAGAGGTAGTATTTTCCATTATATGTAGTAATGAGTCCCAGAATGCCATTTTATGATCGTTTCTTGTGTTTGGCAAACTGAAGATGGTACTAAGGGTTCTTTGTATTGTCCTTTGCTCCAACTACTTTGCTTTCTGTCTTTGTTCTCTTCCTGTTTAGCTTTCCAACTTCTTTTAACTTTAGCTTACTTTAGTTCCAGTTCTTATATAAGTACATTTTAGTCGTGTGCACCCCAGGAGAGTCTAAAAATGTGGCTCAGTAGTCTCGTTAAACTATTTCATAATGATAAAAGGATTTGCATATTCCAAGTCATTGTTATACAACAAACCATCAAGAATCTGGCAATAAAATGAATAAGATATGAAAAACTGAGCAACAGAGATTCTACAAAGACAACTTTGATTCTATTATGCACACACAACTAGCTTCTCTATAGTAAGATAGTGAGAGAACCTGGTTTGAAAATCTTCCATTTTGAGTTGACTCAACCTAGGATCTAATGGTAAACTCTAGTTTCTATCAAGAGTTTTGATGATAATATGGACTTATGTTAACTTGATGGAGTACATATTCAGCATTTTTTCATCTCAAAGATGGCATTTTGACAGCCTTTTTCTTCATAATTCTCACTGGAAAAGAGAGTACGAGAGATTTCATCAGTTAAGATTTGTTTAGTGCTTGTGGTCCTGTGGAAGTTACTATACATGTGGGAAGTCTTGATTGGCCTCCTCACCGTACCATAGTCAGGCTTATTTAACCCACACTAGCCAAAAGGAAACAAAAAATATCCTGGTAAACTGTAAGAAGATATAAGTATGACCAGAATGACCAAGGTTGGTAGAACTGCTTCAACAGCAAGCAGCTTTCGATATAGAATGAGCAGCTGATGCAACAAAATCCAGAAAATCAAATGAACAAAATGGAGAGTAACAACAACAGATTGAGTTACATAAATTAAGCAATCGAACAAAGCAAAAACTGTAAGACGAGAACAACACCCAATCAACATGGTATGTCAGCTGACAATGTAGCAATTAAACTTGCAGATAATAACCTTTATAGTAAACTAGCCGACCAACCCGCCGGTGCTCGGAAAATCTCCGGTTACAACTAATAAACTCTCTCTCTCTCTCTCTCTCTCTCTCTCTCTCTCTCTCTCTCTCTCTCTCTCTCGTCTCTCTCTCATCTCTCTCTCTCTCTCTCTCTCTCTCTCTCTCTCTCTCTCTCTCTTTTCACCCCCTCTTCTTATTGGGATTGAACTTGAACTTAAAGGGCATTGGGAGGGTCACTATGCTTCTCAGTGACCTCAAAAATTATGGATTAGACACTAATCCACTTTCTCAACGCCCCTTCCTATCAGAGCTGAACTTAAACTTCAAGGGTATAGGGAGAGTCACTATTTTTCTCATCTACCTCAAAAACTATGGAATAGACACTTAATATCTGTCTTTTTTGTTATTCTTACATGTCACCCACCTTCCCACCACTTCTCACCCCCCCCCCTCCCACCCCATTCCTATTAGGGCTGAACTTGGACTTCAAGGGCATCGGGAGAGTCACTATTCTACTCAGCGACCTCAAAAACTATGGGTTAAACACTTAATATCTATGGTTTTTAGTTAGTATTCTTAATGTCACCCACTTCTCACCCCAGGGCTGAGCTTGGACTTGAAAGGCATCAGGAGTGTCACTATTCATCCCAGCAACCTAGGAAACATGGATTAGACACTAATATCCGTCGTTTTCAATTGTTTTTACGTCATCCCCCCTTCTCACCCTCTCTCCTATTGGGGCTGAACTTGGACTTGGGCATCGGGAGGGTCACTATTCTTCTCAGCAACCTTGAAAATATAATATCTGTAGTTTTGGTTATTGTTACATTTCACCCCTTCCCACCCCCTTTCTTAATCAGGGCTGAACTTGGACTTAAAGTGCATCAGGAATGTCACTATTCTCGGCGACCTCGAAAACTATGGATTAGACACTTAATAGCTGTCATTTTATTTTTACATTTCACCATCTTCCCACCCCTTTATCACCTCCTTCACAATCGAGGCTGAACTTGGACTTAACAGGCATCGGGAGTGTTGTTATTCATCTCAACGATCTTGGAAAACTATGGATTAGACTCTAATATCTGTCGTTTTTTGTCATTTTTACGTTTTCCCCCTTCCCACACCTTCCCCCTTAAGTGCCAATGATGTCTTAACCACACAGTGTTCATTCTCAGATGGTAAGTAGTGTGTATACCAAGTATGGTTGAAATTGCTCAGTAAGTTTCAAAGTGTATGTGAAACATACACACACACACACACACTCACATATATGCATCCATTTTTATATATATAGAAGATAGATAATCATGCCAGTGGTGGTTTCAAGGGGTAGTGGCACTGCAACAGCTTTCTACATACAGTGCTAACAGATCCACCAAAGAAATTATCTTCAACCTCAAGGATGAAGCAGCTACACTGACAAAGCTACCTGGATCCTCCTGCTGAGGGCATTGATCATGACATTTATCCTCATTGGAACAAATCTATCCTTCAGAGTAATGTTTTCCATTGTTTGGTAAATGAACCAGACTTATCAGAGTGGCTGATACAAAGGGACTTCAAGTTTGCATGGTCCTGAGAAAATCATTTTTGATTTAGGTTCAACAATAGATGTTCCTGAATTTCAGCCGTAATCAATGGGAGTTTCATAGTTCTCTTAAACTGTTTCAATTATGCCTTCGGTTCTGAAAACTTACTTTCTTTGGTGTATAAGCCCTGTATGTCTGACAACAGGACTATAAAATTCCAAATTGACAAATTGTGAATGTGAATTTGATATGCAAATTGTACTGATCTAGATAAAACATTTACTAATGAAAAAATCGTATGGAATACTAACTAAATTTGTAAAAGCTGTAGCCGTTTGAAACTTGTCCAAAGAGAACATTACAATCTCTGGGAGCCATGCATTCAAAGATGAAATTGACGTCCGATGTTGGAGCGCCACTGTCGAGAAGCTTCACTTTATGATAGTCGTATCCGTTCACACGAAGAACTGTTTATGAAGAAAGGAATACGATATAAGGATTGAAACAAACCAGATAAATTAAAGAATTTTGCTCTTTTGCCAAGATATTACAAGAACTACATACAAAATGAGAGGACTACAGAGAAATGAAACAAAGGATATAACAACAAAATGGACTAAACACTCAGTGACTTGAACTCTTTTATTGTGTTTGCCTTATTGGTGAAAATGAATATTTTAAACAGAACCAGAATTTACTAAACAATAGGGACATGTAGAAATGAGACTCTAACCATTTGGTTTCTCTTGATAGAAATTAAATTAGTTTTCCTTCAGTTACATAGTGTAGTGTTAACTGCACTATGCAACTGATAATCTTAATAGCACAAAAAAAAGTTATGCAGTCAACACGCATGTTTTTCGAGCAGGTTGCTTTTTATTTAATTACTGGAATTGTGATAAAAAATATATCTCATAAGGGCATCTAAAATAAGGTTGGCTCAATTGCTATGGTACTTCCGTTCTTGCGGGAAAGAGGGTTGGAAAGAAATCAAGTCCTTTTAGTACGATGCATACTTAAGTTCAACTACTCTGTACTGTTTTGGGAAAGCTTATTGGAACCTTCAACTCTTGAGCGAGTCCTCCTCTCAGTCTTCAGCAGTCATAGAACCTAAATGAGTCTGGAATAAGCACAGTTCTCTTTGTCAATTGATCTTGTCCTCTGAGTAGTCTTTGTAAATGATGCGAAGTGGTTAGTAAAAATTAATTGGGTTTGTTTCAATACTAATGGTTCTGGTTTTGCAAAGTCTGTTATTATTATTATTTTTTTTGTGGGGGGGGGGGGTCTATTACAGTCATCCAATTCGATTGGGTGGTTTTTATAATGTGGGGGTTTTCCTGCCTCCTTGGGAGTCCATCACTTTTCTCAATTTGTGCTGTTTCTAGTAACACACGCTTCTGCGTGAGTCCTGGAGCTACTTCGGCATGTAGTTTTTCCAGGTTCCTTTTCAAGAATCTTGGGATCGTGCCTAGCGTTCCTGTGATTATGGGTACAATGTCCACTGACATATCTCATATCCTTCTTATTTCTATTTCCAGGTCTTGATACTTATCATTTATTTCTCTTTCTTTCTCATCTGCTCTGGTGTCCCATGGTATTGTGACATCAGCGAGGGATACTATCTTCTTGATTTTGTCAATCAACGTCACGTCAGGGTCTATTGGCATGTATCACCCTATCTTTCCTGATACCATAGTCCCAGAGTATCTTTGCCTGATTGTTTTCCATCACTCCCACAGGTTGGTATTTTGTGTGTGTGTCGCGGTGACCCTTTTCGACTGGGTGGTTTTTATAGTGCGGGGTTTCTAGGAGCACACTTTTCTGCTTGAGTCCTGGAGCTACTTCGGCAACTAGTTTTTCCAGGTTGCTTTTTAGGGATCATCTTGGGATTGTGCCTAGTTTCCCTATTATTATGGGTACAATTTTTCTTCTTCTACTTTAGTGTCCCATGGTTCTGTGCAAGTGGTGGACATTCGCTTGCTATGTGGGGTCTTGTTTTTCATATTACAATTCCTGCATATAGGTGAGATGTTATTCCCATCTATCGTTCTTTGGACTTATCTAGTTCTTAGGGCTTGGTCTTGCCCGCATTTAGCATTCCTTCTGTTTCCTTCTTGAGTTCTCCCATCTGCTGCCATTGCCATATTTCATCGCTGGCCAGTTCCTTAGTCTGTCTCATGTATTGTCCGTGCATTGGTTTGTTATGTCATTCCTCTGTTCTGTTTGTCATTCTCCTGTCTCTGTATAATATTATTATTACTATTACTATTATTATTATTATTATTATTATTATTATTATTATTCTTATATTATAGTAGTAGTAGTAGTATAGTATAGTAGTAGTAGAGTAGTAGTAGTAGTAGTAGTAGTAGTATTGAATTAAAGGTCCAGTGCTAAGAAGTAAAGAATACTAAACTGATAAAATCTCAAAAAAAGAAAAATAGTCAATGAAAAAAAGATGAAAAATATTTTTTCTGGCTGAACCCTGAACCCTGAAAAGGACTCTAGCCCCTCTAGCAGGCTGTCCTAAGACAAACGTTTTCACATTATGTCTTGGCTATCAGATGACTTAGCCAAGCATGAGTATCAAGTTTAAATATAGTATAAGTAAATGTGGGGGTAAAACAATTACATTAGAATTTCAGTGAGGCATGAAAAAGTTCCTTATTGTAGCTGCTTCTTAAGAGAGAAAACATATATCCATGTTTTCAAAATAGATGTGACCATATTCCAGAACTGAAGACACATTACTACTGAAACTAATAGTTGTCTTTATAACCGGGAAGAAAAGCTGTCTTTGTAATTAGTCGTGAAATCTGCAGAGGGATTACATTTACTCAAGGGTGAGATTTAACTACGTATCCCCTTATTTCCTTTTGTTGTTGTTGTTGTAAAAAGAAGATATCAACATCATTGTCATTTCAGAAGTTATATAGAATTTTAGGACAATTTTGATCTGGCTCTGTCAAAGTGATGAATTAAAGGAATAGATTCAGTTGTTTATTTGTATCTTAGAATATAATGGAAATATCAAGTGAAACAATTTTGTCCAAATAATTTTGGCAGCAAACCTACCACCACTGGATTCACTTGTAGGGAAGTAAGGATCAACAAGATTGTGTGGGAGGAATATGTGGTTGTTAGATGCTACTGAGTAGAATCCCATTCCTCTAATTGGCGTTATAGGGACGGAATCTGTCCATGAAAGAACAGGGGCCTGTCCTTGTCTGCCGACGCTGGGAAAGAATATAGTGTGTTACTGATAATTATGTTGATGCTGATGCTTAAGGATCATCGTCACAAGTAGTTATTGATGTAACTATCAAGTTGATATAAAAACATATATATAGAAGAGAAGGGGCACATCAAAGACACTAACTTTATAGCACCATTACACCAACTTAAAGTGAAGTTCTGGAAGTCATTGGTGAGGATTCCAGGAGTTGAGACCTCAGTTATTAGAACTCCAGTTCTGGCCAGTCTGGTCGTCGTGTTTGATGCATATCCAATTCCTGTGGAAATAAACAGAAAAGAAGCTTGAACAGAGGAGTAACTTCAGAGATGTGGAACGAGTCACTTTTAAACAAAAACTGCTGCACTTATCTTGACCCTTTGGTTGCATGCTGTCAAAATTGGAACGCGAGACTTTAGATGATATTGTAAGATAAAAAGGGAAGTAGAAATACAATACTGGATACCTTAATTTTCAATTACACGGGTGAGTTCCAGTGCCTAAGAAGCAAATAGCTGTCAAGTGTAGCATATGTCTTATAGGGTTCCTCAAATTTATGAGCAATTCAATGTTGCAGAAATGATAATTTTGTCATCCTTGCGAGCCTATGATTCCAGCTCGTGTTGAGGGATACTCGTACTTAAAAGGTGCTGGTTTGTATACTCAGAACAAGGTACAAATTGGAAAATTTTTTATACATTTTTCCGTGTCCTTCCCTCCTGTAAATGTCTTATCATTAAAGTCTTGCTCATCACTACCAACTTTCACATTTCCTTCTCTCACTTTGTCCTTTATTACCTTATTTTCTTACACTTCTAATCAGTCCTCTCTTTTGTCATACAAATTCAATTCAAATAATCTTTATTTTATGTATTTTTCACCAAACTTCTCATTTCACTATCCCACTATGAATTTCAGATTTGCCTTATGCATTTCAACTTTTGCATGAGGAAACATTTTTCACACTAAATTGTTAATAATACTTGTATTCGTACACGTTTTCCTAATAGATTACTCTTTAGGATCAAATTCACTCCCCTTAATACAGTAGTAGCCCCAGTCTTAACACTTCCTCTCCAGTTGAAATAACTTTTTTTTTTTTTTTTTTTATCCATCCGCGTCTTTAAAACGCATACTTCCACCAATTCCTTCCTTCTCACTATCACATTCAACATAGTCTTCCACTTACTCTCCAAAAACACACAATCTAGAATTTTTTTTCATCATTCCCTACTCCTAAATTATCTATTTTTCTTATAGTACTATACTTCTCGTGTTCGTCTGTCTGAAAATTATAAAAGAATGCACTTTCTGATTTACTTGGCGGACAGCATTAAAGAAAGAGCTTCAACACTCACTAATTTCGTAGTTCGGGACCCCATTGTAGAAGTCTTCCCCGTTCATCAGTCTGATTTGGAAATCTACTGGTGCTTTTACTGTGAAGGTCACATTGCACATGCTGTTTACAATCTTCTTGTTAAGCCACGACCAGACGAAACCGCTATAGCCTGTAAGAGGAGTAACAGTTGAAACTTTAAACGTGAAGGGAAATTGGCTAGGTATGGAAGTCTTCCACGACCTCGGTGAGGAAACATTCTGTTACAGTGTATGTATTCGGTGAGTGGTTAATACCTTGTAAAATTAGCATATTGCCTAGTAAGATAAATTGTACCTCAGTTTTATGGATAATAAAAGTAGCCATTACCTACCAGAAAAAGTAATTCACACCATCGAACGTTTACCTGGTAAGTGAAGTGATACCGCGTAAGGATTTAAATTTATCGGAGAAGTGAGACCATTGTTTCGTAAAAGACCAGTAATCAGAACTGCACTTGATAGTGAGAGAATCTACTGATCACTTTATACCATACACGTATATAAGTGTAGTAACCACAATGCCCTCTTAACTCCGATTTCTTTACCCTTTGGATATGCTTGTCGCTACAAAACTTGCATAGCAGGCCCGTGTAAGGACAACGCTTTTTCCCTATTTTCATCGTACCCAATCATCAAGTCGCGTTGTTCTTACTTCCATCCGATAGAGCGTTCCGCGGCCTTTCCACCAATGTATAACACATGTAATTCCATTATTTGTACGCCTTAATATATCTAAATGTATGTCTGTAAGAAAACACAAATTTACTGTCTCAGAGTCATTGCTGTTCGCGGTGCGAGACTGCAGTCTATGTCAACCCAGTTTGTCTGTAAATAAATTTCCTACGGGCTGCTCTTGAGCAAGAGCCCGTGCTGGCATATAGCCAGCTTAATCTAAAACAACGTAAATAAATCATCAGTACACTACTACCCAGCTACCTGTCTTAATTTCTGGTCCTCACACCCGTACCCAGAGTTTTTTTTTTTTTTTTTTTGTGTGTGTGTGTGTGGGGGGGGGGGGGGCTCCTTTTTCCCAAAACTGGACCTTTTCTTCTATAAATGTCATTGAATATATAAGTAGTATATACAAGTTAAATACTTGAAAATGTTATTTTAGTTGTATTAAGAAGAACAATTGGGCATGCGCTATGCCCTTATACCCGATTAAGTGCTATTCAAAGTACTGACTTTGGTTAACAGAATTTTACTTAAAATCATTTGCAAATATGATGGCCTATATCATATTCCTATTATCACTCTTGTATTTCGTTCTACTAAAGAATGATGTTAATGTTTCATAACGAAAAAAAAAGCTTGCCAAAAAAATAAAGATTGTAATTTTTTTACTTTGTAAGTACCTACAGTTCAATGAAAAGGATAGTCTCAGAAAATATGGACGCCCAGGAATTTTGGGGGACCGCAGTACAGGTAATTGAGCTACTTACTTATCTGATGAATGCATCGTGTATCATTGTAAGCCCAGTATTGAGTGGAACATGTGCAAATACCCGTTCCTGAAGAATTGGTTGCCAGTGAGCAATACGAGTTCTCGGCCTTTTGAACGCACTGCTCGTCGTGCGAACAAGTTGCATTGATTGTTCGCGCTGCAAAGAAAATAATATGTCATGTCGTTTGCAGTTTATGGACGTTTGTTTTATTGGCAGTCTTTTCGTCCAAGGAACACGGTTTTATTATTAGTTGTAGTTTTATCTGCATATTTGAGTCTGGACTGGTATTTGTAGACTAAACATTATGACTTGATCACACACACACACACACACACACACACACACACACACACACACACACACACATATATATATATATATATATATATATATATATATATATGTGTGTGTGTGTGTGTGTGTGTGTGTGTGTATGTATGTATTATGCTCCAAATGTCCTTTAATATATGAAAATAAATTAATTCCGAGGTAGAGCAAATTGGATATTAAAGCATTAAAGGACATTTGAAGCTTAAATACATGTGGTATATAACTCACGGTGATGTGATAAAAATTCACACACACACTATATATATATATATATATATGTATATAGAGAGAGAGAGAGAGAGAGAGAGAGAGAGAGAGAGAGAGAGAGAGAGAGAGAGATATATATATATATATATATATATATATATATATATATATATATATATATATATATATAGTAGTATCATATATATATATATATATATATATATATATATATGATGCGTGTGTTTTGTTTGTTAACCATGGTTATTTGTAATTATCATGTACCCAATGTTTATTGATCGAAGCTCCCATAAAAAAAATTTGACAGCTATGAGGCTACGAAGGGCACTTCCATTTTTAGCAGCAATGGAAAACTGTATATGATTTTGATTCACACCCAGCGTGTCCCTGTAATTTTGGTGTAATAATCATTACTTCCTCCAGCTGAAATAATTGAAATATGCACTAACAACCAGTTAAGTGACTCCAGCTGTATACAGAATTTTAGTAAGTAGCAACTACTAAACTGCTTAACTAAGACCGAGTACCATTTTCTCTTTAACGAAAAGCTACTAACTCAAAAGTTGCTATTACCATACGAAACCCACTTAATATCTCTAGCTCATTGATTTACAGGTATGGCCCAGAGAACCCGTAGACCCATGGTTTTATAAGTATTACGTGGATCCATTTTTAGTTTTTAGATCTGAAATTATGTACCTCGTTCTCTCGATCAATCTAATGGTAAACGTCTGAAATTCAAATTCATAAGTGAAGGAGAACAAAATACTCCAAAAGAATTTTATACCTGGAGATCAATAAAAATATATACTATATACATTTACGTCTGTCTGCCGAATGCCTGCGCTTATAACCAGTTACAACCAGTTTATGAATTATTTTTTTTAGCGTAATCAGACTACTTTCGTCTATTCTCCGAATTTGGAAGACTGTGCGAATGGATTTGTATATTTTTCACTGATTCATATCTTGATAACTACAGATGATCAGATTTCCACAAGTTAACGTTTCGTCCTGTAAAGTAAATTTGTTTTCGTGTTTTTCGAGCCGCAGTACTCTTTCACGTAGAAGTATGGCGTTATTGTTGTAGTGTGGGGGAAGGCGTAGAAATAAACGAACGTTAAGTGGTTTGGACGCAAGACTTCGGAACGAATATGCCATTAGCCAAAACACCATATGGTGGCCATTCTTGAGCCTACAGAAACAAATTACTATAGACGTTTTGACTCTTCTTAGTCTCTCCATTTGAATATCTGCCACAGAACATGGGTGTAGTACTCAAGGTCAATAGAATTTTAAATTCTATTGGCCTTGGTAGTACTAATGGATTAGTGGAGGCATTTCAGTGCGAAATATCAACTATGTGGCCGCGCATCAACCGAACTTTGGTGGTCAACTGAAACAGGTATTCAGTTGTCTGTTTTACAAATGCACTTTTCTTGGATCATGTCAAGATTAGCAAACCCACTATTTTTCAAGACAATATTGCACCACTTCGATTTATATATATACAAATCAAAGTAGTACAATATAGTCTTGAAAAATAGTGGGTTCGCTAATCTTGACATGATCCCTTTTCTTCACCTTTAGTAATACGGGCATTTTGTATCTTGTTTGCATGAGGATCTACTTTGGTCACAATCCAAGATGAAATTGCATTAGGCCAGTACTTAAAACAATGCTTAAGTGTTAACATATATTCTGCACTGGGAAAAAAAATTACCAATGAAATTTCTTCACTTTGTCAAGTTTTGATATAGCTGTACTACCTTTAGTAATAGAAGCTGAATTAGAAGACGACTTCTGTTTACTTGACAACGCCATCAATTACTTAACAAAAAGAAAGCACGTATACGGTACAATGCTTAAATGGCCTATCGATCAGTAAATTGCGGAGCCTTCGTCAATGATGATTAAGGGAACGTTCTGACAATATTTATCACGTGAAAAACGCGTTTACCGTGTTTTGGAGGTTTTTGCAATGTAAGAAAAAAAAAAACGAATTCATTATACAGTACTACAGACGTTCGACGTTCCAAATAAATTACTGGAAGCATTTAGTTTCTATTTTCTTGAGTTAAGAAATCCTTTTCATTCCATGTGTTTGCTGTTTTTAAGAGTTTTCATTAACTATTTTACAGAGCGCATTAATGCTAATCTCTCTCCAAAGAAATCACTTGATTAGCTACAACAGTAATTAATCACCGTCCGTTGGATAATATCAATAATAATACAAATAATATACTCACAACATTTTTCAGAGCATTTTCCAGCTTTTGTACAAGATGGTTTGTCTCGGTAGCTCATCTCATACTCCTGTTTGAATAAAAACAAATATATATATATATATATATATATATATATATATATATATATATATATATATATATATATATATATATATATTTTCTCACTTTTTTTCTCACCAGACGCCAGGTAGGCCTCCAGGCCTGTCAGTCGTCCTGCTTCAGGAAACAGTCTCCATTCTTGGCGATCATCATAGAGCCTCATCTCATCAACTTCCCGCAAACTAGAGCCTCTCCTCTCTACTCCTCTCTCTATGTTTTGTATCCATCTCATTTTTGGTCTTCCTACCGGTCTCCTTCCTTCCGGTGTCCATTCCAAAAACCTTATAGGATATCGCTCCTCCTCCATTCTTTTGGTGTGTCCAAACATCTAAGCTGTCCTCTCTCCACAAAATCTAGTATCCCCTCCACTCCCAGTTCTCTTCTAATGTCTTCATTTCGTAGCCTATCTAGTCTTGTTACACCTTTTATGAGTCTTAGGGCTTTCATTTCAGCTGCTTGAAGTTGGCTTCTAGTTCTTGATGTTAATGTCCATGATTCATGGCCATAAGTCAATATTGGTCTTAAAATAGAGAGGTATATTATGGTTTTCACTTTGCGAGGTATATTTCTGTCTTTCATTAGTGGGTAGAGCAGATACAGGTTGTTACTGAATTTCTGTATTCGGGTAGTTGTTTCCAGTTTTGAATCGTTTTGGTCACTAAACTCTACTCCTAAGTATTTGAAATTTCTACACTGTTTCAATGTCTGACCTTCTAATTCTACATCTACGTTACTTGGGTGTTCGTGATAAGTGCATGATCTCTGTCTTATTCTTGTTGATCCGCATTCCATTAGCTGTTAAGATCGCGTTCCAGTTGTTGACGTTTTCTTGGAGAGATTCTGCGCTGAGGGCTATCATTGCATGGTCATCTGCATACATAAGGTGATGGTCATATCTGCAGCTTCATCCTCACCTAGTTCCCTCATACATTTATCTAAGAACAATATAAAAAGAAGTGGCGAAAGGACGCTGCCCTGTCTTACTCCTGATTTTATTTCAAACCAGTCTTCATTCTCTTGATTTGTTTTTACTCTGGATCTGATGTTTTGATAGGTGTTATAAATTGCTCTTATAAGTTTCTCAGGGATTCCATAGTAAGGGTCTTTTAGGGCATCCATATTTTCATTCTTGGTACTCTATCAAAAGCCTTTTCTAGATCTATAAAAGCAATATATCTATCCCTGTCCCATTCCCAGCTCTTCTCAAATATCATCTTGAGGGAGAAAATCATATCAGTTGTCCCTCTTCCTGGTCGAAAACCGTTTTGCCATTCACCCAGCTTTGGTTCAACATATCCTCTCAATCTAGTTTCAAGTATTCTTTCATATACTTTAAAAGCATGTGACATTAGGGATATTCCTCTATAATTGCTGCAATTTGTCTTGTCACCTTTCTTATAGATTGGGCATATTAGATCTCTTCTCCAGTCTTCAGGTGGCATTTGCCCATTCCAGAGTATGTCGATTAGCTTCTGTAGCCAGATGACTCCATCCTCCCCCATGTTTTTAAGGAGCTCTGCAGGTATTGTATCCACTCCAGGGGCCTTACCATTTCTCATCCTCTTGAGAGCATTTTTTAACTCCAGTGTTGTTATGTCAGGTTCTGCATAATATAATATATATATATATATATATATATATATATATATATATATATATATATATATATATATATATATATATATATATATGTATACATATGCATATATATATATATATATATATATATATATATATATATATATATATGTGTGTGTGTGTGTGTGTGTGTGTGTGTGTAGTATAAGTATACAATATATATATATATATATATATATATATATATATATATATATATATATATATATATATATATATATATATAATACTTTGTTCGTGTGTTGGTTGCGTCAGTGATGGCTGAAGTATGTTACTGAAAATTCAAGTGTTTTTTGAGTCACATTTGCTGTAATTTTTATTCCCTTCAGATTAGACTTAGATTATGACAGCGTCCATTTAAAGCTACTGCTTATATATAGGCTTTCATTTGACACCGATGTACGATGAGGCATAGCAAGGAAATTGTCATTTATGCTGAAATATGAAGGTTAATCAGGGCCTTGGGAAGAAACGTTGCGCTAGTAGACAGGAATGGCGCGTAAGAAGAAGAAAGAAGATTAAACCAGGAAAAGTACAAAGCTTTACTGGATGATAGATTTAGACGACAGCATAATATAAGCGTCTTTACGCGGGTAATGATCTAAGAACTAAAAAATTAATTTCCGTTGAAAAGAAAGATATTTACTTTGAGGTTAATACTTTCCAATCATTAAGGTGAACTTTGCTCAAAGGATAATATGTATATGATTTTCTGTAGCCCCTTGCTATAAAACACAACACTTACTTTCTTCTTTAACACTTAGGATAGGCAAATCAGGTAATTAGGTGAGAATCTCACCTGAGCATCGTAGTCCAGAAGATCGTAGTAACGCCAGGTATTGTCCGCTGTGCTTAGTACGTTGGTGTCGTTGTCACACACAGCCGAAGATAAGATCTCACAAGTGCGAGTCGTCACCTCAAAGAGAAGCATATCCATAGAATCAGTTGTTTCATCATAGGTCTTTTACATTCTTTGGTATTTTGGATACTTTATGCGCTATGTTCACTTACCCTACAGTGCAGAAACGTACATTATATGCATTCGTAGACTAATAAAATGCACTGCAATGCAATATTGCATGCAACTGCACTAAAAACAGGTTCTGCTGACAATAAGTAAATGTAATTAGTCTAATTACTAATCATTTGTAAATAATTTAGCTCTGCGTCATTTTGATTCAAACTAAGCTGGCGTGTGCTAGCACGTATTCCAGCTGTAGGTTGATTTCTCTCTCTCTCTCTCTCTCTCTCTCTCTCTCTCTCTCTCTCTCTCTCTCTCTCTCTCTCTCCTCACCTGGTAGTTGAAGGCTTTGCAGCTGCCGTATTGTTTGCAAGTATTTAGACAAGTTATTAACCCATACTTCTCTACGCTGGTCGCGATGACTTCACCATCAAATCGCCCTGATCGCCATATTGAGCTAGCGAAAGTCCCAGCGGAATTCACGCTTTGCACTGTCAGGATTAAAGGCAGGATACACAGCCACGTCCAGTGGCGTGGTTTTACGCTCATCTTTCTGCTCTAAAAGCCTGAATTAAAAAAAAAGATTATTCATAGTAATAACTTTGACCAGATTCTGCAGAAACTCGTAAAATTGTTAAAATGTTTACAAGAGAAGATGGTTGAGAATAAAAGTGAACAAGCGTCAGGTAAAGCCGTTATATGCAAAGAAGATTAGGTAATGAATGTTTATATGGATGATGAAAGACTGTAAGTGGCTGATTTGCTTAAGCATTTGGCTGTAAATATATTAGGTGATAGTATGCCAGAAAGGGCGAGCCACAAAAAGGTGACGTGGAAAAGATAATAGGGTATGTACAAAACTGTATTTGGAAGCCAAGGCGTTGATGTAAGAAGGAATTACTGTGCTAGTTTTCCTTTATGGAAGTGAAGTGTGGATACTGAATGATGACGAAAGAAAAAATGTTTAAAACTGCAGACATACAGTAAAATAGTTGAGAATTGTGGAGATACACAGAATTGTTAGAAAGGTTACCAGAGATCAGAGTATGTTGCTGAAAAATTAAAATAGCCAAGTGTTAGCAGGAAGGATGCGAGTAAGACCTACGAAAAGTTGCATAGTTGGAAGGAAAAGGGTACTGGAAACGGTCCTCATATTTAGGAAGCATGAGAAAGCTTGCAAGATCAGGGTAACGATAGTGTGTTTGAGTTCGGTGTGCTACTAATAAACCCTTTTGGAATATGAATGACTCGACTAATGGTGTTAAAGCTTTACTGCATAGGGTGGTCACAATTCAGCAGTTACCGTTATTATTGTTGCAGTAACAGTTCAAACGAACATAGAGACGGTTGGTGGACGATGAATATTCACACCTGCCAGTAAACCAGGGGCGTCATTTGGATGAGAGGGGGGGTTGGCGGGGACAGCCCCCCCCCCCCACCCCCCCCCCCCCCCCCCCCCCCCCCCCCCAAAAAAAAAAGACTTGGTTCTCCCCCTAGCCTTCGAAGTAATGATAATGATAATACTAATAATATTAACAATACTAGTAATATTAACAGTACTAGACCCAGACTTTTCTCTCTACTCCTATACTATTGCCATGAATATTTCTAGTTTTATGAGATTGTTACTAATTAAAGACTTTAAACAAGACGAACACCTGGACGATGTTCCTCTTCAGTGTTTGTTACAAAAGTATACTTGGGAATCCTTTTTATTTTTGAACGCATACGCTATGGAGCAACGCCGCTCATGCGTTCGAAATTCTGTTTAAATTCTTAAATGAAAGAAACACGCGCCAACAAAGAACTCTCTCGACAGTATTAAAGGATGTGTATTTAATTCCATGTAAATCCTTTTAACAAGCTAACGGGTTTACTCAAAGTCTAAAGAGAGATAGTGTGTAGATCGTGAGTTTACTCGCTGCAGTGGCGTCATTTCAGATTTTCCTTGTGGGGGGGGGGAGCAAAAGGTTTAGAATTTGTTATGGGTAGGTTGGTGAGTGAAGCCAACACACGGCAGCTGGGCTAGGGGAGGTCGCTGTCAGCCCTCCCTGAGAAATGTTTGGAAATTTGTGCGCATTTTGGAGCCTTAAAAGAGCTGTAATGAGTTAATAAAGCAGCAAACATGTGTGCCGCTTACAACGGACCCCCTAGCCCCAGCTGACAGGACTTGTTTCACTCACCACCCCACCCATAACATAAGTTCTAAACCTTTGGTCACACCTCCCCCCCCCCTCCCCCAACAAGTAAAATCTGAAATGACGCAACTGCTGAGGAAACCCGTTAGGTTGTTACAGGATTTACATGGGATTTTTAGTAATCCGTATTTCATAGTACCATTGTTCTTCAGTGCTATATTAACTTCTAAGTTCTTAACTACACTGGGAATATTTTTGAAATTTTAACTGTATGGTCTAGCAATTAGTCTAGGTGTTTAATGTTTTTTGTTATCATAAGTGTTCTCGCAGATCATAATGCAGGGGGTTCCCAAACTGCGGGTCATGACCACCAAAGGGGTCATGAACTTTTTTCTAGGGTCATGGAGGATCCAAGATTTTGAGGACATTTTTTATGATATTTAGGGTTATTTGTTAGTTTGCATAAGAAAGAGAGTACATCCTTCTCATTAAAATACATGATTAAATCAGTCCTTGTTAATAAACACGAATAAGCATTTTTGTTTTTCGGTATTGCTCTCTCTGCTGTGATAAGTCTTTAATTTAAGGTTTAAAATGTCTCTGAGCCATTGGAAATGAGTACATTTTCAGAAGGCTTATAAAGGGGGGGGGGGTCATGGTAGGTTTGGTACTACTGAAAGGGGTCATGTACTGGAAAAGTTTGGGAACCACTGTCCTAATGCATTGTCTGATGCAGAATCAGGATATTTTAATTTCTTGTCTTTATCTATCTCATCATTAATTGACTCATGGCTGCATCTACTACATAATCGTCTTAAAACATGGAGGTGAGAACTGATTGCCTTACTTTACTGCTCTGACCTAAAAATATTGGTAGGCTTTTATTTTTTCTGTACACAATGCATGTATCCAGTAGCAGATTTAGTGGGGGGGCATGGGGGCGGCGGCACCTCAACAAATAAAAAAATATCGCCAGTCGAATACATACTGTGTCATCAACGTATCTGAACTGTACAACGTTATGTTGAATTATTTTGTTCATTCTGCTTTCAATAGATGAATTTTAATTGACATCCTTTTACACATATTTTAATTAGTTCTGTTAAACTGTTCTTGGGGAAAAAAGGTATATCTAGTTGTAACTCTCTTAGGTATTGTACGTATATAATTATATATATATATTTATATGTATATATATATATTATATATATATTATATATATACATATATAAACTGAATCACGAAAGTTAGGAACGTGACAAATCCATAAAACAAAGATATATGCCACGAAGGAAAATAAACGACGGAGTATCCGCGAGACCTTTTGACGTTAAACGTCCTTTACTAAGCAGAAACTGACATACATGAGGAAAAAGACATTACAGAAGATTCGTATAACTGACAGATAAGGATTATAAAGAGATTAGTACCTAGAATCCGACACACCTGGAAGATGAGTAACCTTCCCAAACAAGCATAAACAATGAGTGCAATTAAAAGTTTATGACAATCATCTCAGATACAAGGACATGACAATTAAAGGACTATAGGTGACAGCTATTCAGAACTTTGGTAAACAAAGTCAAAACGCACAAAGAAAATAACCCTATGCGGCCTATTACCAGTACTGTTGGTTCAATTTCATATAAACTTTCGAAATATATCACTAAGATCTTGTCCCCGTTACTTGGAACCATCTCCGATTCTCATATATATAATTCTCTAGATTTAGTTGATAAATTAAACAAAATTGCTCTTTGCCCTACTGATAGATTCGTTATTTTTTATGTATGTTCTCTTTTTACTAAAGTCCCTATAGACTCTATTTTAGAATATCTTAGTAATGAACTAACTCAGCATGAATTACCTCTACCTATAAGTCACATTATTTCATTCACGAGTTTGTGCATTTGTGATGGTAAGTTTATATTCAATGGTGAATTTTATCAACAAATATTTGGCATGGCAATGGGAAATCCTTTATCACCACTACTCTCAAACTTGTACATGAAATTCTTTGAAAAACGCTACTTACCTAATATCATTTATATTCCTGTAAAGTGGTATCGTTATGTTGATGATATTTTAGCTGTTCTGCCTGTCGGTATTGATGTAAATGATTTACTCTCTAAATTAAATAACCAGGTACCATCGATTAAGTTTACTCTAGAATCAGAAAAAGACAATTACCTCCCTTTCTTAGATGTTTTGATACATAGAGAACCATTTCAATGTAAATTCAGTATTTATAGGAAACCGACCAACAACTTAACTTATGTTCATTTCTTCTCAGGCCACCATCTTAACATAAAAATATCAATTTTTTCTTCCATGTTTTTACGAGCATTGCACATTGTCAGTCCACAATATTTGGATCAAGAAATTGAATACACAAGAAAAATAGGGAAAAATTTATGCTATCCTTCACATATATTAGATATTTGTTATAATAAAGCCCACAAAAAGTTTTATAGTGTAAGTAACACGCAGAAAGAAAAATCTAAGAACATTCTCAGTTTGCCTTATTTTAACGGATTTGAAACCATTAAATCATTGTTAAAAGCTTTTAATGTCAACCTTGTTTTTTTCTATAATAACACACTAAAAGGAATGTTAATAAAAAATGGCCCCAGAGATAGCAACAACATAATATATAAAATTCCATGTTTGGATTGTCCCTCATTTTATCTCGGACAGTCTAGCAAGGGCCTAGAAGTAAGGAGGCTAAGCCAGCATAAATATTCTGTTAAAAACTGGGCAAAAACATCTAATGCAATATTCATTCATTTAAGTGAAAACAACCACCGAATAAATTGGGTTGGTAGTTCAGTAATTGCAAGGTCAAGAGATGTCTTATCACGAAATCTTTTAGAATCTGGTTTAATACAACTTACTTTTCATTGTAATTTCAATGTTAGTCGTGGCCTTTTTCATTTAGACCCTTGTATTTGTAACATGTTTAAGAATGACCTCAAAGATATAATTACAGACTTAAATAAAAATTAGTTGCCTTAGAGTTATCTTCGTTGTAATGTATGTCTGACATGTATTGTGAATATGGTTTTGTTTTTTTTTTTTTTACCAAACGTTTCTGAATAGCTATCACCTATAATCCTTAAATTGTCTTGTCCTTGTATCTAAGATGATTGTCTTAAACTTTTAATTGCGCCCATTGTTTATGCTTGTTTGGGAAGGTTACTCATCTTCCAGGTGTGTCGGATTCTAGGTACTAATCTCTTTATAATCCCTATCTGTCAGTTATACGAATCTTCTTGTATTGTCTTTTTCCTCATGTATGTCAGTTTCTGCTTAGTAAAGGATGTTTAACGTCGAAAGGTCTCGTAGATACTCTGTCGTTTATTTTCCTTCGTGGCATATATCTTTATTGTATATATATATATATATATTATATATATATATATATATATTATATATATAATGAAAATTTTGACAGATTATCAATACATCAAATCTCAAAAGTCTGGATTCACTATTAGTCTGTACATAATTTCATTTACCAAAGTCAACACTGTCAACCAGTGGGTTAAGGATATCAACTATCTATTTTGCTAATTGCATGAGGCAGAGCCAACGGAGCTAATAATTGGCCTAGATGGAAAATTTGTTTTGCAAATTATCTATTATTCCATGCTAATGGGGTAACGATGGAGAGGTTGTTGTTTTTATTAGTTTTTGAAATTTGTTTACACCTTATATATATGTATAGATATTATATATATACATATATACATATATATATATATATATATATATATATATATATATATATATATATCTATTCATATATGTGTGCGTTCACTTGAGTATAATTACCTAATACCGAATATGAGTAGCTGTTAAACTAACCTTCAGTGATAGTGAGAAATAATGCACTGTACTCCTCGTATCCGAGAATGGCAATAATTGGCGCCTCTTAGTTCTCTCCGTTTTATGAGCCAAAGGAAAAGCCACTGCTGGCTACTCCGTGGTTACTCAAACACTTATTTACCGTTTACGGTGTATACCCGGAGCCAGCCAATAGCGTCAAAGATCAATGAAGATGAGTGATGGCAACTAAGGACAGATAAAAGGTTCTCTTTACCCTGAATACAATAGTACTGCATCGACACTTTCGAGATTTATCTAATTTTTTTTAAAGATTTGAAACAAAGAGTAAAAGATTGCTCTATAACCCAGGATTTAAGCAGGTTTGCGTTCTAGTTTTAGGTACTATCAATATTGGCGTTTGCTGTTGGAAGTCTGTGTAACCATGAAACGATTCACACTTTACTGTTTTCAAAATGGTTTATATTATTAGATAGAAATTTTTCCAACTAACAATGTGTACTTTTCTTTGGTCAAGTGTTATCATTATTATATCATATTTTCCCCCCTTTGCAACATTATTCCATTTTTGAATGTATTTCTGAACTTTTTTCTCATGTTCTTTAAAGCTACTTATTTGAAATATTACCATAGAGTACCGTCAGTCATTCGATGTTCACAGCCCACACACCCCCATCCCCCCACATCCTCCCAAAAATCCCCCCCCAAAAAAAAAAAAAACTTTGCGACCGAAGGACTACAGGTCGGCCTCCTCGGAACAAGAGCTCGCGCTGACACAAGGCCTGCTCATCTCAAAGCAATAATATCTTTATCAAAATGCCGATGATTCATATTTCAGGCAGCAAACATTCTGACAATCTTCGAAGAAATGTTTGTAGGTGAAAAACTCGAACGAATTCTATGGACTGTATCGATCGGCTTTAACCAAGTCGCTTCACCTCTGTATTACTGATATAAAAGAGAACAGTTTCTTGGTATAGAAATAAAGCCATTCTTGTTTGTAGTGGGATGTTCGTTCTCTTTATAGAGCACTTTCCTTTTGTAACTGAAGGGCAGAGGCTAGAGTTCATAGTTTCTGCATCTCACGTTGCAACTCGTGGGTATCTCCGGCTGGGTTTCTACCATTCAGTGCGACAATGAGACCTCTGGGAATTTTCATTCTCGTAAAATTTTGAATCAGACCCAAAAACTTACGTGAAGTATGTGTCTTAGTATTTTTTGCCCACGGTAAAGCTACTTGTGATTAATACCGCAAGCTCCATCAGTCGGGATGGAATGTCTGAAAAAGAGATTTGAAAAAATTGATAACGAGTCATTCGAACTGGCGCCATTAATTCCATTTTTTTGTCTGCATGAATCACTGTAATGTCAGTGTTCAGTCATTCTAAATGGGACACCAGGTGGATTAGCTTTTTGCCAAGAATGCGCACCAAGGTGAACGGTACTAACTGCGTAGATAAAGAAAAGTAATTGTGGTGGTATACTAGGAATTTTATTACTGCGGCGAGAGGAATGTTAGAAAACTATAACTGAATAGTGAGAGCAGTGACGTCACGTCGAACTGATAAAATTACCTTAGATTCGGCCCAAAATGACCCTATTTGCTTTAAAATTAACCTACATTTCCCAAAGTTCATATACAGTATATATATATATATATATATATATATATATATATATATATATATATATATATATATATATATATATACAGGCAGTCCCCGGGTTACGACGGTGTCGGCTTACGACGTTCCGAGGTTACGACGCTTGTCAAAAGACGTTATTTCCAGGGTTACGGCGCTTGTCAATAGACGTTATTTCCAGGGTTACGACGCATGCTCCAGGGTTACGACGCCTACAACACTCATCTGGGAGATGAAATATGACACCAAAAATGCAAAATAATCAATATTTGAAGGTTTTTTTTATGGAAAATGGCATAAGAATGCAGTTTACATAGTTTTCAATGCACACAAAGCATTAAAAGTAAGGTTTTCTTAGGATTTTTGACGATGTTCCGGCTTACGACGATTTTCGGCTTACGACGCGTCTCAAGAACGGAACCCCTGTCGTAACCCGAGGACCGCCTGTATATAGGCCCGGTCTGTGGACTTATCCACCACGATCAAAGAAAAACCATTGTTCCTCCTTAGGTTATGCAAATCATCCTCCTCTTTCCCGCCTAACACATGCTTCACAAACGCTGTGCATTTTGTCTTACCACATTTTAATTATTTAGCAACTTCCGAGTCAGGACATATTGCTTTTATAACAGGAAACTAACAGATTAGCAGCTGTAAAAGGCAGATTAAGTTCACTGATGACCGCTGCTAACATTATTTTTACCTTCTTTTACAAGCTTTCCTGTATATATATGATATAGGATAATGGATGAGCAGCAGCTGTATTTATAATTTTTTTTAAATTACCCTAGAATTAGGTGTTTTTTAAAACTTAAACCCTGTTACCCTGAAAATGCTGAAATTACCCTAAAACAGGGTAATTACCCTGTACCTGACAGCACTGGGGGAAGAGTAAAAACCACATGTGGTCGGTAGACCTATATTCATAATTAGAAATAACTGATAAACATGGTAAAATAAATGATATGGGTATACTATAGTTGCTCATGTAAAGCGAAGTGTGTAATTCATAATAGTCCTGATAACTCATCAAATGAAATATTGCACGAGCTGTGAGTCTATAGGAAATAAACAGTAATCCTTGAACATGAACTCTGTTGGGTTAAAACGCGAAATGAAACTGTGAAACAATGGAATACAAACAAAAAGATTTCAAAGATGAGAGACAGTCGGAATATTCTTCAACTAAACAAGAAAACAGGGCATTTTTTACTTGTAATTTCAGTCATAACCCATAACCCTGTGACACCCCAAGAATGTAGCTTCATAATAGTTGATGCATTTGTATTAGTACAGTGATTAGATTTTCGTCACATTAGGCAATATATCTCTTGCCTGCCATACTTGGACCTACATAAATACATATGTGCAATAAAAAATATAACCTGCCTCACTGTGTGAAGCTTAAGTATATATAAACAATACCCTTAGTGGGAAAAATAAATGATATACACGGATATACAAGAAAAGAAATGGAAATGGTGGAAACCAGTGATAAGATATATGAAACAAGTAGACCAAGTAACAGAAAAATAAAGAAAATAACAAAGATGGAAATAAAAACCAAAATAGACAGTATGTTAATGATAGGATGAAAGAAGTGTTAGGAAATAATACGTTTAGAATTATGCAAGGGATAAAAAAAGAAAGAAGAGGAGCAAATATTCGATAACTTCTTTGCACCACTGCGTTTTTCAGAGCGGGAACTAATGCGTTTATTGAATGTAATAAACAGGATTAAGCGTTAACTGCAATTTCTCTGAAAATGCATGATACCAGTAACCAATCTTTTGTTTTAATCTCCAACAAATGAAGAACACTAAAGAATATGAGGCTTAATTAACAAATTAACAAAAAATACCCCGCAAGTAACTGATGTGCCGTTGCAAAGAGGGAAAGCATCAACACTTACCCTGAACCTGTGCTGAGCAGCTGGAATTTCAAAGGCATATCCCACCTACTACTACTACTACTACTACTATTACTACTACTACTACTCTACTACTACTACTACATACTACTACTACTACTACTACTCACTACTACATATCCAGGATCAACAAGAAAAACCATCTGGATAATGCAAGTAAAAGAATATATGAAAGAAGTAAACATAAACTTAAGTAAAATTGAAGCAGTTAAAGACAAACAGTTAATAGAAAGAAATAATAAACAACTGGGACAGAAAAACATGGCAGAAAGAAATGAATCAAAAGTCAACATTAAGAATCTACAAAAAATATGAAGAAAACATAAGGAATCTGGTATGACAACACTGAAAAACAATGCTGATCAGTAGGGCCAGACTAGGTACACTAGGATTAAATGATAGAAATTGAATAAAAGGAGAAGATGCAAAATGTTTGTGCTGTGAGAATAAAGTTAAAATTTAGAACATTTCTTACTTTACTGTCCAGCATACAATGTGATTAGAAATATAGTTTTGTGCAGCAACCATATCAGGAAAATAAAGAGGAATTGGTAGCTAATATACTCTTATTTGTAGATCTACTGAGGGAGGAAGTGGAAAATAGGAAATAATTTTTAAAATAAATGTGGTATTTCAAAGAGAAGAAACTCAAACAAAAACAGAGAAATAAAAAAAGAGCAAGTAAGTGAGCCGTTACATAGGCATATACCGCCGACTTACCACTACTACTCCGGTGAGTAGCTCAAGAGTCAGAATTTCGACAGAATTTGAAAGTCAACCTAAGTAAAATGAGACTGTGCGTTGGGTTAATTCCTGCATTGACTGAAGCTGCCCTGTCAAAATTGAAGTCATCTGGAGTTACCAATGTACTGACTTTCATGCAGAAAGACCCTGAGGATTTAGCGCAAGAAACTGGTATCAGTTATAAGGTAGCTATAGTAGTATACTACATCATCTTTTTGTGAATATGTGGGTGTTAAAACGGCTCTTTATGATGGGACTTTGGTCTTAATATCAATCGAACTCCCATATCCTATAAAAATTTCATTTCATCCACACGAACCAACAGCAATTACTAAAGAACAATTCAGTTATAGTAAGACACGTTGGGCTACGAACCTCGACATGGCTGAAGTACCCTAACTAGGTAGGTACTACTAGTATAGGCAAGAAAAGAAAATGATCAAAGACGCTATTAAAACGAGAATACTTAGTATCTTACATTTCTTTTTTTAGAGGAATTGAGAGTGGCACCATATAGGGTAGATTACCACGGCAGGCCAACCAGGCCACCTACAATCAATGTTTTGCCACCCTCCGAAAAAGTACATTATAACGCGTCCTGACACCCGAGATGGGCATCAGGCGCGACTTGTTGTTGGTGAGAAACGGAGCTAAAGACCTCTACTCTCCTTTCGAAGTAAGCATTTTCTCCAAAGTTAGAAATTAAGGCCAAATCTTAAGATTTAAACAGAAAATGGCGCCCACGCAGTGGAAATCTCACCAAAACGCTTTAGAAATTTTTACTTACAACTAAAAATGTTTCGAAGATTGACGCCATTTCGATGTTTACAGAGTCGCTTGTGTCAACAAACTTTCCATTTCCTGTGATAAATCCGCACACCACTTGTACCCACAGACGCTGGAGCACTTTTATCACAACAATCGAAACACGATTTCTCACCAACAAACAAAGCCAGGAGTAAACAGCTGTTTTGTAGTAGAGACGAGAAGCGTGCTCTTAGCTAATTTTTAAATAAGTAGTAAAACATCAATATTTTACATATTTATGATGATTAATTTGAAAATATTCGTTATTGAAAAAGTAACTCGACTCTGACTCAAATTTAAGTAATTATTTTTCTGAATTAGAACGTTCTTTTAAGTT
>NC_087217.1:63150007-63295007 GCF_015104395.2 Macrobrachium nipponense | reverse complement strand
ACTAAAATGTCTGTCATTACCATCACACTAAATCTAGGATGTGCAGGGCTATTGTAGTGTAAATTTTACTCTGGATCTAGACCCAAAATCTGACAAGCAATTAGCAGTCCTTGTTAAGTAAGCCACCCATATATTTTTTGCAGACAGTCAGTTTCGCAGTTTACAAGTCTACTCCTAAATACCAGTAGGGGTTACAGTCGGTATCTCGTTTGTTGTATCTCAATGGTCTGGGCTGCCGCTCTAGTTCAGCCTTTCCCCTTTTCCTGTTCCGGTCTGGCCGGACAGGTCTGACAGAGGATAGATACCTTTTGTTTCTCCGGCGAAGGAAGCAAGTATAAACAGATGGTGGACTTTGTCCATTCTCTTCGGAGGAATCTCACAGCTAATTCAAGTAATGTTTGATACGTTGTATTCAACAAAACCAGCATTCTCTCAAACATCAAGTAGGCTGATCTGGTTTCGGCGAGTCGGGCAGTTTGCAGTTTTTGGGGAAGACGACTTAGTCTAGCATCACTTTCTGTATGAGGTAGCGGGTAACTCTTCTGCCGGAGTCCGAGTTCCGGTTTACGAGTCAGTTGAGGTTTTTCTCTATTGGGTTCCTTCATTGATTCATGTGGTAGGGGTTATGGATCATGAGGCTTTTATTGGAAGACACCTTTCACAGCCAGTGGGAGGCCTTGTCCCACTCTGTGAGGATGTGGTGAGAGTTGATGGGTGTTTCTCAGACCCTGGACTGTTTGACAACCTCTCCACTTTGGTTTCAAGGGGGTTTGCATACCAGACTAACATTTCGGATGGTTGGACTATGTTCTTGTCAAGGAGAGGAGGGACGTCTTGTTAAATCATTTGCTTCAGCGCTATCCGGACATTCATAAGAAGGGGTTCTTAGTCAATCCAAGGGCACAAGTATTGCAGAGGGCTCCCCTTTGGTTTCGGAGGAATGTTTTGGTGTCGGCGATCGTGCAGGTATTTATTTGAGAGTGGGTTGGGTTTTTCACAACATTGTACCTTAGGGAATTTCAGTTTCTTCAGAGAGGTTACTCGCGGGGTCCTGTCGTTGCGGTAACTCAGTTTTATAGTTGGCTTGGTAGAGTTAGGGTGTTAGAATTTTAGGGAGGCAGTGATAGTCTAAATGAATTTTAGGGTGTTAGAAGTTTAGGGAGGCAGTGATAGTCTAATTCCACTCTAGTGCTTCTGTTGGTCAAGCTTAGACTGAGTGTATTGTTCCTTTAGGCCCTTGAGTTTAGGCAGATCCCGATGGTCATGTTGGAATAACAACAACTTCTTCAGCACAAGTCATCTACATCAGTGAGCAGTAGAGAACTGAAGGTCCTGCACGCTCAACCTCTCCTCCATTCATGAGAGGCTAGATAGCCACATGGGAGGTTCACCATTACCCCTCCATACATGAGAGGTATAGAATACCACATAGGAGGTTCTTCAGACTCAGGCGGTACCTTGGACTCAACACAGACTGTATGGTACTTCCTCTGCAAGCATCCCCACCTACTGAGCTGGAGGACCAGGTGAGATTTGTTTTTACCTCCATGAATAATAAGTATAGCTTGTCACATGGGAGGTACTTCTGACTCAGACGGTACCTTAGACTCAACACTGATGTTGAAGTACTTTCTTTGCAAACATCCTCACCTCCGAGTTAGGTAACTAGGTGAGGATACATGCTTTTATACATGGTAGGTTGTTTATGAGTTACCTGCGTATTTTCCGTGGACAGGCCGGGCTGAATTAGATTGATCCCAACTCCGTGTAAATATTGTTAAGTTCTTGCCTCCTAATACCACTCCTCTCATCCAGTCCATGGACAAGTAAATTATCTCCAACTTCAAGAAACTTTACACAAAGGCACTGTTCCAAAGGTGCTTCGAAGTGACCTCAGACACTGAATTGACTCTAAGAGAGTTTTGGAAGGATCACTTCAATATTTTATAGCCAAGGCTTGACAGGGAGTGAGTTCCAGGACAATGAACTCTACTTGGAAAAAATTTTGGCCAGATTGTTACCTCGAGGAGGATTTTGAGGGGTTTGAGAATGATCCCGATGACCCTACGCCTGTTGTGAAGTCTATTATGTCTCTAGGGAAGTTCATGGGCTTGGATGTGAGTGGCAAGGATGTGGAAGAGCTAGTGGATGCCCACAGGGAAGAGCTAACCACTGAGGAGCTGCAAGACCTTCAGCAGGAACAGCAACAGATGGCAGATGAGGTCAAAAAGTTGAAAGAAAGTATCCAGAAGATCATGGAGAAGGGGAACTGATGAGGACTGTCTAGATAAAAATGGAAGAGTTGTAAGAATTCATAAGAATCTATAACTCCTTGGAGGAAAATCTTGTATTAAAATTGTTAATTACAATAGTGTACCGTAGAATTTCTTGGGTTCATTACACTACATAATGTATTTTGGTTTGAAGTTTTATTCTTAAGTGGTGTGGTGGTATAGTGGTTAGTGTTGTGACTTGCCATTCATATGTTGCGGGTTTGTGTCTCTCCCAGGGCTGGCTGTAGTGTGGGGTCTAAGGTGGGAAGTTGAAATCAACATTCTTTGGAAGCTTGAATTTCAATCCAGTGGCCCCTGTGTGCTTGCTACATGTGAATAGGTTTCATAGAGTTAGAGCCTGCTCTATTAATTTTTTATTGATTAAATTTTTTAAATTGCAGGATTTGCAGAGCATTCGGCAATTAATTTTTGCACAACATGCTGCTATTCCAATTACTGGGACAGATATGTTAGATAAAGCTGCCAAATCTACACTTATTATTTCAACTGGCAATAGCAGGTGGGTTAAGATGCAGGTATCAGAATATTTTCAGTATTATCAGTTTTTATTGTAAAGTAGAACTTGCTTCTCTGCTCCTGCTCTGTATTAATTTTTGTTGAATTCACAACCGTTACTGTACAATAGCCTAAACTGTAGTATGTAGTAGCAATCTCCAACATTGGTTGTTGACAAAAACCAGTTATGTATTATTTTTGTCTTGTCTGCAGTTTTGCTCCTTGAAAATTTTCACCCTTCCTGTTATTTACACTAATTTTTTTTATTATCTTCTTATATTCTTTGCCTTATTATCTTCATTAAAGTTATTCTAGTATAGTAATATTTAACATTAATTATGACTTTTTGTACATTTTCATTAGGTACTATAAAGTAGGCAGTCCCTGGTTATCAGCGATCCAGTTTTATGGGGCTTGTCGTTTTCAGTGTCGATTTCCGCTTATTGGTGCCAATAAGCAGGTATTGTCATCAATACATACCTAACAGGGCTGCCAATCTCCAGTTATTGGCAGTGCTTAGCGATTTTTGGTTATCAGCGCTCTTCGCTTATCGTCATGCCATTGGAACGGAACCCCCGCCAAGAACCAGGGGACTGCCTGTTGTATTGTATTCTTAGCTGACCAGGTTAAGCTGGCTTGAGCTGTTTTTTTTTATCATTGGTAAAGATTTACCTTTCTTCTATTTGCAGTTAGGGCTTTTATCACTCAAATTGTATTTCTCTTTCCAAAGATTTTAACACTTCTTGCAAGTCCAGTTTTATAGTTGCATTTGGCAGTTTTATTATTATTCTGTGGTAAGGTAAATTGTATTTATATGTCATGCTTATCTGGGAGTTATTGTCCTAAGCTTAGTGTGTTTTTGGTAACTACTGTTAACAAATAATTCATACAATGATGTTTTATTTACTTTATCATTTATTTTTGTCATATCTCCGGTTATTTTGTCGCATCAACAAGGACTTGATGATTTATGATCAGTTGATAATAGTCAAGAGTGTTTAGCAGTTTATTTTGATAATGTTTTATTGTAGTCAGATTGGGTAAGATAATACATTTTCTATTATGCTTTTTCTTGAATACAGCACATAATTGCTAACTGCCAAAATGCCTCTGCAGAGGTGTATACAAGCTTCTGGCAAGCAGTAATACAATTATGGCACTGTTTGTCAGAATGTTTGCTTAGCAGTTCATGTAGGGTTCAAGTCTGTTCTCAAAGTGTAATATTGTAGGAGTTATGTTATTAGGCAGTCCCCAGTTATCGTAGATCCGGTTTTACGGCGCTTGTGTGGCGATGAAAATTGGTGATTTTCGGCATGGTTTTCCACTGACATCCAGTTATTAGTGCTGATAAGGGCCAAAAATTGCGGATTTTTGGTTATTGATGATTAGTTTTTCATAAATAGAGGGAATTATCAACAACACTCCAAAACTTCCAAGGATGACATTTCATTTGCATCATAATCATCTTCATCGAACTTCCTTATTTTACCTTTATCAATGAGCTTAGTAAAGCCCTAACCCAGCTAAGCTTCCAGAGGTTAAGGAGTTAAAGAGATTACTCTGCTCTGTTCAACACAAGCAGATCGAGCAAATTCTGCAAGACTTAGCGAATATACCATGGGATCTTATCTCTGAATCAGTTGCTTATTTTATCTCTATCTGGCACTGGAGGTCACGTCCCCACAAGGTTTGAGGTCACATCTGTGAATCTAGATGTTTGGGCTATCCTGGCAGCACAGTGCTTGACTACTACTAGTGCAGAAGTATCTCTCCACGTCACCTGCCTTGCATTATGTGACACTTGTCTTCTGTGACCTAGCATGGAACTGTTCCCACACCACACATTTGCGCAGAAACTTTAATCTTTGAGGATGGGTAAGTATGGTAAGGCTTGAAGTACCTCACATATTTTGAGTCATGCAATGGTGTGGCACAACATATATATATCAAAAACAGTTCTCTTGACTTGTGTTTTATCAGTCATTCTGCTTCTTCTGGTGCTTGGTTATGCATATGTATGTGGCTCACAGAAGCCAACTCAGGCTTTTTGCTAATGCAGTTTTATGAGGTAGGCGAGCTGTTACTAGAGGGCTCACTAGTTTCCAGCGATGCTCACAGTTTGCCATTGCTGCTGGGCTCTTATGATATTTTAACTGCTGGTCTTTTGAGTTAGTGAGTTCTACAGCAGTGATTTGTAAGAATACAGATATAAGGGAGTTGTCCTCTCAACTAAAACAGAAGAAATGCATGCCCTAGATCTCCTTACCTCTTAGAGCGAGACCGTTTTCTCAGATTTAGATGAGGCAGGAACCATGAAGAAAGTATACATTTTGAGAGATGACCACGAAAATTGTACCACTGCATGTTAAGTCTGCAGACCCAGAGATGTAATAAATAAAAAACTAAGAAAATGAAAACAAAGGGAAGCAGAGTTTCTACAGGAAGACTGTGCTTTCAGTCCATGGGAAAAGATTCTCGTTTCAAAAGTGATATGACTGGGAAATGTCTAACATAAACTCAGCTCTAACAACCTGGTATAAATTTGGAGGTTCAAGAGCTTGAACTGAGGAACCTGGAGTTATCCTTGGTAGCTGCAACCAAGGTACTAGTTTATATTTAAGAAACCAAATGAGGAGGTTAATGAATTAGTAAAAAGTGGTGGTTTCCACTTGGACATGAACTAGCAAGAGATGGTTTCCCAATCTCCTAACCAACAATAAGAAATGTAAAACCATAGAAAAGCAGCTTAAGTTATTGGTTGCCATCCAAACAGATAGGAGGAACAAAATTTTGGATGGTAACATTGCTTTTGAGTGATTGCTGTGGAAGTGCTCTGTCATTTGAGGACACTCTGGTATGCTATTCCTGATTTGCCAGATTTTTTTTAGGAATGCTATTAATAATCCAAAAATATCATCGAAATTTTAAATGACAGTATGGAAGTACCTTATGAATTATCTGCAAGATTTACTGTAAAGCTTCTTGATGCCTTGAAGAAAGTCTTAAATGGAGAAGGCACTGAGTAACATACAAGGTTCCAGTGCTTGACCTTATGGCCTAAACTCTAATAAATCACTCAGTCAGTTACACATTTTGGCAGAAATTAATAAATCACTCAGTCAGTTACACATTTTGGCAGAAATCTCTGGTGTAAGTTTCTGGCCACAAGGGTTAAGAGAAGCCTTTTTGCTTTTGAAAGAATTTTTGCTAGAGACCTAAACTATGAACTGGTAAGATAAGAAGAAATTTTTTTTTTATGGCTTAAGTCACAGCATTGCTATGGTACAGTAGTATTTCTTTTCAGTTCAAGGGTGAATGAGAAGTGGCTAGTATTGTGTTTCTTTAGCATGCAGAATTCTTGAATGCCAAAATGTCTTCCGTACAAGTAAAAACTTTTTTACTCATTTCAGTTTGGATTCCCTTTTGGGTGGAGGGCTAATGAATGGAGAAGTAGTTGAATTATGTGGCCTGGAAGGAGTAGGGAAGACAACATTTTGTGTTTACATGGCAATTCATTCTGTTCTAAAACTCGGACTTCATGTTCTGTATATTGATTCCTCTACCAATGTTTCATTTAGAAGAATTGGGCCCATCATAGATAAAATAGCAAAGGAAGATGAGGTTAGTTTTGTTATTGAATTCTGCCTTCACACTGGAGTTCCAGGTTGGGAGATTTTCATTCTGTCAGATTGCTATTTTCCATCATGTCCTGAGCTTTCTTACTGGTCTTTCTCATATCCATATACTATTACTATTCTAACTTCTCTTCACTTCTTTGCATCACATTTCCAAATCATCTTGATCGTTTAGATCTCATTTATTTTTCAGCTTCTAGACCCCACATCTTGCCAGCTTCCTCATTGGTAATGTGATCTTCCTTTCCACAGCACTTCAGACATGAACCTTTGCACTTTGTATTATCTTTAGAATAGCTACTGTTTTCTGCCTAAAGGCTGTTCTCTCTGCTTCAATAAATAATGTAGGCCTTAATCAGTTTTTTCCTATGTCAAATAACAAAGTACAGTGATCCCCCAGTATTTGCAGGGGAGGGGTACCAGACCCCCTGCCAATAGCTAGAATCCTCTAATACAGGCAGTCCCCAAGTTACGACGGGTTCGGCTTCGACGTTCTGAGGTTAAGACGCTTTTCAATTATATTCATCAGAAATTATTTCCAGGGTTACAACACCTACAACACTGATCTGGCAGAAGAAATATGACACAAAAATTCAAAATAATCAATTTTTGAAGTTTTTTGATGAAAAATGCAATAAGAATGCAATTTACATAGTTTTGAATGCACCCAAAGCATTAAAACTAAGGTTTTCTTAGGATTTTTGACAATGTTCCGGCTTACGACGATTTTCAGGTTACAACGCATCTCAAGAACAGAACCCCCGTCGTAACCCGGGGACTGCCTGTAGTTGAAACCCCTATAAAAATGCTTAAAACTGCCTATTTTGTCGGTTAAAACTCAAGAAAAACCCACTAAAAATGTTTATATACCTGGTATTTTATGTTTTATCACAAATAGTGCATTTTATGATGAAATTGATAAAAAAAAGTTTTGTTGATATTTCTCCGATAAAAGTACCACGAATAATGGGGTATGTAAATGTACCAGAGAGAATATGCATTTCATCCATTTTAGTATAGTATGCACGTATGGACTTTTTTTTTTTTTTTTTTTTTTTGCGCTCTCATTACCACTTCACTGTCCACTGTACCTCTAGGCAACAGAAATGTTCCACCTCTTGTATGACCTGCCCTTCCACCACAACTTGGTGCTCCTCATCCATCTTCCTTATTTGCTCTTATGAAACTTCAGGCATTGAAAATTTCTTGCTCCATTTTTTTCCTGTTCTGAACTTTTATTGTGACATCATGTGGTATGGTCACCTACCACACTCAAGTTCATCCCCACACCTTTCCCACAGTATCCACTTTCTCCCTTTTGTATGTAGTTATTAGATATTTACTTATTTTTATTGTGTTTATTCGACACCCTAAGTCCTTTTTTACTAGTCTCTTATCTGTGGTTAAAATATGGGAAGTAAATGACCAAGTGAATGTTATTGAAATTACATTATATTTCAGTGCTGAAGTGGTCATCTATTCACATGATATTTAGGTAACATTTCTTGAGGTAGTGTAATGTAACCAAGAAACTGCAATTCTGATCTTTTACATTGCTTGTTACTTTTACAGGATCTTGAAGAACCTTTGGCACGGCTGAAGGTGATACAACCACATGATCATTTGGAGTTGCTTCAAACTTTGCATCATTATTTCAATCCAAAACAGTCTGAAGAAGGGGAACACTGTAATGAAGGCAAGAAAGAAGAGAAATGCAAGCTAGTCATTTTGGATTCTGTTTATGCATATATAAATAATATCCACTCAAACACAAATCAAGGTAGGGGTAATTTTCTTACAGATTTCTACAAGCAAATGAACTGAGAAAATAAGTCACTGCTCTAATACTATATGTAGAAAATTTACAATAAAATTAAATAGTTTGTTATGTAGCTGTAATGTTGTCCACCCTTTTTGATAGAAAATATAATCTTGGTCCATTTGTTTATAAAGTATTAGTATTCTGGAAGTTGCAAAATGTTCCAACCACCTTTTTTCTTTTCCTCTTACTTACCAGCTTTATAGATTTCTTGGTAGCTACGATGTATGTTTCTATAAAGGCTGATATGGCTGATAGTTATTTGTATGTAGTAATATGTGCTATATAATAGTAGTATTGAAGTTAACTTTTCATAAAATAACGTTAACATATTCATTTGTGTGTAAATGGGTTAACAGAAAATTTAGACTTTTATAAAAAGTCTTGTAGAGTTTATATATGTTGATACTAGTAGTGGTATAGTTACAGGAGTGAGATAAAGGTGAACTTACATGGAGAATATGCCAATGTAAAATTGCTGATCCCATTTTAGTTTGTATGGAGGGTTATTTGTTCAAAACTCATTGGTGGCTTTGTAACGCTGACAAAAATCCATCTGAGTGATCAGTTCAGTTCCATTAATTATGGTCTACAGATGATTACTGTACTAAGTGCTTCATGTCATATGCTTTACATGCTGACATAAGCTTCATTTGTAAATTTTCATCTGGGTGTCAGTTGTTTGTATGCGATAGTATTCTACCTTTGTGTGCCTCAAAAGGACCTGCTTACCTTAGTTTCATTGAGAGATAATATCTCAAGGGAGTTTGTGTTTTCAGCTTGTTGGCATTAGTGTAAGTGAAGTTTTATGTATTTTCCTATCTTAGTCTGTTTGAAGAACAAAAAACTCTGGCTGGATTGACAACATGAGAACTTCCTTTGCAATCCGATCATTAGTTGTTTATATGGGGATGTTTGACAGCTTGGTGGTTTTGATTGGTTATCATCATCATGATGTGTAATCTTCCTTGACATACTACATCCAAGAATACTACCTTATTGCAAAGATCAAAGACCATCCCTATTTCATCAGCCATAAGACTCATTTTACCTTTAAAGGTAAGTGAGCACTATATGGAATCAGCTTTTCTGGCAACTCTGGATATTACGATGATTGTAGGAATACAATCATCATTTCTCCTCAAAGACAAAGGAAGTGCATATTGCTCTGAGATTTGCTTTGTACCCAGCCCCCCATTGAGTCCCTTTTAAACTTTACGGGCCATAATCTCAAAAGTTATTTTTGCACAATCAAATATTCATTGAAAATTCAATGTGTTCTGTTTTTATTAAAAATGGCATTTTGTTGATACTCCTTAGGCAATTGGTTGGCCACACTCAGATAATTTCAAATATAGAAAAAATAATTGGTAATAAACATTCTCTGCACCAATTGAATATTTTATGACTTCATTCGTGCCATCTTAATAACGTGGCCACTCTATAGAGCATTCAGATAATTAAGGGCAACTTTGTATGACCAAGCATTTAGACACATTCCAAGCTATTCAAAGAAAAAATTCATTTATATTGGCACAATATCGAGGCTGGCATAACAAAAATAGTACATAAACATAACTTTGTGACGTCATAACTCGGTATATTTAAAAAATAATAACTTGTAGTTGTATTTATGTATGAAGTTTCAACTCTGATTCATAGTTTTTTTTTTTATTGTGAAGTAGCTAGACCCCCCTCAATGTTGACACAAATTTTAAGGGTTGGTTGTTGGTGCTGCCAATCATATCTGCTTACCCAAGTTACATCACCTGTTTGTGCCCTAATACGTATTCATGCTTAGGGTGTGGTTCAATATTCATTTCTTGCCTCTTCTAATTCCAAGAGACACTTGCAGGCCTTCTTGTGTAGCAAGAACTGATAGGCATTTATTTTTCTTTCCTGCCCCATAGTATTTGTTTCCATGCAAATTCAGTAGTATCCTTATGTTATTATTATTCTGAATGATTTTATGATTCCTAAAATTAGGGCGATTCTCTGGCATCATTGTTTAATTAGTTCATTGTGAATGCTCTGAAAAATTAGTCATAATTCTGATCAGCCTTGGCATTCAGTTCTGAGACTATTATACCAACCACAACATATAGTATACAATACTGTTAATTCTGACATGGTTTAGATTAGTTTTGTTTTAGATATAACCAAATTACTATATAATGATTTTCTTAGACATGGCCAAATTATAGCTTGATATTCATGGTCATGTAGTCAAAGCATTGGAGCCTCAGAAATTCAGATTGGTTGCAAATAGGTTTTGCTGATTAGATTTGTAAGTCTGCAATTGAAGAGTTTACTAATCATGTTTTTCTACTGTAATTTTTCTTTGTCACATTGAAGTTTACCTGGTTGCCATTTAGTATGTCAAACTTGGCCCAAATACTTCTACTTACAGATAATAACTAAAACCCCTTAAATTTCATAACTTCTAGTAGAGTATAGCATATGACAAGTGATAATTCACTCTTTGACTCTTCAGTGCACTCAGTGCATATATAGTGCATGATTGAATGCATCTGTAATTTCAGATTGGACTATTCAAATTCCCTAAGCTTCTCATACTCATATTATGCTCTGTGTTTAGTGTACATACTGCTAACTTAGTGCTTTGCTTTCCTGAATTTTCTTAATTTCACAATTAAGGTATTTCTGTTTAAGAAACTTTTACTCAGTTTTCTCGGTTTTGCCCCGAGTTTACTCAGATGTTTGTAGTTGAAGTTTTACTCTCTCCTTAGCCTTTATTGGAGCTTTTTTTTTTCTCTTATAAAGTTGTGTACTGTTTTACATTTAATTATTGAACACTTGGAATAGAATTACTTTTTTGTGATTTGTATAGTACCCCGTAATAGAACTAGTTTTCATTGAGTATATTTGTACTTTAATCATGTCTCAGTATACCTGCATTGGCAAGGATGGTAAGTCATGCAATATATTTTTTTGTTGTCCTTTGACAAAACCCAAATTGGTAGTGCCAGTATGTTTCTTCTCAGGAAACATTCCAGTGTATTTGAGCTGTAATGTTGACCATTGGTAACTTATGTTCAGAGACAAGTGTTCAAAAGCCACTGGACATTCATTGATAAGTCTCCTGACTTCTCGTCTTGTTGCACTGTAACATCTCTATCCTGATGCTGCTCCCTATGTATGTAGACAAGTTAATCACTGGTTCGTGACTCTCCACATCTGTGATGGTACCCATTGGTCTTGCTCCCCGTGCCTTCTGTTTCAGTAGCATCTGTAGTGCCCACAATCATTGCTGACTGCATTCTTGCTTGTGTATATGACTGGTCTTTTGCAGGCCTTTTACTCCTATGTATATGTTGGCTTCCACTTAATGTTCCTGCTTTTGCATACCAATCCATCCCTGGGTACTGTATTGCTCCTGCATCTGTTTCCATCTACTTAATTGGTTTTGTGTACTTGGGCTCGACATAATTTCTTTCTCCTGTGCACTTATCTGCTCTGCTTATAATGTGATTAGTGTGTATTCCTCTGTTACTTTATATGTTGCTCCTTCAGTGTATGTGACAGTTTCAGTATACTTGGCAGTATATATGGCTCCTTCAGTGTACGTGACAGTTCCAGTATACTTGGCTTTTCTGCAGCACTCTGCTATACCCATCTGCTTCAACATACTCAGCTACTCCAGTGCCTCATTTGTCTTATTGTTTTTGCCTATGCACACTGCTGTCTTTGATCTTAATATTGCCAGTGTGTCTGGTTTCATCCTTGATTGTACAGCCAATTTACCCAGCCACCTCTGCTACTGTAAGATTTCCTGTGCCCTGGAGTATCCTGAAGTCCTATTGAGGAGCTTCTTTGTGTCCTCAAGTCTGCAGGCATCCTCAATCCCCTAGACATAGCCACAACTTTCATTGCCGTTTTCCAAATAATTTCATAAAGTCTCTCGGGTGCTATCAACCCTTTATGCCCTCTCAAAGCCTGTGACCTCATTCCACCAGTGCTATGCTATCCCCTTGCTATTTGCAACTCCGTAGTCCCCAAGCATCCTATTGTATCCTCTTCATCTTTATCTCCCAGTAATGTTTCACCTCGTAAAGCCTGCTCTCCAGCTTATCCTCTGCTGCTGGCAAGGCATTCAAAAAGTACAGCCCATGCAGATTCAGTGACTTTAGGTCCTTCTGGATTAGGTACCCATTCTCATTCGTTTGTACTCCTTAAGAGGCCCCATGTCAATTTATCCAAATATAGGGTCTTTTTTTATGAAGGAATCTGATAAGGAAACCATAAAGGCTTTTGTTTGCACTCAATTTAATACCTGCTTTGTTGAGAACCTTAACTGGATCTGTGACATTTTCAGCTTCTTCCATCCCTGAAGACCTTTGCATGATGGTTCAGTTGCCGACATCATCATCGTTTACAAAGATTTGAGCTCCCCTTGGCTAAGGCATTATTGGATCTAGTTTAGGAAGACATTCTGTTGCATATAACAGATTGCAGGGGTAATGACTGTCCTGTGAGTGTATCTCGTCACATTAC
Organism: Macrobrachium nipponense; assembly: GCF_015104395.2. Taxonomy (NCBI): domain Eukaryota; kingdom Metazoa; phylum Arthropoda; class Malacostraca; order Decapoda; family Palaemonidae; genus Macrobrachium; species Macrobrachium nipponense. The sequence goes on along the minus strand of NC_087217.1, from coordinate 63,282,249 downwards.
TCTGCCAGACCAGTGCCTTCATATAGTCTACTGGATCTAGGGCTTTTCTTTTCACGACAGACTACCTTCACAATAGAAGCTACTGTTCAGAATGCAGCTGCTTTTATGCTTGGGATTCTATATGGAGAGTTCATTATTGTTAAACCAGAATGACTAGATGCTTGGTGGTGCCAGGTTGCTTCTAGCAGGTGGTTCTGCCTTCAGCAAAAGATACAGACAGAGCCTCACCACATTAACTGGAATTTAGTGAACATGATGATGAAGAGGGATGCTGCCTTCTAAAGTTTTCTCCAGTTTTGCTTTCTCGGGCAAAACTTTGTTTCTTGCATGTGAATGATCCTGGAGCTTCTGATCTTTTCCCTGAGGACTTAGCTTACAAGTTGAGGGTGAAGCTTGCCTCCTCTACAACTGGGGCTACTGTAATTAACTTTGATGCTTTAGCTTCGTCTTTAAGTAGAGGAATACCTGCCTTTGTCCTCCAACCTAAATTGATATGCAGGAATTTAATGAATAAAGGGTTTGTAGTGAACAAACAGAACCTGAAATGTATTTTTTACAAGAAATCTAGAGTAATATTGACATGTCCCCACATTTCTGTTTAGTCTTCCTCGCACAACAGAATGAGGGAAGATGCTTAGGTGTGTGCAGTGGAAGTGTTCATTTTCATATGACAGGTTGGTACCAGGTGATGCATTAGGTTATAATGAAAATTAACCAATGATTTACACATAGAATGTTGACTTTGTTCCGACACGGCATACAAACCTTCGGTCCTTTTACAATAGGAAGGTACTAGCGGCAGCTGGATAGGTCGTAAGCTTTCGAACAAGGGGTTCGGTAGTTAACTGCTTGTCCGACAGGCGCGCGCGCGCGACTGGGAGGTAAACAAATCACTTTTGCTTTCGGCCTCACAGCGAGTGGACGTGTGTGTTCGACGCTCTCTGCCCGCTTCTCGTCGTTTGCTTTCCTTAAGTATATGGTTGTGTTTGTGTATGAAAGAATCATTGTAAGTACAATCATTCCTCTTTTTTCATTGATTTGTGATATTTTGGTCAATTATGGAATCTCCTCGCCTCGCTACCCCACGGAGACTATGCCCGGGTATCGAAGGGCGTAAATGCGGGAAGTTCCGCTCATTCCCGGAAATTGACCCACATGTTTTGTGCGCTCGGTGTCGGGGGCGCGAATGCACCCGAGCCGAGCCATGTGAAGTTTGCAATAATTGGTCGGAGGCGCAGTGGACTTTGTATGAGGGCAGGAAGAAGCGAAGGCCTGCAAAGGAGTCGTCGGAAAGCTCTCCCGCGACTCCTTTGGTTACGGACACTTCGTCGTCTTTCCTGCCGCCCGCTCAGCTTCCACGTTTGGCGCCTTCCCCTTCGGGGGGGGTTTCTAGGTCCTTCTCCTCACCTGACTTGTCGAGTGTGGAGGAGGGCGCTAGATACCCTGACGTCGAGTTGTACTCTGGGTCCTCTATCCGTTCGTCTTCGGGCGAGCGGGTAGAGGAGCCTGCTAATCACCCGACTTTGACTTCCTCAGGTGCGGTTGCCGCGAAGGACGACCTCGGACAGGTGTGGGCATCGTTGGGGCTGCAGGGCGTGCCGAGTGTCCAGGGGCTGCTCTACCATCTCGCTGGCTCCGTGGCGGTCACTCATGCGACGGTTACGACCACCCACACGAGCCCTCACACACCTGGCTACGCTTCACCTCCTCACCTGGTGTACACCCCGCACGCGGTCTCTGTAACACCTACTACATCGGTGCAGGGGCCAGTTGCCGTATCACGGGGGAGTGTGATGCCGCCACCTGGGTTTGCCGTGCTGCCGCGACCGGACTTCGTGTGCCCGAAGAGCTCGCCCCTGGACCTCCCACCGGTACCAAGGATGTCTGTGCCGCTGGTCCGTCCAACTGGACAGCCTGCACAGCCTGCCGTACCTGCCCAGCCGCCGTTCTCGGACGTGACGTTGATGACTACTGCTGCTGTTCCTGTACCTGCCCCTGCCGTCTCTACTGCTGTTCCTGTGATGCCTGCACCTGCTGACGTTGTTCCTGTTCCTGGCCCCGCTGCTCCCGATGCTGATCTGTTCGGACAGGTGCGTCCGGGCCCTGTTGCTTCGGCAACAGCAGCCCCGGCTCCGCTCTGGATGACAGATCTGACGTCGGTCCTGAGGAGGTTGACGAAGAAGAAGAAGAAGAGGAGGAAGGTGTCGTCGTCGTCTTCATCGTCTTCTTCGTCGTCTGCCGCCTCTTCCCCTTCTTCTTCTTCTAAGGCTCCCCCGCGAAGAAGAAGAAGGTCGCCTCCCCCCCCCCTAAGAAGTCTCCTTCGGGAACTTCTAAGGGCCCGTCTCGCTCTGGTGAGACGGGGGGTTCTTCGCTGGTCACCCTGCTCCTTCGGGGCAGGACCCGTCTCTTCTTCCGCGAGGAAGAAGACTACGGGGACCAGAGGAGTGCCGGCTAACACCGGCACTTCCTCACCTGCTGGTAGTGGTTCGGCCACGGCAGCAGGATCCGTCTCGGCCTCTCGTTCGCGAGAGGTACCGAGTGTACGGTCGCCTAACAGCGACCGTGCAGCCAGGAACCAGACCTCTGAGTCCGCTCAGCGTCAGGTTCACGGCACGGAGCGGAAGACTGGTGACAGCCGCTCATGCGACTCTCACCAGACCAGCTCTCGCTCTCGTGGCGAGCAGCTGGCTACCCGGGCGGACGTGACGGTCCATGACCGGCCACGGGCTGAGGCTGGGAAGAGGTCCCCCCGTTCGCGCGGCACCAGCCACGGCTGGTACCAGCGAACTGACGCGCCGTGAGGCACGCACCGTCCTCCACCGTGACAGTAGAGCTCGCCAGTCGCCTGACCGTCACTCGCACAGAGCGCGATCGGGTACGGCGACCAGCACCAGCTCTTCTGACACACAGACCGGGGCCGCTGTTCTCGGTCCAGCCGTTCTCCACAGCGAGACGGCTCGACTAGGTCTGCAGCTCGATCGCCACCGCGGGTTGACGATCGCCTGCAGTCTTCCAAGCCCGCTGGTTCTGCCAGCGAGCGAGGAGGGAGCGTCAGGTCTGCCTCTCCCATACCTTCAACCTCCTCGGGTTACACCGGGAGGGGCGAGGTATTGAGGAGTGATCGTGAGGGGTGCGCCCCTCAGGATCCCACCACATCGTCGTACGTTACCAGGCAAGGTTCTCGGACCAGCCAGGTCGTACGCACAAGTGGTTGAGGAGACCGAGAGGGGTCTGTCGCTGTTCCTCCCCTTGAGGGAGGAGGGTCTCGGGAGATGCTCCTGTTTGAGGGACTGGATGGTCCGACTCCGCAGGACGCAGTCACTCCTGAGATCCAGAGGAACTTTGCCGAGGTTATTGCGCTGATTCGTCAGCACAACGACCTCGGGAAGGATCGCCGCTCCCACCATCCGAGCCCACGTCCCGGCTCGAGTCGTTTCTGGGGCCCGAAGAGGGAACCCAGACCGACGGTGGGTTTGCCGCGTTCCGAGCTTGCAGACTCAGTGCTGGACCAGGTTGAATCGCTTGTTTCCGACAAGACGGTTCGCTCAAGGCTAGCAGGTCGAGCAAGCTGCTTCCACCTCCTCTGCTGCGACAGCGGCGGTTTTACGTGCCATCTGAAGACCCGATGCCGCCCAAACAGGTGAACCCGGAGTTAGCCAGGCTGACTCCGGGTGTGTCTCTGCAGCAGCTCCTGTCCGAGAACCTATGGTTCTCGCAGCAAGAGGCACTCGGCCTGGAATCTACCGCCATGGCAGCTTTCCAGGCCGTCTCCTGGCTAGATCTGTGGTCCCTCACAGTATCTAAGGTCGCAGCCAACTCCGGGGGAATTTCTCCTGAAGATGACTCGGCCTTTAGGAGACTTTGCCAGTCTGGAGGAAGAGCCATCTCCTTCCTTGCCCACCAGACGGTGAACCTGTGGGCCAACCTGGTTCTCCGAACGAAGGGAACAGGCCGTCCTTACTCGGGTTTCCAGGGCGGCCGGGCGTGAAGCGGCGTTGGGACTTCGCAACGGACCTTTACGGAGTTCCACGTCTCTCTTTCCAGGAGAGATGGTGGACGCTGCGGTGGACAGACGGCACACTGACGACAGTGTCCGTCTGGTACACCAGGCAGTCTCGAAGGCTTCTGGGCAGCCTCGGACTGCGGCCAAGTCTAAGAGCTCGGCTAGCGCTTCCTCGGTGGCCAAGACGGTAGCTGCGTCGAAGCCCCGGGGAAAGACTCTGTCTTCTTCGACTTCTAACAAGGGGAGCCGTAACCAGCCCTCCTCCTCCCGTGGAGGCTCTGGGAAGAAGTCGAAGAAAGGGGGGAAACACTAGGGACGGCGTTCCCCCTCACCTGCTGCCGGAAGTGGGGGGGTGCCTGGCCAGCCATTGGGCAACTTGGCAGCGCTACGGCGCCGAGACCGGATTGTAGATGTCCTTCGGGGCGGATATCTATTACCCTTCGAATCTCGGCCACCCCTCACCTCCAACCCGGTCCAACAGCAGTCGTACGTTCCAGGGTCATCGAAGGACGTAGCACTGAGACAGGAGATCAAGACCATGCTGAGCAAGAGAGCTGTAGAAATCGTCACGGATCAGTCACCGGGCTTTTACAGCCGACTCTTCCTGGTGGAAAAGTCTACGGGAGGCTGGCGCCCGGTGATAGATCTCTCTCCCCTGAACCGGTTTGTTCGCCAGACCCGGTTCACGATGGAGACGGCACGCTCAGTGCTCGACTCCATCAGGGAGAACGATTTCATGCTTTCGGTGGACTTGAAGGATGCGTATTTCCAAATACCCATTCATCAGTCCTCCAGAAAGTACCTCCGCTTCATCCTCGACGGGACGGTGTACCAATTCAGGGCACTTTGCTTCGGTCTCTCAACCGCCCCACAGGTGTTCACAAAGCGAGTGTTTCACTCTGTGTCTGCTTGGGCCCATTCGCACGGGATACGTCTGATGAGGTATCTCGACGATTGGTTAGTCCTGGCGATCTCCCGCTCGCAGTTGCTACAGGACAGGGATCGAACTGCTCGAGTTCTGTCGCGATCTGGGGATCGTTGTGAACTTCGAAAAGTCCGATCTCGAGCCCAACCAAGCAGAGGATGAAGTACCTGGGTAATGCTTGAATCGACACGGTTAGCAGGGCGAGTCTTCCCCGCAGACTCGCGGATCAGCAGATTCAGGGAGGCAGCCAACCAGTTCCTGTCTCGGCAGGAGCAGGTAGCTCAGCGGTGGCAAGTCGTGATCGGATTCACCTGTCGTCACTCGAGAAGTTAGTCCCTCACGGGCGTCTTTCACCTGCGGTCTCTTCAGTGGAGGCTAAAGGAGAGTTGGTCGCAGGCGACGGATCCCCCAAGCTTTCCAGTGTCACTGACACCGGAGGTGAGGCAGGATCTAGCCTGGTGGCTGGACGACAGGAACCTCTTAAGAGGAGTGCCTCTGCGCACTCCCCCCCCGGACATGCACGTTCTCAGACGCATCGACCGAGGGATGGGGCGCACACCTGGAGGAGTTGACTGACTTGCATTTGGAGTGTGGGACGAGAACGACAAGCACCTTCACATCAATGTACTGGAACTCAAGGCAGCGTTCCTCGCTCTCCAAGAGTTCCAGGACCGCTTGGTGGGACACTCAGTGGTGTTGATGTGCGACAACACCACGGTAGTGGCCTACGTCAACAAACAGGGGGGCCTAGTGTCTCTCCCGTTGTACCAGTTGACTCGGCAGGTGCACGAGTGGGCCGAGGCACACTCAATAGAGCTGTCGGCACGCTACATTCCAGGGAAGAGGAATGTAGTAGCAGACACGCTCAGCCGTCGGGATCAGGTGATAGGGACCGAATGGTCTCTACACCAGGACGTGGTGGAAAAGGCTCTTCGACCTATGGGGGCGACCAGTCGTGGATCTGTTCGCCACCCGGCACAACAGGAAGCTCCAGGTGTTCTTCTCGGTCATGCCGGACCCAGGGGCAGCTGCAGAGGACGCTCTTCAACACCCGTGGGACAACCTCTTCGCCTATGCCTTTCCCCCGTTCAGCCTGATTCGCAAGGTGATCAGTCGAGCACTGGTCACCCCGAATCTCAGGATTGATCCTGGTGGCTCCCAAATGCCACAGGCCATTTGGGTATCCGGACCTGCTGGCTCTCTAGCAGGAGAACCGAGAGAGATTCCCCCTTGGCACAACCTTCTCGCCCAGCCACACGTCGAGCGTACCACCGAGCAGTCCAGTCCCTACGTCTTCACGGCTGGCTGTTATCCACCATCTCTTGCGAACGAGAGGCTTTTCTCGTAGCGCAGCAACAGAGATGGCTGGAAGCGTCCGTCAGTCCTCTGCAGCTGTGTACCAGGGGAAGTGGGCCGTCTTCTGTGGTTGGTGTCGTAGACGGGGTCTATCTCCTCTCAGAGCCACTCTTCAGCAGGTAGCGGATTTCCTCGTTTTTCTTCGCCGAGAGAAGCTCCTCTCAGTCCCCACAGTCAAAGGATACAGAGCCGCCTTGGCGCTCGTCCTGAAACTGAGGGGATTGGACATCTCGAACTCGTTTGAGATCTCCTTGCTCATGAGGAGCTTCGAAAGGTCTTGCCCACCCAGGGAACTCAGGCCCCCTGCGTGGGAGTGACTCTCGTCCTTAGGAGTTTGACTCGAACGCCGTTCGAGCCACTCCGAGAGTCGTCAGACAGGGATCTGACCCTCAAGACCCTCTTCTTGCTGGCCCTGGCCCGGCATCGGCGAAGAGAGTAGGGGAACTTCATGGTCTTTCCTATGATGTACGACAACTCCAGGGGATTGGGGATCTGTGACGCTCGATTTCGTCCCGAACTTCGTTGCGAAGACTCAGAAACCGTCGATCCCTGACGACAGGTTCGAGTCATTCACGATTCCCTCCCTAATGGACTTCACCGATAATGATGCGGATGAGATGCTGCTTTGTCCTGTGAGGGCGCTACGACGCTATCTGAAGAGAACTCGACACCTCAGGCCTGAGTGTCGACGCCTCTTCGTTAGCACCGGGGTAACCAAGAAAGAAGTATCCAAGAACACTCTTTCATTCTGGCTGCGTGAGGTCATCAGGAGGGCGTATGAGGCTGATGGTAGTGACGAGATCCGTACGTCCCGTCCGAGAGCTCACGAAGTCAGAAGTATTGGCCCCTCGTTGGCGTTTCGTAAGAACTTCTCCGTGGCGCAGGTCCTGAAGGCAGGGGTCTGGTCTAACCAGACTACCTTTACGTCCTTTACTGACCTTCGGGATATTGCCCACAGGTCCTTGGATACCTTTTCCTTGGGGACCCGTGGTGGCTGCTCAACAAGTTGTGTAGCAAACCCAGACCCTCGCAGGCTGAAACAGCATCGAGTCCTGGTGTGACTGTGTGGATGGATGTGTGAATGAGTGAGTGACTGGCTCCCTCTTCCCGTCTTTTCCTCCTCCTCTACCTGTGGGCAGAGGGCCACGGTCGTCACTACGCTGGATGAGGACGAGATGCAGGTGAGCTATATGACAGAGCCCCATCCTATCCCTTTCACTAGGGATAGGAGCAGAATATCCACCAACTTGAGACCTTCTCCTACAAGGGGGGGGTGGGGGAACGTGTATGCCTACAAGAGTCAAACCCATGACTTTATATTTGCTCCTGTACAGGAACAAGTTCTTACATTGCTGGTACGAAGAGATACGCTTGCCTCTCTCTTAGTACTCGGTCCAGAGGTCTGACCATTGATCCTGCGGTTGCACACCCCGATCAATCGGACAGAGGCTTGGATCCCTCCCTCGCTCTTACGACCAGGGAGGCTTCCAAGGTTGGGCGAACACCAGTCTGTTCACAAAAGACTCAGATTCCACCCCCCACCAAGAAGTGAGTCTTCCTATTGTAAAAGGACCGAAGGTTTGTATGCCGTGTCGGAACAAATGACAATTTGTCCAAAATTGCATTTTTCCTAACTATACAAACCTGAGGTCCTTTTACACATAGCCCCACCTCATGCCACCCCTCACTCTGCAGTTTTTGCTTGGGCCAAAAGCAAAAGTGATTTGTTTACCTCCCAGTCGCGCGCTCCGCGCCTGTCAGACAAGCAGTTAACTACCGAACCCCTTGTTCGAAAGCTTACGACCTATCCAGCTGCCGCTAGTACCTTCCTATTGTAAAAGGACCTCAGGTTTGTATAGTTAGGAAAAATGCAATTTTGGACAAATTGTCATTTTTTACTGTTACACAATTATTATTAGTCTTTTTTGCAGTCACATAGTAGTAATATATCGATGTTTATTGGCTGTTTCCAATCCAGTCCTGCGCTGAATGGCCTTTGATGCCCCAGTGCTTGGCTTAATGCCTAAATCCTATATTCAATTCAATTCAATTCAATTCAATCCAGTCCTGTAATACTCATACGTATTATATAGCTGAAGATGTCCAAAATTCTGCTTGGCTTCCCCAGTCTATGCACAATCACCCTGTGAGTAGAAAAATAGTCAAAGTTGAGGACATTAGCTTAAAGTTGCTGTATATAGGAATAATGATTTAGAAACTAAAAGAAAAATAATTAGGTATCCATTGCTAAAAGGAGAAAGTTGGTCTTGTACACATATTTTTTAATGGGCCTTTCATATAAACATTTAGTTACCTATGTTTGGACTGGTTAAAGCTTAATGTTTTATACAATTAATATTTCTCCAAGAATGAAATAGTATCTTTGCAGCAAAGCTAAAGTTTGCTGGCATCAAATTTGTAGGTAAACATGTGGAAACTAAAATTCAAATTTTTTAATAAAGTTCTGTACATATATAACAATATGCAAGCTAACTGAAAGCATTATTCAAATCTTATTTTTTCAGAGTTGGCATACCTCAATCAGTTGGCATGCAGTTTAAAGAAGCTAGCTATAGAACAAGAATTGGCTGTAATTGTTGTTAATAGAACTATAAGAGCAGATGAGGAAGATGATAAACTAAAACAGGGCTCTTTTTCCACTCTGAAGCCAGCTCTTGGCAAGTAAGTGATAAAAAAAATTACCATATAGACTTGTAAGAAAATCCATAACTACTATCATTTAATCTGCATGCATTTGATGTCACTACTCCCAGTATCATTATCATTCTGCAATGCCAGAATTTGGCTTTTCTGTCGTGAGTTACAGGTAGGCCCTTTCTCACATTTGGCTTAGCTGGGGCATTGACAGCCTTTGAGCAATAACCTAAGCCTGGCCAAACAGTTCCTGAAACTTGTACAAAGCCTCTTAATTGAGATTTAAGACCTAGTTCCAAAGGGATAGTGTTTCATGCAGTGGTCTCCAATACCATCATTGGATGGACAATCAAGAGGGCGCTCTTTCGCCCCAGACTTTTGTGAAGGTATAGTGAACAAGCCACAAGGATGTATCAGCTTTCCCACTGTTGCCTTCATCTGCCAAGAATGACCTGCTTCTCTTGGTCATCGCTTAAAGTCTCTATTTCTTTGGTGTTCAAACACAGCATGCAATTGACTTTTATCCTGAGGGAAGGAATGTGAAGATGTCAGATACTATCTATCTTCCCCATAGTTTTACTTTGGGATATAACTCATTGGGACCCATTGTTCACATGGTGAGGATACCAGGTTGAATCTTTCCTCTTTGCCTTATCCTGTCTTCCTTTTTGGAACCTTCAAGACTGTACTATAGCTTTCATAAGTTTTCCTACGTCTAGGTAGAATATTACTCCTTGTAAGTTGCATTGTGCATGTTTTTGTTACAGTATTAAGCAGTTTAATCGGACCATTGAGGTAATTTGTTAAGCTCTTGCAGAGCTAGTTGCTGCATAGATGGACTATGTCAGGAACCCTTTTATACACTGGCACTTCAGCTTACCAATCTGCAGTAGAACATGAAAGGTTCATATATAGTAAGACAAGAGTCCAAAAACCCACCTGATTTTATACAAACATGTGAAAGATATGGTATGTTCTCTAGAGTGCAGTACCTCCTCTGATGTAAGAGAAGTATGAAGAGAGAGTGCATGATCTGATAGATGCCAGAGAACTACCCGACCCTCAGATCTGGGTATTCATCTCCTTCAAGACACCACAAGTTAGCTGGGAACAAGGCAACCTGACCAAGGGTCAAACTGCAGGAGTATTTTTTAAGGAAAGCTCTCCAGATACAAAGCTGAGATAGCTTCTCAGAGGCAAAAACTCCCTTGAATGAAGGCAATTTCCAGTGAGTGTTGCTCCAGTTCTTGCTGATAGGGATTCTGAAGGAGAGGGACCATCAGATCCCTTAAGGCATGAGCTGCACCCTCTTCTGCAAAGAGGGTGGTGTGTAAACTCTATACTCCCTTGCTCACTCTTGATTGTGTGCCTCTTGCAGGAGAAACCACACAAATTCACCAGAGTTGCCGCCCGAGTAGCATTCACACTTTTGCCCCTGCTTGGAAGGGCCTATGTTTCTTCCACTAAAGAGATTAGGGAGTGAGGTCCAAAAATGCAAAAATGGCTGCCTGCTTTAAAAAAACATGCAATTGGGGCAACTAACCATCAGCAAAAGGCAGACTGGTTGACTCATAAAGGGGAATGAGTCAGTCTTTCTTCCAGGCACAAGCAAAAAAACACTAAGTGTTTTTTAAGTCACAGATGATATATCCAACAGTTCTTCATCGACATAAGTGCACGTCAAGTCATTCGTTCACCCAACCCGCACAAACGCCTCAACCTCACCCCATCACTCTCCAGGTGTCTATTGCCAGCAGTGCCCTGCTTAAAATGTATGGAAAAAGAACTATGAAATTATAATATAAAGGCTAACCATACAGGACAGTCATCACAGCAGACTTCATAATTGCACTACTAAGAGAAGATTTCCTGAAAGCCCACAACATGTTGGTAGACAGCAAGACAGCAGCTGATTCAGAGAGACTGTCCTATAGCATCCATCACTCCAAGAACAGCAACAAACCCCACTTCAGGATGGACCAGAAATCAGTCGCCTCCTTCGAGAATTCCCCTTAGGTATTCAAAGACATCTTCCAGCACAACCTAACGAGCCCCGCAAAACACCACATTGTCACCGCAGAGCCCCCAGTCCATGTATGCTTCAGACTTTGGCCCTGGACAAATTGGCCTACACCAAACGTATTCCATGACATGGAACAGGCAGGAATCTGCCAGAAAGCCTTCAGCCCATAGGCATCCCCACTCCACATGGTACTCAAAGCAGACAGTACACAGCAGCCCTGCAGCAACTAGCAACGGCTCAGTGTCAAGACAATACCAGATACCCTCTGCCTAACATCATTGACATAAAAGACCAGCTAGAAGGGACCAAAACATTCACAAAATTTACCAGCTGAAGGTGTACTATCAAGTCCCAGTAGCAAAGGAAGATATAGGAAAAACAGCTTTCATAACCCCCTTCAGAACATAGATCTTCAGCTATAAGGTGTTTCAGTCCTTGAAATGTTAGTGTGACCTTCCAACACCTCATGGATGTGATACTGAGAGAATCGCCCTGCTGCATCATTTATGTCGACAGTATCCTGACATTTCACCCCAACTATATAAATTAAGTATATGTTACTTTTACCAGACCACTGAGCTGATTAACAGCTTTCCTAGGGCTGGCCCAAAGGATTAGATATTTTTACATGGCTAGGAACTAATTGGTTACGTAGCAATGGGACCTACAGTTTATTGTGGGATCTGAACCACATTATATCGAGAAATGAATTTCTATCGGAATACCAGAAAAAATTCCCTCTGACTCCATGTTGGTAGAGCCAAGAATCAAACTTCAGACCACTGGACTGGTAGACGAGCGCAAAAACCACTTGTCCAATGAGGACCTTGCCCCAACTAATAAACGGCACATAAAGGATGTAAGGCAAGTCCTGGAGAACTTATAGAAAATAGGCTAGTAGTGCAGGAAGATAAATGTGAATGGGAGAAAAGCTCAGTAGAATTTCTTGACAGCCAAATAAGCCCCGAAGGAGCCAAACCCCTCCTGACAAAGGTCCAAGCTATCACTTTTTTCCTGTGGTTAAACACCATCAAAGCAATCAAAGATTGCTGGCATGATCCACTGTTACCTCTGATTCATACCCAATCAGCTGAAATCATGTCCCCTTTATATGAATGCTTAAAGGGAAAACCAAAATCTATGTTGGTTTAACAAACAAGGGATGTCTTTTCAACTGGCCAAAAAAGCACCGAGTTTCATAGCAACACTGTTTCCTCTATCCCATAGGTCCCCCCTAACCTTGCCAACTGATGTAAGTAACATAGCGATGAGCATGGTACTCAAGCAGGATACAGATGAAGGTCGTCAGCTGCTGGCATTCTTTAGCAAAAAGCTACCTCCAGCAGAACAGAAATATGATATTGTTATGATACAATAAAGTTTTATACATACTTACCTGGCAGATATATACTTAGCTATTAGACTCCGTCGCCCAACAGAAATTCGAATTTCGCGCACTCGCTACAGGTAGGTCAGGTGATCTACTGCCCGGCCGCTGGGTGGCAGGAATAGGAACCATTCCCGTTTTCTATCAGATTTTCTCTCTACCACCTGTCTCCTGAGGGAGGTTGGGTGGGCAATTAATTGTATATATCTGCCAGGTAAGTATGTATAAAACTTTATTGTATCATAACAATATCATTTTTATACATTCAACTTACCTGTCAGATATATACTTAGCTGATTCACACCATTGGAGGAGGGTAAAAGACAGCTAATTACTGATTTAGACAGCAATCACAACATACGTTGTAGGTAATAAATAATTAAAACCTTGGTTCCTACCTGATTAGACTGAAGACTTCATGGTTACTGTCCAGGAGTCTGGCTGTTAGTCTCAAGAGCCTCAGGGAGATATTGATCTATGGCTAAGAGTTCTTGTAGGTCTGCCAAAGGGTCTTATCCGCTTACTCGGCAGAGCCTGGAAGGACTACGTCATGGGTGCTGATCCACTTACTTGACAAGAACCTTTTATTCAAGGAGCACAACACCGATCCCGATCACCTTAACCTAACACCCGTGTTAGTTCTAAGATTGCAAGGAGTTATCCCCGAACTCCTCGCAAACAACCAATAACTCAAACCACAAACACACATATAACGTAAAATTACAAAATAAAGATAAAAAAAAAAATTTTTGTACAACCTAGCTTGTAAGATACATTCTCAGTTCCTTACTGACAAAAGCAAACGGACGCCATGTGCGACATCAAGCACCCCTGCCAGTAGAAAACCAAGAACCCTTCTCAAAAGGGAGGTCTACGTACAAATATATAAACAAATATATAAAATTTAAGGATCGGTATGTGTTCCAAGCCCAGCCAGCACTGTATCTCTGATACGAAAGGACCTAGAGAGAAGCTCTTTCATCATAGGTAACTTTGACATCTTTAAGATAATGAGATGCGAAGACTGAATTACACCCCTCCAGTAAGTCGCATCTAAAATGTCTTTCATAGACATGTTTTATGAAAAAGCTAAAGATGTGGCTACAGCTCTTACCTTATGAAGCCTTCACTCGAAGAGTTCTTAAGGAGTTATCAGTGCATTTGTCATGAGCTTCAGTAATTATGCTCCTGAACAAAAAATGCTAAGGCATTTTTGGACATGGGTCTCTTTGGATCCCGTACAGCGCACCATAGACTTTGTTTACATCCTCCATAGTTCTTTGTTCTTCTTCTTGAGATAGAAACTTAATGAGCTCTTACCTGGCTGGGATAAAGATCTTTCTAATCCTCTCTCACCAAGTTCGAAAGACCCTTCACTTCAAAACTCCTGGGGGCCGGCCAGGGTTTTGAAGGGTTTTCGTTCTTTAGCCAGAAAACAGAGTCTGGAAAGAAACAAATAGCTAAATCTTTCTTAAATCCCACGCGAGAATCAAGGGCGTGGATTTCACTCGTTCTTTTAGCGGTTGCTAAGGATAACAGGAAAAATACATTTTCTCGTTAAATCCCTAACGACAAATGGCAAGGTAAGGAGGTTCAAATTTTTCCGATGAAAGGAATTTTAAGCACCACATCCAGATTCCAGCCCGGAGTACGAGAAGATATGGATTTGAGGTCTCAAATGATCTTATCAGGTCGTGAAGATACCTTGTCTTCTCGCTAAGTTTAGGCCTCTGTTTCTAAAAACCGCAGAGAGCATACTTCAGTAGCCTTTAACCCTTTAACGACCAGAGATCCCATTTGGGATCTTTAAAACAGCTATTTCTTTGGGTAGTCGTGGTGAACAAGGTTTGAGCTTGTATGAAATTGACTGCTTTGGCAACTCATAGCTACACCTCTCTGCTCTTCGAATCAACCAATCCAGAAAGCCACCAGGCCCTCGCACAAAGACTGGAGGGCCTTCGACAGACACCTCAAGTCGTGCGCAAGTTGGAAAACAGTCAAGACGTGCCAGCAGTAAAACCTCCAAGTTTCCCCCCCCCGCCCCCCCTCCGAACTTCGTAATCATGGTAAGCACACAGTGACTGTGGGATAGTGAAGCCTAGTGATATTACTTACACTTTTTGAATGTTGGTTTTGAACGGGCTGTAGTGTTACTGACGTGTCGTAGTGACAAAAAAAAAAGTATAGATCCTTGCTTGGCGGGATAACTTCGGTCAGTTCTTAGGCGGACCACGCTCATCCATGAGGGATGTATCGGACCGTAACGGTTACAACGGCCAGTAGAATACGACGTCAAGTAATTTTTTTTAGTGCTTGTTTTAGACATTTGTGAATAATTTTAACAATATATCTAGATATAATAGTGATGATTTATAGATGTTAGGTTTCATTTTGTGCATATAAATTATTACCTTACTAAGGAAGGGATTGAATGATAGGTTTTTGTTAGGGAAAGTTACATTTTTCTTTCTTTCATTACATGATTTTAAAGTTGTTTTTTTTTTTTATTTTTGCAGTTTCAAAGCAGTATGTTTATGGGAACGCAATGCTGCATTGGAGACTCAGGAACGTGTACCATGGGTAGCCCTGACGACGCTGAAGGAAAGTGATGTCGACGAGTGAGCCCTTTGGGACATTGACAGTGATGATGACGACCATACCTACGTTCCTGACGAAGGCCTTACTCAGGACGATGGCCTTTGACCCTCCTAACTCTAGAGGTTAGTATGAGACATCCTTAGAGAGAGGAGAGAGAGAGAGAGAGAGAGAGAGAAATGTGTTGTAAACATTGTATTTAAAAGTTCTCGTTGTTATAATGGTATTTAAATTTGTTGCCCTTTAAATGGTTTGTAAACATTGGGTATTTTAAAAACTATTTTGTTTACTTGTCTACCTAGCTTGATACTCACTGACATACACGTGCACACACATGCATACTCACTTGACATACACTGCATGCGCACACACACATTTACTGTTTTACTAATGTTACTTTATTCTTGTTTCAGCTCGCAAGGTCAATGTTGTTGTCCCTCAAGCGATGCCTATGGAAGAGGAAGGTGAGCCTAACCCTCAAGAGGTCTCGTGCTGATGAATGGAAGAAGGAAGACATTGATATCCGTGCCCTGCCCAACTTCATTCATCAGAAGCCTGACTATTTGAGGGAACCTTATGAATATTTCTCCCAGTTCTTCACAACTGAATTGAGGGAACACATTGTGTATCAATCCAACCTGTACTCAAGACAGAAGGATGTAGGCAGCAACTTCCACATGTCAGAAGAGGATCTCATGGTTTTCCTTGGCCTCATCGTGTACATGGGGCCTGGTTCCTCTCCCTAGCATAGTTGACTTCTGGGCGTGAAGACCAGGATTCCTCAAGTTGCAGACTTCATGTCAGGAACCGCTTCAAGGCAATTCGATCTTCCCTTCACTTCAGCGACAATGATCAGGCAGCTGCATCCCAAGATCGGTTCTTCAAGGTGAGAGTCCCCTTCACCAAGGTCACCAGAGAGTTCCTGAAAGTTCCTGAGACTCCTCCATCACTCCATTGATGAAGTGATGGTCGCCTATAAGGCACAAGGGCTGGTAACCTTCGCCAGTATGTCGCAAAGAAGCCTGACAAGTGGGGCTTCAAGTTGTTCTCGCCGCTCCAGTGTGGATGGGTTTGTGCATGATATTCTCATGTACCAAGGGGAGACAACCTTTGTGAGCCACCATACTATGCTATCTGAGAGGAGAAAGCCATGTCTGTAACTTCCAAGTTTGTTGTCGCCTTAGTGAATACCATCAAGGACCCCCAGAAACTCAGCAGTGTATGCAGACAAACTACTTCACAAGTTATAGGGTTGGCCAAGTACCGAGATCACAGTATGGATGCCGGTATGTGGGGCACTGCCAGGAAAACCGAGTTGGTCATCCTCCCCGGACGTACGTGAAGGAGATGAACAAGAAAGCGACACAAAGGGGGACACTGGACTATGTCTTTCTGCCGGATGGCATCCTGTTGCAAGATGGAATAAGGACAACAGCGTTTGTGGACAATCTTGCCTCTGATGTTGGTTGTGGAGCCCATGGGGAAACAGTGGAGCGGTACGACAGGGCAGCCAAAAGAAGAAGGTTCCCATTCCTTGCCCATCTGTCATCCAGATGTACAACAACCGCATGGGGGGCATTGACAAGAGTGACATGTTGACACCTGTACAGGACCCCCTTCAAAGCAAAGAGGTACTACATGAGGCTCTTTGCTTACCTCCTTGACTTGATCATCTGCAACACCTGGATTTGTCAAGAGGGATTGCCTGGCTTTGCAGGAACAAAACCCCAATCCGCCTTCAAGGACTTCCGTCTGGATATCTCCAATGGCTCAGGAAGCTTCAAGTCGTCAACCTTCAGAATAACCAGGAATTCTAGTTGGCACCAGAGTTTTGCTTTGCCAAGAAGGGGCCAATGGGCAGTTGTGCCAGTATTGAGACACGCCAGAATGCCACTGCCCTACACATGCCAAAGCATGTCTCCATGAGGCAGACTTGCAAAAGTTCTGTTCTGGTGCAGGCACATCCCCACAGATCCCGCTGGATGTGTGAGGATTTGCAAGGTGGCCCCTTGGTTTGCCTACGAAGAAAGGAATGTTTTGTTTTTGCTTTGTTCCATAACGATTTCGAAATAAGTTGTTTGTTATGAGAGTTGTGTATAGTGTTTTGTGTATATTTTTATACTATTTTTGTTATTATTTTATTTACAGTGTTTTGTGTATTTATATACTATTTTGTATCGAGTTTTTTTTGTTATAGTGTTTCTGTATTTTTATACTATTTTTGTATTTATGTAACTTATTTTTTTATATTAATTAAATTGTAAAGCCATATATGCTGTTTCTATTATACATTGTGGAACAAAAAAAAGTGATTCATCAATAATAATCCATATGTTTTGTGGGCGAATCAAACTTATTTATAAAACTTGAAAAGTTGCCCGCACGGCCCAATAGATCCCATACGGGATGAGCGTGTTCCGCCTAAGGTCGCCCGAGGCTCCCATACGGGATACTTCATTGCATGTAATTATTTCGTTACTTGGAAATTTTGTAAAAGTGCACAAGAGTAAAAAGGTCTTGTATTTACTCGTACTATAACATACTAAAAGGATTTTTAATATTTCCCATAAAACCCAGGGTGGACTTTAAAGGGTTAATAGTAGAAAAAAAACCGATAACTGGATTTCCTCTCTAAGGAATATCAGAAAAATCGGCTAGTTGGTCACAGAGGTATCGGAGGAGGACAGCTTCTTCTTCCTACACCATCTTCTGAATACATCCCACTTCGATTGATAGACCCGAATAGTTGAAGATCTTCGGGCTCTGCGATTGCTTTCGCAGCTTTGCTTGAAAAGCCTCTCGCTCTGACAAGTCTTTCGATAGTCGAAAGGCAGTCAGAGCGAGACCAGGAAAGTTTTGATGATACCTCTCGAAGTGGGGTTGTTTGAGAAGATCCGTCCTGTTTGGAAGAGATCTGGGGAAGTCCACCGTCCATTCCTGTACCTCTGTGAACCAATCTTGAGAGGGCCAAAATGGGGCGATGAGGGTTAGTCTCGTCCCTTTTTGACGCCACAAACTTTTTCAATACTACTGCCTAACGTTTGATTGGGGAAAGGCTTAGGCATCTAGGCCTGACCAATTCAACAGCAGGGCATCCACGCTATCGCTCTCGGATCTTCCACCAAGGAGCAGAAGTTCTCTATCCTCTTTGATAGGAAAGTTGCGAACAGGTCTATCTGTGGCCTGGCCCACAGTGACCAGAGGCTCTGACACACTTGATCGTGGAGAGTCCACTCTGTGGGGAGAACTTGGTTCATCCTGCTGAGTCTGTCCACCCTCACATTTTTCTCTCCTTTTACGAATCTCGTTAGGAGGGTAATGTTTTTCTCCTTTGTCCAAGTTAACAGATCCCTCGTTATCTCATAAAGGGAAAACTAGTGAGTCCCCCCCTGTTTTCTGATATAGGCCAACGCCGTGGTATTGTCTGCGTTGACCTGTACCACCTGATCTTTGACCTCCGGTTCGAAGAACTTCAGTGCTAGGAAAACTGTGTACAGTTCCTTGGCGTTTATATGCCAGGCTTCCTGTTCCTTCTTCCATCGGCCTGACACTTCTCTTGCTCCTAGAGTCGCCCCCCATCCCTTCTCTGATGTGTCTGAGAATAAGATTTGGTCTGGGTTCCGAATCTCTAGAGGCATGCCCTTGTTCTTATCCAGAGGGATCAGCCACCACTTTAGGTGATTCTTCCCCTCTAAGGGAATCGAGAAAGTGTCTGTTAATTGCCCTTCTTTCCAGTTCCACGTTCTTCTTAAGAAGTATTGAAGAGGGCGTAGGTGGAGTCTTCCTAGGGAAATGAACTGTTCTAGAGAGGAAAGAGTCCCCAGAAGGCTTAACCATTCCCTCGCTGAACTTCGTTCTTTCCCTAGGAAGTTCGAGACTTTCTGTAAGCCCTGAACGAGTCTTTCCTGGGAAGGAAAAGCCCGAAAACCCCGAGAATCCATCCGAATCCCCTGATAAAATAAAGTTCTGGCTGGGGATCATCTGAGATTTCTCGAGGTTCACGAGTAATCCTAGAGATTGCGTAAGTTTCAATATTGCTTGCAGGTCCTCCAAACATTGCTTCTCCGATTTGGCTCGGATGAGCCAATCGTCGAGATAGAGAGATGTTTATCCCTTTCAGATGAAGCCATCTGGCCACATTCCTCATCAGGTACGTAAATACCTGAGGAGCCATAGAGAGGCTGAAGCACAAGGCCCTGAACTGGAAGATCTTCCCTTGTATCATAAATCTGAGACACTTCCTCGACGATGGGTGAATTGGAACATGAAAGTAAGCATCCTGAAGGTCCAGGGAGACCATCAAATCTCCCGGACGCAGGGCTGAAAGAACCGAAGCAGAAGTCTCCATGGAGAATTTCTTCTTCTCTACGTACCGGTTCAGGATGCTCACATCTAGGACAGGTCTTCATCCCCCTGAAGCCTTCGGGACTAAGAAAAGGCGGTTGTAAAATCCCGGGGAGTGAGGATCCTGCACTACTTCTATTGCTTCTTTGTTCCTCATCGTTACCACCATCTGAAGAAGTGTCTTCCCAGAACAGGGTCCTTGTACTTCGCCGACAATTCCTTCGGAGATGTAGACAATGGCGGTCTGTCTAGGAAGGGTATGATGTATCCTTTCTCCAGAACAGACAACGTCCAGGGGTCGGCTTCCCTTATGGCCCAGGCTTCTACAAACCTTAGAAGTCTGGCACCTACAGGTGTTTGGAGGACGTAGTTGCTACTTCGACTTTTTAAACGATCGGAAGGAAGACCTTCCTCGTTTGTCGAAAGCCTTTCTTTTCGTTGGGGGTCGAGATGAGGCGCCCCACGAAAGGGCACAAGAGGAGTACGATCTGTTTTCTTTACAACTGGTACTGCCGGTCTATTCTTCTTGGTAGATTGTACCAATAGATCCTGCGTTGCCTTCTCAGATAGTGACCGTGAGATGTCCTTCACTAACTGAGAAGGGAACAGGTGATCCGACAGAGGAGCGTACAGTAGAGCTGACCTCTGAGAAGGAGATACCGCTTTGGTCAGAAAAGATCCAAAAAGAGATCTCTTTTTTACTACTCCTGGCCCGAAGAGAGAGGCCAGTTCTCCCGAACCATCCTGTACTGCCTTATCCATGCATGACAAGATACTGTGTAAAACCTCGGGATCAAGAAAGTCTGGATCTCGGGTCTTTTTAGCTAGCACCCCAAGGGACCAATCCAGGAAATTGAAAACTTCCAATACGTGGAATAGTCCCTTTAGGAGCTGGTCTAACTCGGACATACTCCAAGACGCCTTCGCCAAATTAAGAGAGTGTCTTCTTGAAGACTCTACAAGGCTTGAAAAGTCCGCTTCTGCAGATGAAGGAAGCATCAGGCCCATAGCTTCTTCCGTCCTGTACCAAATGCCTCTCCTACCTGCAAGTTTGGAGGGAGGAGAGCAATACACCGTTCTTAAAGACACTTTCTTCGTGCTCATCCAAGCATTAAGGGAATGAAGAGCTTTCTTCATAGATATTGCTGGCTTCATTTTAAAAAACGAAGAGGACTTCGGCGTATTCGTACTAGAAAAGAGCGATCTAGGAGAAGGAGGAGCTGCAGGGCTTACCGAATCTCCGAACTCTTGGAGGAGAAGCGAAGCTAAAACCTTATAGTTGGAAAGGCCTTCACTGGTAGAAATCTCTTCCTCAAGACACATCTTCTAGTTCCAGATTAGTAGGGGAATGAGTTCTTTTGGAAGACTTTATCCGGGGATGATTGTTTCCTGGGGAGAAATATTCTGGTCAGAGAGGGACTGCCCGACCTAGAAGTTTTCTTCTCGTTCTTCCAAAGAGATCTTCGCAAAGCTCTGAGAGGTAGAAGTGGATACCGTCACTTTGGAAGGTCCAACCACTTTGTCTGGTGCCCGATTTTCTTGAAGAGTCTTACATCCGGAAGGAGATCTATTTCCAAACGAAGAATCACTGCTAGCTGACGATCCGCGCCTGGTTGGCGCCTCCTCGCATCTGATTGTAGCCTCGCGCCTGGTTGGCTCTTCGCATCTTGCTGGCTTAATGCGCCTGGCAGGCGCCTCGCGCCTGGCTGGTGCTTCTTGTTTAGTTAGAGCCTCGCACTTGGTGCCCTGGCTGGCGCTCGCTGGCTCCTCGCGCCTGGCTGGCTCCTCGCGCCTGGCTGGCTCCTCGCGCCTGGCTGCCGCCTCGCACCTGCTGGCTCCTCGTCTGGGAGAAATCTCGCTTTCATCTGGCGCCTGGCGCCTGACTGGAGCCTCACGTCTGACTGGCGCCTCGCGTCTGGAAGAAGCCTGGAACTTGGTAGGGTTCTCATGAAAGATTGAAGAGTCCGAGATTGGCGAATCGTTGTCCGAGGAAGATAATTCTCTCGGACGAACCTGATACAAGGAAGGTCTAGATTTCTTAACGGGTAAATAAGAATCCTTCCTTCTTGGAGGATCTTTGGAGAGAACTCCAACGAGAGAAGCGATAGAATCCTGCATGTTTCTTAGAATTCTCGTAGTTTCTCTGTTCGTGTCCATCGGAGGGGAAGGAGAACACTCCTTCTCAGGTTCCCACGAATCTGCAGGAGAAAGCAACAAACTTTTAGCCTTCTTGTTTTCCGACGGCAATTCCTCCGGAAACCACTTAGGACTCGAGTTTAAACGAGATTCTTTCCAGCTCCTCTTCAGAGGGCGGGAAAGATCCGCAGATCTCCATCCTCTCTTGGGAGATGAATTTTCCGATGAAGAGAAACACTCACGTAGAACACTTTTCCTATAGCGATCTCTAGCAGTCTGAGGTGTTACAGAACCTGCTGAAGGGACGTCCGACTGGTGGGGATCCTCCACAACCTCCGTACGGCTTTTGACATTCTTTCTCCTCTGGGCTTGGGAGCTTGAAAGAGGTCTAAGGCCTGGGAGCGTTGTGGAGCCGATCAGACGCCCCCTCCACTACACTGGGGACACTTATGTCACTTTCCACTGCACTATTTATTTCACTATGCTTACCTTCTATAGTCGCCATTTTAAGTTCCATTTTCTTAAGGGCGGCTTTGAGATTTGCAATTTCCGATGTAGAATCCGTAGGCTCTACAAAGGGTGCAGGCACTGAAATATTAGGAGAAGGAGCATTTATCAAAGGAGAAGAGGGTACAAAATTACTCACTAAATCGCTAGAAACAGAGCTAGGCATGGTTTTGGAAGAAGCCTTCCTCACCCTGTCTCTTTCTAACTTCTTCAAATAAGAAGTTAGAGACTTCCACCCTTCAGCACTCAAACTCTCACATTCGTGACAAGTGTTATTGAAAGAGCATTCATACTTTCTACACACTTTACACACAGTGTGAGGATCAACCGAAGCTTTCAGCATTCTCACCTTGCAGCCCTCATTCACACACATTCTCACAACACTTCCAGAGTCAGACATCATGATGAAAAATCCAGTCCAAATCCAATCAACGGTCCACAATAGTGTATGCCAGTACAACGATCCAAATAAGTCACCAAAAGGTCCAAAACGAAGATCAATTGCGATGCAAAAAACAAAATTCAGCCGGAGAAACTAACAACGTTGTTGCCAGTAGCGCCGACAGAGAAAATCTGATAGAAAACGGGAATGGTTCCTATTCCTGCCACCCAGCGGCAGGGCGGTAGATCACCTGACCTACCTGTACCGTGTGCGCGAAATTCGAATTTCTGTCAGGCGACGGAGTCTAATAACTAAGTATATATCTGACAGGTAAGTTGAATGTATAAAAACTTATTGTTATATGAGAACAAACCTTCGGTCTTATGTTAATTTCTAGCGCTTAGCTGGATCCGGTTAAATCGCAGATGAAAGTAAGGAATCTTGTGAGATCTGGCAACGCGTGCGTATATTGGATGAAGAGTGGTCAAGGACCAAGCATCTACGCCACCGCGTCAAGTCTTTTCTTAACCGCTTGGGTGAGAGATGTGGTTGACCTCTCTCGGCCTTTACCTGGTTCATTGCCTGTTTTGCTTGTGTTTTAGTGTGTGTGTGTGTATGTGTGTGCTGTTATATGACTTCTGCTCCATCTTGGCCTCGTCACATGTGTGCCCTGGAACTCCAGGTTTTTTGTGTTCTCGTTTTTTGGCTTCAGCTGCGACTGATCCCTACGTCACTTGTAGAAAGTGTCGCTCCAAGTTTGTACAATAACGAATCCCTGCACGGAATGCCGTGCGTGTCCTAGAGAGCAGTGGAAGTTATTTTATAGTAAGATTGAGCATCGTAGGTTTCTACTCTCCATTCATGGGAGGGTTTTACTTCTCTTCCCGATGCTTCGTCTCCTGCTGCTATCACACCCCATAGTAGAGTTGTGCCTTTGTCCCCTTCCTTTTCTTCCATCGATTCATTGTTGGAAGTATCGGGAGCCCTCAGGCTAATTTGCGTAATGTTGACCCTTCTTCTTCGGGAGTTAATTTGATTCCCGAGAGGGAGGAGGCTTTTTCATCATCTTTTATATGAGTTGGAGGCATCCAAAATGGTAGCGCTTTGAGGGACGCTTGGGCTACGGGGTTCATCATCCTTGAAGGGTTTGCTGGCGCACTTAATGGTTGCTCGCTACCCCCCTCCTCCTGGCCTCGTCTTCGTGGGTAGCCGAGGTCAGTGACGATTGCCACTACTTCGAGTCAGAGGGAAGCCCCGCTAGTGACGTCACGGGGTCAGTTATTTTGTATCCCTCCGCCAGTGGCGTCTGTTTCCCGTTCAGATCGAGGGGAAGCCGTGATGTCATCGCCGCTTATGACGTCACTCCCAGTCGTCTCCACTGTGCTGCCTCACTTGTCTGTGCCGTCATCGTTTGCTTCCGTGATGTCATCTCTGCCATTCAATTCGCTGCATCTTCCTTCCATGTCGTCGGACCCTTCTCTTGCTGATCTGTCTGAGGCTTTATGTCAGGCGGTTCTTATCACGACTGGACTCTTGTTTTAGAAGATAAGTTGGCTGCCATGTTGGCTGGGAGGACTGGAGGCAAGTGTGTTCCATTGCCCCTGCCTCCTGTGAAGAGATTGTGTAAAGGAGCCATTGGTGTCTTCCTCTCCTACTCCCCCATCTCTGCCGCGTCGGCGTATCAAGCGTGGGAAGGCTAAGGACTTTATCTTTTCTTTGTCTGTGAGTGAGGACCAGCATGTCCGTGTTCCTGAAAGCGTTGGTGTTACGGAGTGTTAGTGTATCTTCCCCTGTGCGATCTGTAGTGGCTGCTTTGTCCTCTGCATCAAGTCGCGAGCGTTTTGCAACCTCCCTCGTTCGTGCACATGTTGCAGGTGCTCCCACTTCTCTTTCTCCAGGGCCTATTCGTTGCCGTAAGGATCTCAAGGTGCCTGTCAAGAGGTCGAAGGTTGTGAGCACGGAGTTGGTGCAGCAGGAGTGTTTGCCTGCCCCTCTCCCTGGTACTTCCAGGTGTTCAACTCCGAGGGATTCTCATTCTATCTTGAGTGTTCGGGATTCCTCACCGACGCACATTGGTACGTTTACCACACCTGCGCCCGTTCGCGGCCATGTTAGAGAGTCATCTGTTGGGAGAGTGCGTAGTGATGTCCCTAGTGTTGTGGTTGGTTTGTTGCGGAGTTGGCGCTTGGATCCAGCCCAGACAGGTTAGTTAGTGTTTTAGGCTGTTTGGCTGCTGGTTTTTCCATTAATTTAAACGAGGAAGGCACTTTGGGTAAGCCTGCACACCCTTCTCATTGGTCTCCGTTGCCGGAGCAGGAGCAGTAGTAGTCGATCTCATGCTTGGAAGCCTTGCTGGGTGCTACACAGGATCCCAAGTCATCGTTTCAACTTCCCTTGTCGGGACATGTCCAGTCGGTCTTGCCTAAGGTTAATGCCTCTTTCAGATTGGGATGGTCCACTTCACTCTAGGGGGCTCTGCCAAGCTGCTACCCCCACTTCTCATGAGGCATAGAAAGTACTATGCTACGAACTCTGCTTTTTTGCTGTTGCGTCATCTTAACCTGGACGTCATTCTTCTGAAGCCGGGATTGACTTTGGAGCAGGTGAGGTTGGTGGCTCCATCCTTGTCTCCACAGGATGCCTCAGCGTTGGAATCTATGGCAGCCTCCATGTTGCAGACGGTTTCTTGGCTGGACTTTTGGTCTATGGTCATTGCCAAGATTGCTTCTGACAGGTCCCCAGAGGGGTTGGTGAGCGCATGCTCTCTTGCCAATTTGTTGCAGTCTGGAGGCAAGGCATTTTTGTATATGGCTCACCTCAGTGTTAATATAAGAGCTAACCTTCTCCTGATTAGAAGAGACATGGCTTTTTCCAGGATAGAAAAATCAGTTGACCCTGAGTCCTTGCTGGCATTGAGGAATGAAGATCTGTTGGAGTCTCAATTTCTGTTCCCTCAGACTGAGCTGGAGGATGCAAAAACAAGAAACAGTTGGCCTCCCTTTCATACCTAAAATGAAAGAAATTACTTAAAAAATGAAAAAGTAAATATAAATTTGTGTACTATAACTTTGATAGCACCATAAAAAACAAAGTGTGTAAAAATAAATTGGAAGACCGTAAAGCAAATGAAATAGGGGGTGCAGTGGTCCCCCCGTATTCGCGGGGGATGCGTACCAGACCCCCCCGTGAATAGTTAGAACCCGCAAATGTTTGGAACCCCTATAAAAATGCTAAAAACAGCCTATTTTGTTAGTTAAAACTCAGAAAAATCCACTAAAAATTTTCATACATGGTTTTTTTAATAGTTTTATCACAAAAAGTGCATTTTATGATGAAATTCATCACAAAAACCAGGAATTTGTGGATATTTACCATAGAAAAATACCGCGAATGCGCAAATTTTCCGTGAATAATGCAGGGAAACGTTCCCCAGAGAAATCCGCGAATGTGTGAGTCCGCGAATCTGCAGAACGCGAATACGGGGGGTCCACTGTATATATAATTAATTGCAGCAATTGTGAACACAATTATGTGGGGGGAAACTGGTAGGTGAATAAGGATTAGATCTAAGAACACAGAAGAGCAGTACAGCTTAACTTGCAGGGAAGTGCTATAGTTAGGCATTGTTGGGAAAAGGGCCATAGGATGGATTTTAAAACAGTAAGCACATACACAAAAACAGTAACTTCAGTCAGAGGAGGGTAGTGGAAGGAGCCACAGGGGTTAATTCCACTGACCATCAGATCAGGATATCAGAAAGACAGGAGGAGATTAACAACTCTCAAGAGAATGGAAACTAGTACAGCCAACACATAAATGACAGCTCAACACGAAGTTCCAGAAGACTATTGGGCCTTGACCCAGTCTGACCACCTTTGTATCTCTTGAAAAAAGGGCCACAGTTAGGGCCTGAAAGTACCAAGTTTTAAGTAAAATTCTATGTAAATACTTACAAGTAAACAAGTTATACTTAGTAATCTTGTGGGTTTCTTTTTACATCTGCAGAAGAAAATTGAAAGAATTTTTTGTTTGATTAATTTTTTGTTGGATTTATTCTAATGTTTAAGACTTTAGGTTTGTTAGCGATGAAAAATAAAAAACAAATTAACCCTTAAAAAAACGCCGAAGCGGTAAAAAAAAAAAAAAAAAAAAAAAAAAAAAAAAAAAGTCTCCCGTGTGCCGGAGGTGTTTCAGAGTGAGCGCGGAAGCGGAAAAAAATATTTTTCAAAAAATCACAGCGAGCTTAGTTTTCAAGATTAAGAGTTCATTTTTGGCTCCTTTTTTGTCATTGGCTGAAGTTTAGTATGCAACCATCAGAAATAAAAAAAAAATCATTATAACTCTTCTATAAATAATCCGTATGAATGATAGCGCAAAAATGAAAATTTCTATATAATTGTATTCAAATCGCGCTGTGCGCGAAAACGGTTTAAAGGTAACAAGTTACTTTTTTTTGTTGTAATGTACACTAAATCGTGATCATTTTGGTATATAACATATTGTAAAACGATCAAAGCAACAGAGAACAAATATTATCACAATATGATGCATGAATTCGTAACGCGCGGACGTAAACAAATATTTTTTTCAAAAATTCACCATAAATCTAAATATTGTTCTAGAGACTTCCAATTTGTTTCAAAATAAAGATAAATGATTGAATATTACTATACTGTAAGAATATTAGCTTACAAATGCAGTTTTCGACCATATCTGACGAGTTAAAGTTTGATCCGAATGTCGAATTTTTTATATATATTTTTTTATATGTACGTAATTATTTCGGAAATAAGAAAAGCTACAACCTTCAAATATTTTTAGTTTTATTCTACATGAAATTGCGCACCTTTTCATATATAAAACTCTATGAAATGCCTAATATGAAATGGAGCAAATATTCCGAGAATGGGACGTACGCATTTCGGAGATTTGCGGCCGGGAATCGGCGCGCGGAGGGAAGGAAAGTTTTTTTTTTTAAATTCACCATAAATATGTTATTGTCATGATACAATAAAGTTTGTTCATACTTACCTGGCAGATATATATATAGCTGTATTCTCTGACGTCCGACAGAATTTCAAAACTCCCGGCACACGCTAGTGGGCGGCCAGTGGTTAGTAACCCATTTCCCGCCGCTGGAGGCGGATATCAGGAATCATTCCCATTTTCTATTCAGATTTTTCATACCACTGTCCCCTGAGGGGAGGTGGGTGGGTACTTTAATTATA
Organism: Macrobrachium nipponense; assembly: GCF_015104395.2. Taxonomy (NCBI): domain Eukaryota; kingdom Metazoa; phylum Arthropoda; class Malacostraca; order Decapoda; family Palaemonidae; genus Macrobrachium; species Macrobrachium nipponense. Next base: position 63,254,708 of record NC_087217.1, on the reverse strand, counting down.
TATATCTGCCAGGTAAGTATGAACAAACTTTATTGTATCATGACAATAACATTTTGTTCATGAAACTTACCTGTCAGATATATATATAGCTGAATCCCACCATTGGAGGTGGGAAGGGACAGAATAAAAGGATTTAGGAAACACCTCAAGTGCAGATGATTGACATCTTGATTCCTTACCTGTTAGCATAGCTGACTTCTTGATTACTGTCACCGAAGTCTGCTTTTGCTTTACTAGAGTTGCCAACAAGGTAGTGACCTGTGTAGTTGGTGCGCTCTAGATGATCTGTCAACGGGGGCGTGACCACAATGTGACTAGACCATATTGACCATACTGTGAGGGCAACGAAGCTAAAAACCACCACCTGACCTAACCTATCGAAGTTAGTCCCATAACTTCTAGGCTAAAGAAGGAAAGGGAAAGCGCCTCAAAAGCACTAACCCTTCAACCATAAACCAACACCATAAAATCAAAAGCACACCTATCCCTTTTCTATAGGATAGGATTTGTGCTGCTCCCTGCCCCCAACAACATTTCTGCGGATATGTATGGTCCTAGCGACTCGCAGTTCTCATATGCCGTCTTCACATCCCGCAGGTAATGTGAAGCAAACCACAGAGTTGCTTCGCCAAAAGTACGCTAATGATATCATTAAGTGCCATATTCTTTTGAAATGCCATTGAAGTTGCAACAGCTCTCACTTCATGGGCTTTTATTTTCAAAAGCTTCAGATCACCATCCGAGCAGGACGCATGGGCCTCCCTGATGGTGCTTCGTAAAAAGAATGCCAGTGCATTCTTCGACATAGGAAAGTTGGGTCTCTTACACACCATAGATTTTCAGAAGGACCCCGACAATCTTTGGTCTTTTGCAAATAAAATTTGAGAGCCCTGACAGGGCACAGGACTCTCTCTGGCTCTTGTCCGATGAACTCTGCTAACCCCTTGATTTCAAAGGTTTTTGGCCAGGGGTTAGATGAGTTCTCATTCTTAGCTAAGAAATTAGGATCCAAGGAACACACTGCACTGTGTCCTCTGAAACCCACTATTTATTTACTAATTGCTTGAATTTCACTAACCCTTTTTGCCGTTAGCAAGAGCAGTTAGGAAAATCGCTTTCTTTTTAGTAGTGTCTCTCAATGAGGCAGCATGCAGAGGTTCAAAGGGAGCCGACATCAAGAACCTTAGAACTACATCAAGGTTCCATGATGGGACCTTCGGTTGTAGTACTTTGGTTGTCTCAAACGATCTCAAAAGATCGTGAAGGTCTTATCATTTGTCAGGTCTAATCCTCTGTGACGGAAGACAGCTGACAGCATACTCTTGTATCCTTTTATTGTGGGCACTGCCAGTTTGTCCACATTTCTCAAATGCAGGAGAAACTCAGCGATTTGGTTCACAGAGGTCGTGGAGAGGAAATACCTTTCTTCCTACACCATCTCCGAGACATCCCCACTTCGACTGATAAACTGCTCGAGAGGAAGCTCTTCTCGCATTGGCAATAGCCCTCCTCCTTTTTACCACTGATCTTGAAAAACCTCTCGCTCTGGCCAACTTCTTGATCGTCTGAACGCAGTCAGACTCAGAGCGGAGAGGTTTCCGTGGTACCTCTCGAAGTGGGGCTGTTTGAGAAGATCTACTCTCTCTGGCAGGGTTCTCGGGAAGTCTACCAGAAGAGACATGACCTCCGTGAACCAATCGCGTTGAGGGCCAAAAGGGGGCGATCAGAGTCATTCTCGCTCCTGGCGACGCCGCGAACTTCCTTGTTACCTCTCCTAAGAGTTTTGAACGGGGAAAAGGCGTAAACGTCCATCCCCGTCCAGTCCCATAGGATGGCATCTACCGCTATTGCTTCCAGGTCGAGAACTGGAGAGCAATAACTCGGAAGCCTCTTTGTTTTTCGAGGTTGCGAAGAGGTCGATTAGCGCCCGTCCCCATAACTTCCATAGCTCTTGACAAACCTCTAGATGTAGGGTCCCGGGTCATTCTGTGGGAAGCATCTGATGTTGACGGCTTAAAAGATCCGCTCGAACATTTTGTATTCCTGAAATGAACCTTGTTAGGATCACTATGCTTCGAGCTTTCGCCCATAGAAGGATGTCTCTCGCTATCATGAACAGTGATCGAGAGTGTGTCCCCCCCTGCTTTTTTTATGTAAGCGAGAGCCGTAGTGTTGTCCGAGTTGATCTGGACAACTCGGGCCCACCAATCGTTCTTCGAAGAATTGAAGAGCCAACCGAATGGCCTCCAACTCTTTTAAGTTTATGTGCCAGGACCTCTGTTTCCCCTCTCCAGAGGCCTGACACTTCCTCCTTGCCTAGTGTTGCTCCCATGCCCACCATGGAGGCGTCTGAGAACAACACTAGGTCGGGCTCAAAAGGTTGAGGGACAGTCCTTCCGAAAGATTGATCGGATCTTGCCACCACTTCAGATGATCCTTTGACGCTTTTGATTACCAAAGTCGAGTCTAGATTCTGTTTTGTCTTTCCAGTTTTCTGCCATAAAAAACTGGAGTGGCCTGAGGTGCAACCCTCCCCAGGGAAACAAACTTCTCCAGCGAAGAAATGGTTCCCAGCAGACTCTCCATTCCTTCGCCGAGCATGTTTCCTTCCCTAAGAAGGCTGACACTTTCTCTAAGCATTTCTGCTGACGTTCCTTTGATGGAAAAGCTTGAAAAGCCGCTGAATCCATCTGAATCCCAGATACACGATGGACTGCGTGGGGATCAGATGGGACTTCTCGTAATTGACTATAAGGCCCAGGGCCTTCCGTCAGCTGCAATGTTGTCTGAAGGTCCTCCAGGCACCTTGACTCCGAAGACGACTTGATTAGCCAGTCGTCTAGGTAAAGCGAGACTCTTATCTTCGATAGTTGAAGCCATTTCGCTACATTCGCATGAGGAAAGTAAAAAACCATCGGCGCCGTACTCAGACCGAAGCAAAGAGCCCTGAACTGGAAGACCTGCCCTTATAAGACGAACCTCAGGAACTTCCTTGATTGAGGATGGATCGGGACGTGGAAATAAGCGTCTTGTAGGTCCAATGACACCATCCAATCCCCTGTTCTCAAGGCCCCTAAACACAGACTGAGATGTTTCCATCCTGAATTTTCTTTCTTTACAAAAATTAAGATCAGGGGGGGGTCTGCAGAGTCTAGGACAGGTCTCCATCCCCCAGACTGCTTCGGAACCAGGAATAACCTGTTGTAGAAGCCTGGGGGAATCCAGCATCAGGACTTCTTCTACGGCCTTCTTTTCCAACATTTGATCTAGAAGGTCGGTAAGATCTGTTGCTTCTCTGACTGGTATGCGGGCGACAGGTCTATCGGCTTCGTGCTCAAAGGAGGCGCAGAGAGGAAAGGGATCTTTTATCCTCTCTCGATCACATCTAGGGTTCCAGGTGTCCGCCCCTATCGTCCTCCATGCCTGAGCAAATAAGGTGAGTCTCGCACCTACAGGTGCCTGAAGGGCAGAAATGTCAATTTTTTCCCATTCTTGATAGAAGAGATCTTACCTCTAAAGGACCCCCTTCCTCTCGAAGAACTCTAGCGGAAGTGCTCCACGAAAGGGCTTAAATTTCTTCTTGGGTGCTGGAGCTGTTGAAGTAGAAGCCTGAGGAGTAGGTCGTCTGGAAGATTGAGTCAAGAGGTCCCTTGTTGCTTTCTCTTGCAAGTTTACTGACAGATCCTTAATCATGGACTGCGGAAATAGGTGCGTAGAGAAGGGGGCAAATAATAAACTCCGCTTTCTGAGCGGGAGAAACTGCTTTCGCCGCAAACAAAACTACAATAGAGAGCTCTCTTCTTTTAGTCAAAAAAGACCTGTAGACAAAATGAGATGCTAACTCATCAGAGCCATCCCTTACTGCTCTATCCACAAGCTAATACACTCGAAAGCTCTTCCAACGAAATCGAGTCTTGACTCCTCGATTGTACATCCAAGGCCCTGAGGCACCAATCTAAAAAAGTTAAACACTTCTAGTGTCTTAATAACCCCTTGAGGTGATGATCTGTCTCCGTCATTGTCCAGGAAACCTTAGCCGATGACAAATAAGACCTCCCTTGAGCGTCCACCAAATTGGCGAAATCTCCTTGAGAAGAAGATGGTGCTTTCAATCCTGCCTCTTCTCCTGTTTCGTAACCAGATCCCCGCTCTCCCTTTCAGTCTAGATGGAGGAAGTGCAAACGAAGTCTTCCCTTTAAACCTTCCTTGAATCCATCCAATCCTGGACTCTCTTAAACGCTCTCTTCGCAGAGAGCAAAGTGGCCATCTTAACGAAGCCAGGAGCCTTCCTGGCCTTCGATAGAGGCAAATTGTGAAGGGGGAGAGCAAGGAACGGGCGCTTTGAAAATTGTCTGGAAACAATTTCTTAAGTAAATCTGTCAGTCTTATAGTCTGAAGTCGCTGACGCATTTGGTTCGTCATCATCCGTAGGGCAGAGATCACTAGAAGAATCCTTCTCTCGGTCATCAGCGTCCTTCAAAGATCGCGATGACTTCGACACTTTAACATGTGAAATATCCTGACGCTTCGGACTCAACTGTTGAGCGTCCTGGCAAGCGTCCCGATATGTAAGGCACCGCGCGTTCTGAGAAGCGTCCTGCTGAGCGTCCTGATGGGCGTCCTGAACAGCGTCAGCTCGAGTGTCCTGGCGAGCGTCCCGCGCATCTTGAAAAGCGTCTTCTCGAGCGTCCTGGCAAGCGCTTCGCTGCTTAAGACGCCGAGCGTGATTATCATCATGCAAAGCTTGAACTTCCGTCATGGATCCTTGAGCGTTCTCGGCCTTTTGACAAAGACGCCGGCCGCCTGTGCAGCAACTCACGTCTCTGTCAAATTCGTCTCTCCTAGACACCCTTTCATGAGGAAGTTCTCTAATGCGTCGGCTACTAGGAGGAGACTCAAAGGCCGAAAAACGCGGAGATGGAGCCGGGGACTGCCTAGTCCTCTTAACAGGTCAGCCACCTATCCTTCCTCCGATGACTAGGTTCTGCCTCCTTTTTTCTCTAAAATAGGAAGCTAACTGTTTCTGCATTTCCCAAAGCATTTTCCTTGATGGGGAAAGTTCTCGATCAGGAGAAGGACTCATCCTGTGCGAGGAAGATGGGCGAGGGGATGCCCTTTCCTTCAACTCAGGAACATGCTTAGAGCGACTTGGACGCTCGAAAGAGTCCTCCCCTGATGAAGTCTTGTTCCTTTTCTGTGGCGGAAAAGCTTCAAAATCTTCAGGTGATGAATCTACGTACTGATCCGAAGGACGTGAAGCGTCCTCTTCTCTGAAACCTCTCTTAAGAGGGCGACAAGGGCGACTGCCGCCTGTGCGGCACCTTGCGCCCCTGCCGCTCTCCCCATGAGAGGTCTTCCAAGAGTCCCACAATCGGCGAGGAGAGAAGCCTCGGAAGAAGAGAAGCACTCTTTAAGTCCGTGTCCGTGCACGAACACCGGCAGCCTGAGATTCGTCCTCAGTTTCTGCCGAAGGGACGTCAGACCGGTCATTAGATCCCGTAACCCTCCTTCGGCTTTTGGCTTGCCCTCCTCCCTAAGGCCTCGGGAGTCCGGCAGGGGCATAAGCCTAAGGAGGCATTAATGGACCGATCTGACGCCCCCGCCACAACACTAGATGCACTAACACTTTTATTGCAATTATTCATATTTGATTGTAGAGCAATCACTTTTGATTCCAAGGCGCGAATCGACTCCATAATCGTAGATAATACGTTTCCTTCTGCAGACACTTCCTGATTGTTCGGAGGCAATACAACATGGATTAGGTGAATTACATCTACAGGAGTATTTAATGGAGATACAATTCTACCCTGACTTCTATTCACAGAAGCACTTCTGAGAAGAACTCTGATTCTATCACGCTCAAGCTTTTTCACGTAAGGAATCATATGCCTTCCATTCAATTTCAGTCAATTGCTCACTCGATGCATCTATCATTCAACATAACATACATGACTACGACATTTCAAGCACACCGAATGAGGGTCTACCGAAGCTTTCGGCAACCTCACCTTACATTCCTGTACCTTACACACCCTGAAGCTAGCAGAGCTAGATCCAGACATCGTAATCAAAGAAAACGTCAAAGCCAAATCCAAATCAAATCCACTATCACGTATGCCAAGCCAACAAGCCAAATCAAAACCAAAAGTCAATCAGAATACTCAAGTTAGCACAAGAAGTTTCAAAATCCTAGGCGGAGGTCTGTAAACAGTTGTTTACCGACCGGCGACAGAGAAAAACTGAATAGAAAATGGGAATGATTCCTGATATCCGCCTCCCAGCGGCGGGAATGGGTACTAACCACTGGCCTCCCCGCCCACTGCGTGTGTGCCGGGAGTTTTGAAATTCTGTCGGACGTCGGAGAATACAGCAATATATATATCTGACAGGTAAGTTTCATGAACAAACTAAATATTGTGCTAGAGACTTCGAATTTGTTTCAAGATGAAGATAAATGACTGTATATTACTAGACTGTAAGAGTTTTAGCTTACAATTTCGGTAGAGTCAAAGTTGACCGAACGTGGTTTTTTTTCTATTTATCATGATTTATATGCATATATTTCAAAAATGAGAAAAGCTACAACCTTCAATTATTTTTTGTTGTATTCTACGTGAAATTGCGCACATTTTCATATATAAAACTTTATGTAACGGCTAATTTAAAATGGTGCAAACATTACCACAATCGCACTTATGATTTTTTCGGAAGAGTTACCGCACGGACGTAAAGAAAATGTTATTTTTTTCATAAATTCACCATAAATCGAAATATTGTGCTAGAGACTTCCAATTCGTTGCAAAATGAAGGTAAATGATTGAATATTACTAGAATATAAGTGTTTTAGCTTACAATTGCGTTTTTCGACCATTTCGGTAGAGTCAAAGTTGACCGAAGGTTGAAATTTTTGCACTTATCGTTATTTATATGAAAATATTTCAAAACTGATAAAAGCTACAACCATTAGTTGTTTTTAGTTGTATTGTGAATGAAATTGCTCACATTTCCATATATAAAATTTTATGTAACGGCAAATTTAAAATGGTGCAAACATTAGGACAATCGCACGAAAAAAATTTATCGGAAGAGTTACCGCGCGGACGTAAGGAAAAAGTTTTTTCATAAATTCACCATAAATCGAAATATTGTGCTAGAGATGTCCAATTTGTTGCAAAATTAAGGCAAATGATTGAATATTACTAAAATATAAGAGTTTTAGCTTGCAATTGCGTTTTTCGACCATTTCGGTAGAGTCAAAGTTGACCGAAGGTTGAAATTTTGGCACTTATCGTTATTTATATGAAAATATCTCAAACTGATAAAAGCTACAATCATGAGTATTTTTTTGTTTTATTTTACATAAAAATGCGCACATTTTCATATATAATACTCCACATTTTCATATATAATACTCCATGTAACGGCTAATTTAAAACGGTGCAAAAATTATGTCAGTGACGAAATAATTTCCGAGATGTGTCACTGATACTTTTTAGTGCGATAAGAAAGAAATTCGCGCTTGCGCGCCTGCGTAAAGATTGTAAACAAAACAACGCTTTGATCCGTGAACTCCCAGCATCCCCCAAGGTTTGTGATTCAAAAGTTTTCGGCTGGTAGGCCTATAAGTATTTTTCCACGAATTTAAAAAAAAACTTTTTTTGAGTAGACGTATGGTACGTCCATTCGGCATACGGGAGACATTTTGACTCGACGTTTAATACGTCCATTCGGCGTTTAAGGGTTAATAAAAAATTTGTCATGGTTTCCAGGTGTGAGAATACATCTGACTAAAATTATGCCTGCCCTGCTTTGATATTAAATGCTACCTTTCCATTCGCAGGCCTCCTCAACAAAATCTAGATTATATAATAGAATATCTATGTAAGTTTATATATTTGAACAAATTTATTCATATAAATTTATTTTTAGATTTTTTATATTAACTAATTTTAATTTAATTCTATTTTTTATCTAAATTTATTTCGGTGTCAATAACCGAGATGTTGTGACACCAGTTTTTAACAGACATAATCAATCAATCAGAAGTCCAAGTCATAAAAAATTTGTGACATTATATTAGAAAGTACCTAAATGCTGCCTTTTACTCACCTCGTCTCTGCATGCCCTCTGCCCTTATGCTTAGTGGCCATTGAAATTATTGACATTGGGGAGAACAAGCATGCACACTTACCCCATTATTAGAATGCACATGTTCCAGGGTATATGCATATGCAGCATGAACAGGTGTCTTTCTCCTAAGAGGCATGTGGGGAAGAGCTGTCTCAAGCAGCCAGCCACACGTAAGTAGTCCCTAGATTGAGCGTGTGCTGAGTGAGTGAAATGCACATCCAATTTTTAGCCCAGAAGCTCTTGGGTGGAAGAGGCAGGGCAGACCTCTTGAGTAAGTGGGAGAACATGGAGGTGCCAGCCTTGGCAGAGATATGATCATGTGCTGGTGATTATAAGCCCCCACTCTCCTAGAAGGACAAGCATGCATGCGAAGTCCAGATGTGTGAGGCCTTAGTCTTACACTTCTGCCTACTCAGTGGAGAGAGTACAGGGATGAGGAAGATGACAAGATAAGGAAGAATGATGCAAGCATTTCTTTCCATCCCTTGCATAGGTCTTCCATGCCAAAGGGGAGGTTGAGGCTAGAATTGAAGAAGACGAAGTACCAGCTGGAGGATTTGCCGCTGGAAAGACTACTGCAACAGGAGGTTCGCACTCCTTGCAGCAGGGGAGTGAGCTGAAGCAGCTGGAGGGGAAGGCATGGGGAACAGCTCTTCCTCCTTCTCTGCTAGTTTGTCCAAAAATACTACAAAAATGGTCTTCCAGGGATGATAAGTACAGGCCATACCTTTCACAGGTAATCCTAAGATGACATCTTAGTAACTGGAATATTACAGTCAAATTATTACAAGGCCAAGGCAGCAGCTGAGTGTATGCAACCGCCAACATTTATGTTTTCCCTGGAGGAAAGGTTAGTGTCAAGAATCTTATCCACCAACATTTATGATTTCCTAAGAGGAAAGGTTAGTGTCAAGAATCTCATCCACCAACATTTATGTTTTCCTAAGAGGAAGGGTTAGTGTCAAGAATCTTATCCACTAAAGTAACATCCCTCACCAGACAGGGGAGTAGGAATGGAAGATGACTACAGAAATATGCTGCAAGGATTCAGGGGTGTAATCACTACCACTGCTTTACTTCCTCTTTACAAACTTCTACTGCTGTTGGGAATACCAACCAGCATACTCCTTGCATGGGGAAGAATAAGTACGTACACACTTTCCCAATAAAAAATTAGCAATACGTACCTGTGAGGATTTGCCACTGAACTACTCTCAAGGATACCCACAACCCTTACAAACATGTAGGTTATTTTTCCTATATACATACACATATATATATCCTCCATATTGGGAGAAAAATAAGAACTGATACATACTGAGAACAATACCAATAAGAAAAATGTAGCAAGCTATTCATCCAAAATCAGCAAATACACAGTAGGAAGACAAAGCTAAGCAGGTGTGCTCTTCATGGTGGCTGAAGAAGAGTGAAAGGTCACATAAGGTATGTGAAGAGTATTCCCATGCTCAACCTCCATCTCTACTAGTTACGACCTGTTAACAAGTTCAATGACCTCCCCAGTTTATGCTGAAGCATACTTCTATATAAAAAGCAATGGTTATATTCTAATTATTCTAGAAAGTCTACTGAATAATCAGTTGTCATTTTTGGATCACCATGTCTTTGGCAGATGAAGTGAAGCACCATGTCAAGGATCAGGATCCTAGTATGATTAGCAGTACTTAGTCAAAACTTTTAATCATAGAGATTCCAGATAAAAACATACACTATACACCCTTAATTAATTATCTAGGTGTAACATTAAACTTTGTAATCTAATTAATATGTAAGATTTTGTTAAACCGTGACAGTGTAAACTCAATCGTACATAATAGATATTTCTGTGCCCTCTCTTGGTAATTCACATTAGTAAAATATGAGTGTGAGTTTTTGCAGGAACAAACATACGTATTTGCAAAAATCCATACAACTAATATGTACCTCCAAAGACTGCAAATTCAAAAGTAACTCAGATAAATAGATGTAAATGAGCTGTCAAAGCCTCATGCACTAACATGCTTTCAAACACTGCCTGAGCTTCCATATTTTATTTTCAAATGGTCTTTGCCTCACCACCTGGAAGACAAGGTTTGTTTGTAGGAAACACGAAAATAAAAATTTACAATGTACAATCCTTGAAGAATTTTTAAACAACCATAATAATACAATCAAAATATTATGTAAGAGTGCTTCGTTATTTTTGCTAATGTAAAACTGATTTTATTTTAGCTACTGGGCTCATGTTCCAAATACCAGACTTTTCATGGAGAAGACAAGAAAACAACAGTTTCTAAATGTTCCAGGACCAAGTAACTTGCCAGAAATCACTGCCACTAATGTTCCAGGACCAAGTAACTTGGCAGATGCTACCTCCAGATTTCATTTTAGAGTTACTATTTGGAAGAGTTCTAGATTAAAAACTAATGAAGCAGAAATTGAAATATTCTGAGATAGGGTATTTGATCAAAGACCAATTGTAAGCATTCTTTATACATTTTATCTTAGATATCTGTGCTTTAACAAAATCTGTGATAATTAACATACATTTTAATAATGCATATACAGATACGCAATGTGACTCAGGAATAAACATTTACCATAAAAAATGTTTTTTTTATAAATCACAAGGAAATCATTGTATTTAAGAATTTTGTACAATACAGTATATGACTAGGGAACAAAATGACTACTATGGGAAGAATTGTCAGATGTGGTGCAATTTAGCCTTATCAAAAATAAAATTTACTGGATTAATCCAAATATGAAAGACCTTTCATCAAATAGTCAATGTATGTATTGTGTATTAATAATGCAACTGTAGTCTTAAGAAATGAACTAATATAGTGAGAATTAGTAAAAAAGCGAATAAGATCTCCAAGAGACTTCTGTAATTTCATAACAGTACCAAGCTTAATTTTAAATACTGATCTGAAAAACTATGAAACAGAAACAGCAGTGTTGGGTTTGGCATTTATAGTACAAAGCTATATAAAAACTAAGATGCTACTATTAATAACAAATCAAAATGACCATACCCTAGAAATGCAAGATGGAAAAATCAGAGGAAAATGATAAGCAGATGAGAAAAAACAATAATGTGGAGTAACACAGAACCAGTGTGCAAGAAAGAAGTGAAAGACTATACATTATGACTAACTAAAACTACAGCTGTTAAGGACAAGTCACTAAGCATCCCATTACTGATCTGTAAATATTTAAAATAAAGTAAAATCATTGGAAAAAATTGTAATCCTGTAATAAAAGTAAGGTTATACATACTACCAGGAACTGAAAGAGCAATAAAGAGTGGCTGCAGCAGAGATGAGTCTGGGGAAGCTAGATACCTCATTAAAAAAAAGAGCAGACTTATGATGGGTACATAAGGAATGCACTACCACATGCAGTAGAAACACAGGCACTGATAAGAAACCAGTGTTTTTGAAAAGGTATGACCACAGATTTAGGTTCCTAGCCAGAGTTTAAGGGGATATGTATTATACATGAGGAAATAGAAAAAAGGCAGAGATGATTTGGGTATGTGATGAGAAGGGATGAGAAGCAGTTGGTCAGAAAAACAGTCTTACTTATGGAAGTAACACATCAAAGGCATGTAGGCAGATCCAGAAATATAAGTGAGAAAGAGGGTAATTAAAGAACTACACAGGATGGGAGTTTGGGCAGAAAGAGCATAGGTTAAAGAAGTCTTACCTACCCCACTAAACAAAAAAAAAAAGTGAATACAAACATTTAGGGTGACAAAGCTAATTGGAAAGAATGTAAAATGTAAATGAAGGTCATGTATGAAATGTCGCTGTACAGCTAGAGTTAAAATGTGAGGTTAAAGGTGATATGTATTTAGTTATAGAATTACTATTGTAAATGGGTCAAATTATATACAGGATGCTTAAAAAAAAAAAAGCTAATGGTGAAGGAAAGGCAGCAGATACATTTTTTCGTCAAGTTGGCAATCTGGATGGTAGAAATAGACTGTTAGACCACTAATCAATAAGACTTACCCAATTTGTTGATACAATAAAAAAAAAAATTGGATACAATCTGAGTACTAGTTTAAGATCACAATCACAATGCTAGTCTTATTGGGGTCTCCAAATGCATTGTTGTTAAATGAAAGCTGGCAAATGTGGAGCATGCTAGGAAGATGATATGAAGTAAGTTACTACTACGAGAGTTCATGTCCAGACCAAAATATTTTAATATATCCAAGATTGAGGCAAGTTTAGCAAAGCAATGACTAAGGAAGAGGAGCAGTTGGCCAAAAAATAGGTGGTGTGGAAGTAACAGGAAAAAGAGCCATAGGATGTCCTGGGAAATCATTGAATAGAGGCACAGATGAACACCAAAGACCAGATGAGAAATAGGCAAAGTGTGCAAGACAGAAGAATGGGAAGAGAATTTATTCAATTTCTAATTCCCAAAGGGAAATGACACACCCTTAATATGTACTGCATAATGTATGCATTACACTATATGGTTTACACATATCTATGCCATTTGCTAACCGTTTAAAATTACCATTGTTACAAAGTTTAGATAAAATAAAGGACTAAAATAAAAACATTGCAGGCTACACAGAAAAAATATTATATTACATTACATAAAATCACCATCTTTTCTATCGTATGTAATATTCAAGAGATGTTAAAGAAAATGTTTTCCAGATGGTAATGTATTGACTGATTGATAAGCTACTTTTAGTGACTGTAAAAGGTTATACATTAGTATACAATATTACTATCAGGAAAATAATATTGTCATGATACAATAAAGTTTTATACTTACTTACCTGGCAGATATATACTTAGCTAGCTATAGACTCCGTCGTCCCAGACAGAAATTCGAATTTCGCGGCACACGCTACAGGTAGGTCAGGTGATCTACCGCCCCTGCCACTGGGTGGCAGGAATAGGAACCATTCCCATTTTTTATCAGATTTTCTCTTCCACCTGTCTCCTGAGGGGAGGCTGGGTGGGCCATTTAATTGTATATATCTGCCAGGTAAGTATGTATAAAACTTTATTGTATCATGACAATATCATTTCTGGGGTCAGCCATGTCGCTCCCGTGAAATGTGTCTGCTCCCCGTATTTAGGGTCTTTTGATGAGGAAAAGGCTAATTGGAGGGGTTGCTGTGGTAGTGTTTAACACTCGCCCCAGTTTTATACCGACACCTTTTATATAGGTGAGCGAGTCAGAGGCTTCTGACATGTCCAATTTAACAGTTCTCTGGTATTATAGCAATATTTTACTAGAAATAGTGCTAAAGCAGACACATTTCACTGGGCGACACGGCTTCCTCGCCCAGAAATAGATTTTTCCTATGTCAAAATCCCTTTTTTATACATTCAACATCCCTGGCAGATATATACTTAGCTGATTGGCACCTTTGGCGGAGGGTAAGAGACAGCTAATTACTGAATAGACAGGAAAACAACATACGTTGTAGGTAACAATAACATAAGAAACCTTGGTTCCTACCTGTGTCGGCGAAAGACTTCATGGCTACTGCCTAGGAGCTTACATCGCCTCAAGAGCCTCAGCGAGGTAGTGACCTCATGCTAAGAGTTCTTGATGGTCTGTCGATGGGGTCTTATCCACTTACTCGACAGAACCTAAGGATCTTTGTCAATGGGGTCCTATCCACTTACATGACAAAACAACTTGCCAAATGGCATATCAAGGAGCATAACACCGATCCCAATCACCTGATCCTAACACCGGGGTTAGTGCTACGATTGAAAGGAGTTATCCCCCAACATCCTTTCAAACGACCGTAAAAACTCAAACACAAACAATTTTTTAGATATAAACAATAATATTTTAAGGATCAGTATCAGCTCCCTGTCCCAGCACAGTATCTGCTGATACATAAGGTCCCAGAGAAAAGCACTTTTCGTAAGTCACTCTGACATCTTTTAGATAATGGGAAGCAAACACTGAGTTGCATCTCCAATATGTTGCTGCTAATATGTCTTTCATTGACATATACCTATTAAAGGCTTGGGAAGTTGCAATTGCACGTACTTCGTGTGCTCTAACCCTAAGCAGCTTAAAGGCTTTCTCTTGGCATTTAATGTGAGCCTCCGTTATCACATTTCTCATGAAGAATGCTAACGCATTCTTCGACATTTGCCTCTTCGGGTTCCTTACCGCGCACCATAGGCTCTGATCGCAACCCTGAAGTTGACTCTTTCTCTTCAGATAGAACTTCAGTGCTCTGACCGGACAAAGAGACCTTTCTGCTTCTCTACCCACAAGGGGAGAGAGGACCTTTCTGTTTCTCTACCCACAAGGGAGAGAGGCTTCACTTCAAAACTTCTGGGCCAAGGTTTAGAAGGGTTCTCATTCTTGGCCAGAAACAGAGGTTGGAAAGAGACAACAGCAGAATCTCCTTTAAAACCTACCCGAGAGTCTAATGCATGTATCTCACTGACCCTCTTGGCAGTCACGAGGGCCAAGAGAAAAATGCACTTTCTCGAGAGGTCTCTAAAGGATGCCTAATTCGGCGGTTCGAAAGTATCCGAAGAGAGAAACTGGAGGACCACATCCAGATTCCAACTTGGTGTAATTGAGGACTTAGACTTTGTAGTACCAAAGGATCGTATCAAATCATGGAGATCCTTGTGTCCTCTATGTTGAGGCCCCTGTTTCTAAATACAGCTGAGAGCATGCTCCTATAACCTTTTATGGTTGAAACAGCTAAGCGTGATTCCTCTCTAAGGAAGAGAAGGAAATCAGCAATTTCGGTCACAGAGGTATTGGAAGAGGACAGCTTCTTCGACCTACACCATCTACGGAAGACTTCCCACTTCGATTGATAGACCCGCAGAGTAGAGGATCTGCGGGCTCTGGCAATTGCGCTCGCAGCTTTTCGAGAAAAGCCTCTCGCTCTGACAAGTCTTTCGATAGTCAAAAGGCAGTCAGGGAGAGTGTGGATGTTTTCCGTGATATCTCTCGAAGTGGGGTTGTTTGAGCAGATCTGTCCTCATGGGAAGAGATCTGGGGAAGTCCACCGTCCATTCCAGTACCTCTGTGAACCAGTCTCGAGCGGGCCAATATGGGGCGATGAGTGTCAGTTTCGTCGCCTCCGAGGAACGGAACTTCCTTAACACTTCCCCCAGAATTTTGAATGGGGGAAAAGCGTAGGCATCTATGCCCGACCAGTCCATCAGAAGGGCGTCTATTGCTATTGCTCTGGGGTCTTCTACTATGGAGCAAAAGTTTTCCATCCTTCTGGAGAGGAACGTGGCGAACAGGTCTATCTGGGGCTTCCCCCAGAAGGACCAGAGCCTTTGGCAGACTCCGGAGTGGAGGGTCCACTCTGTTGGAAGGACCTGGTTCTTCCTGCTGAGTCTGTCTGCTCTTACATTTTTGGTTCCTTGTACAAACCTCGTCAAGAGTACAGTGCCTCGTTCCTCTGCCCATATCAGGAGGTCTCTCGCTATCTTGTATAGTGTGAGCGAGTGAGTCCCCCCCTGTTTTCGGATGTAAGCCAGAGCCGTGGTATTGTCCGAATTTACCTGGACTACCACGCCTCTGACCTCCAACTCGAAGTTCTTCAAGGCTAGATGAACTGCCATAAGTTCCTTTACGTTTATATGCCAGGACACCTGTTCTTCTGTCCAGGTTCCTGACACTTCCTTCTTCCCTAGTGTTGCTCCCCATCCCGTTTCCGAGGCGTCGGAAAACACTAGGAGAGGGTTCCGAATCAAAAGGGATATACCTTCGTTCTTTTGAAGAGGGGTTAACCACCACCTCAGGTCTGACTTTATCTCTTGTAGAATGGGAAACTGATCCGAAAGTTCCCCTCTCTTTCGGTCCCACATTCTTTGTAGGTAAAACTGCAGAGGTCTCAGATTTAGCCTCCCTAGGGAAACGAACTGCTCCAGCGACGAAAGGGTGCCCAGAAGACTTAAACATTCCCTCGCTGTGCTTCGTTCTTTCCCTAAGAAGGTTGAGACTTTTTCCAAGCCTCGAGCAATTCTGTCTTGCGATGGATATGCTCGAAAACCCCGAGAATCCATCTGAATCCCCAGATAGACAATGTCCTGGCTGGGGATCATCTGAGACTTCTCGAGGTTCACGAGCAGTCCGAGTGAACGAACGAGATTCAAAGTCCTTTCCACATCCTCCAAACATTGTTGTTTAGATTTGGCCCTTATTAGCCAGTCGTCCAGATAGAGGGATATGTTCACCCCCTCCAGATGAAGCATCGTGCTACGTTCCTCATCAGGCTCGTGAACACTTGGGGAGCCGTAGACAGGCCGAAGCACATGGCCCTGAATTGAAAGACCCTTCCCTGCATCATGAAACTTAGGTATTTCCTCGATGACGGATGCAGAGGGACGTGAAAATACGCGTCCTGTAGATCCAAGGAGGCCATCCAATCTCCTGGACGGAGAGCCGCAAGAACCGAGTTGGAAGTTTCCATAGAGAACTTCTGTTTCTCTACGAATCGGTTAAGTGCGCTCACATCCAGTACAGGTCTCCACCCTCCCGAGGCTTTTGGTACGAGGAACAGTCGATTGTAAAAGCTCCGAGTGTGGGGGTCCTGCACTAATTCTATGGCCTCCTTGTCCAACATTTGTTCTACTAACTGAAGAAGGGTCTTCCTTTTGACAGGGTCTGTGTACTTCGCTGACAGTTCCCTTGGAGTAGATGTCAAGGGAGGCCTGTCTCTGAAGGGGATTAGATATCCTCTCTTCACTATTGAGAGGGACCAGTTGTCCGCCCCTCTCGACGCCCATTCTTCTGCAAAGTTCAGAAGTCTGGCGCCCACTGGTGTTTGGAGGACTTGAGGTTCACTTGTTTTTCTTGGTAGGTCTAAAGGCAGAAGACCTACCTCTTCTTTCTGCTCCTCTCTTCTTAAAGGAGGACCGAGAAGACGAACTCCCTCGAAAGGGCGGCTTTGGGTTCCGTGTCTCCCTCTTCGTAGCGGGAACAGCTGTTCTCGGCCAGCAGGTCTTGTGTCGCCTTCTCAGTCAGTGAGTGAGAAATGTCTCTCACTGAGAAGGGAACAGCTGGTTGGACAGAGGGGCGTACAGTAGGGACGACCTTTGTACCGGAGAGACTGCTTTTGTAAGAAAAGAACTGAAAACAGTTCTCTTCTTAAGTATTCCCGCCCCGAAAAGGGAGGCCACTTCTCCCGATCCGTCTTGCACTGCCTTGTCCATACAAGCCAAAATACTATTAAGGACATCGGGGCTCAGGCGTTCATTGTCTTGTGTCCTCTTGGCCAATACCCCAAGGGACCAGTCCAGAAAGTTGAAAACTTCCAAGACATGGAACAATCCCTTGAGGAGGTGGTCCAATTCAGACATTCCCCAAGTTGTCTTGGCTGAGGAGAGAGAATGTCTCCTCGACGCGTCCACCAGCGTTGAAAAATCTGCCTCTGCAGAAGCTGGGAGGGCGAGTCCCATTGCTTCGCCTGTCTCATACCAGATACCCCTCCTCCCAGAAAGTCTGGAGGGAGGGCAGGTAAAGACAGTCTTTCCCGCCTCCTTCCTGGAGTTGAGCCAGTTTCCAAAAGACTGCAAAGCCTTCTTCATGGAAATTACTGGCCGCATCTTCAAGAAGGAGGACGACTTTGAGGTCTTCGTGCTCGTGAACAGCGACCGAGGAGACGGAGGGGTGGCAGGACTCAAAGAATCTCCAAATTCTTGGAGCAAAAGTGCAGCCAACGCTTTGTAGTCCGATAGTCCAGCCCCTTTCTGATCTTCGGTGTCAGAGACATCTTCCAATTCGAGTTCCACCGGAGAATCATTATCAGCCGCGGGAGAACGTCTCTTCTCGTAAGGTGAAGGGCTCCTCGCAGGATCAGCTCCCTCCCGACAAGGGCGACGGCCGCCTGTGCGACATCTTGCATCCCTGTCCGGCGAACGCTGATCCTGAGAAGAAACCCGATCATCATCTAAGCCCTTCTGACAAGTATGGCGGCCGCCTGTGCGACATCTTGCATTCTTATCAGAAGACACTTGTGCTTGCGCAAAGTTCCCACCAGAAACGGATATCTTGTGACCAGGACGACGGCCGCCTATGCGACATCTTTCGTCTCTGTCCAGAGAAAAACGTTCCTGGTTTAAATCCTAAAGAGACGCTTCCTGGTTGATTTCTCCGCATGGTTCTCTTGAAGAAAAACTTGGCGCTTGGCGCTCATCAGGCGCCGAAAGTCTATTTCGTTCCATGCACTTGGACGTATCTGTCCGTCTCGGACAGTGTCGTCTGTCCGAGTTGTCCGCCTGTGGAACTTGGCGCCTGGCTGGTGTCGTTCCAGTACGACACTTTTGCCTGTCCCTCTTGTCCGCTTCTGGCGCCTGGCGCCTGGACGGAGTTGCCTGCGCACGACTTTTTGTCCTATCCAGGCTGTCCACCTTGTCCATGTTGTCCGTAATGGACACACGGTGTTTGGTCATAGTTGTCCACATCGGACAAATCTGCCTGTCCGGGCTGTCCGCGTCTGGCGGATGATGTCTGGTTGACGCCGTCCGCGTAGGACACTTTTGGCTGTCCGAGTCGTCCAATTCTGGCGCCGAGCGCCTGGATGGTTTTGTCCGAGTCGGACACTCTTCTTCATTGTCCGTATCCGGCGTCCCAAGCCTATGAGTCTCCTTCCGTCTTTCCTTATTCGTCTTTGTCCTCGGAAGAGGAGTAGAGTAGAGGAGACTAGAGTCCGGAACTCCCGTAGGACGAGATCTCTTGACAGGAAGAAATTCGTCCTTTCTCCTCGGAGGATCTTTTCTCAGTGCTCCTACTAATGAGGATATCTGTTCCTGCATTTTAAGTAGGAAGTCAGTCGCGATTTCCTCCTTTTCTTTATCCGGAATAGGAGAACGCGCCCTGGAAGGCATAGGAGATTGTGACATTAGGGCAGGAGAATTCATTGTCCTCTTGGCTCTTTTCCTCTCGCAGGGAGAATCGTCCGGGAATCGTTCCGGGCTCGAGTCCAGCATAGGAGCCTTCCAACTCCTCTTGATCGGACGCGACAGTTCGTCGGAAGTCCATCCACTTCTGCGAGGAGACGAGTCGGATGAAGAAAAGCACTCTTTTAGGATGCCTTTCCAGTGGCGATCCTTGGCAGTCTGGGACGCTACAGATTCTGCCGAGGGGACGCCTGACCAGTGGGGACTTCTACCGGAACCATCCGTAACGACTGTCGAACATTCCATTCTTCCTCTGGGCCTGGGAGCTTGGAAGCGGTCTAGGTCTGGGAGCGAGACAGAGCCGATCAGACGCACCCTCCACTTCACTGGGGACACTTATGTCACTTTCCACAGTCTTACCTTTAAGAGCTTGCATTTCAAGCTCCGTCCTTCTTAATGTGGTCTTCAATTTGCAATCTCCGCAGCAGAACTTGCAACATCTGCTATGGGAGAGGGTGATACTGCATATGAGGAAGCAATTAATTGGGGGTTAGTTATACTAACTGGCTTGTTAGAGCAAGATCTACTCAGGCTTCTAGAGACAGCCTTTCTAACCCTATCTCTCTCTAGTTTCCTTAAATAGGAATCTAGTCTTCCATCCTTCCTCATCCATATTCACACATTCATCACAAGTGTTATTTCTAGTGCATTCATACCCCCTACACTTCTTGCATACCTTGTGAGGATCTAACGAAACTTTCGGTAGCCTCACCAAACAACCTTCATTCACACATCTTCTAACTTCGCAGCTAGAATCAGACATTTTTGAGCAAAATCCGAAGCAAAATCCAAAAAACGTTCCACAAAAAGCGTATGCCAAATCACAGATCCAAATACGTCACCAAAAAGACAGTCCAGAAGATCAACGGCGATGAAATACGAAAATCAAGTCAGGAGGTACCAGAGAAAATCTGATAGAAAATGGGAATGGTTCCTATTCCTGCCACCCAGCGGCAGGAGCGGTAGATCACCTGACCTACCTGTAGCATGTGCCGCGAAATTCGAATTTCTGTCGGGGACGACGGAGTCTATAGCTAAGTATATATCTGCCAGGGAAGTTGAATGTATAAAAATATGGTTTACAAAGACTGCTTTATACTATACCTTTGACTGAGAAGAGCGAATCCCACCTAAAACTATCAAATCAGTAAATGTTGGCATAGATATGTTGTTTGCTTCATTTGATTATCCTGACCCTAGGATTATTTAGACTTCAAGGCAGTCCACTCAACATATGCTACTTGATGTTTTAGGTTGATGTTTTAGGTATCAATTCAATTCTGAAATAAAACTCAGTATTAATGTACAATCAGATTTCAAGCTTACTATCAACTGGTGATGCTATTATAAAATTAACATTCTCTCAGACACAGTACTGATGAAATCACTATGCAAAGATATATACAGGCAGTCCCCAGGTTACGATGGGTTCGGCTTACGACATTCCGAGGTTAAGGCGCTTCTCAATTATATTCATCAGACATTATTTCCAGGGTTACGACGCATGTTCCAGGGTTACGACGCCTACAACGCTCATCTGGCAGATGAAATATGACACCAAAAATGCAAAATAATCAATATTTGAAGGTTTTTTTGATGAAAAATGCAATAACAATGCATTTTACAGAGTTTTCAATGTACCCAAAGCATTAAAAGTAAGGTTTTCTTAGGATTTTTCACGATGTTCTGGCTTACGACGATTTTCGGCTTATGACGTGTCTCAAGAACGGAACCCCCGTCGTAACCCGGGGACTGCCTGTATATTTTAACTGAGCCTAATATATTCAATTTAAGAGCATTTGTGCTGCCTGAAATTAAATTAGCAACCTTTTTTGAGAATAGGTAGTTACCTGGGTTAACCTGGCTAAGTTTTCCTGGATGAGAAAATAAAATGGTATTATACTGTACTTTCAAACTATATTAATGTTTTGAAAGACTTCTGTAATGCTTAATTAAAAAACTCAAAAGATGAGAATCCAGGTATACAACTGCAGTATCTCCTATGGAATCAATGTATAGTATAGTTTGTACGCTGAGCATTCCAATAGTTTTACTAAGGTGTACTCGTGTAGTGGGGAGGCACTACAAGATGCTTTGGTTGACAGCTCTATTGTAGCTTGAATGCAGGATAAGAAATTTATGGATAGTATGATAAGATTTGCAGGTTTCCCAAGAGCTGGCTCACTGACACAGGCTCGTTAATTAAAGTCAACCTACGCAATGAAAATGTTTAAACTTGACTTTTTGGAAACAGCACAATATCAAATCACTGTACTCAGCCAACCAAACAATAATCTTTGCATGGGGCAATGGTGACTGAATTCCTTGTGAGATACACTACAGATGGTGTTAACCTTTTTAGTTACATTCATTCAACACATAGGTGCACTTTTCTACTTTTACTTTTCATCCATTCTCTGTAGTCACTTCCTACCTATAGCTATACAACCTTTAAAACCTCACCATGCCCAAAATTCACATCTTCCAACCTCCAGGCATGCGCAGAGTCTAAAAAGGAGAAATACTAAAATTCATCAAAAAACAGTCACCACCTACGCTCAATTCCTTTTACCGTACCTCCATTCATAAGCTCTTCTATTTTACTCACCATTGTGTGCTTACTGTGACGAGATACAAACAGTGAAGCACATTCTGATGGTTTGCCCCAGATATTTTAACCAAAGGGAAAGATATTTCCAGGGTAAATCCCTCTCAAATATCTTGGGAGATGAAGCAGACATTTCTGCTCTCATCTCCTTTTTAAAGTGTATAGAAATTTTTAATAATATTTAGATAAATTTTTATAAATCATATACAGATTTTTAAAGACATTAAACTATTTTAATATATTACTCCATTCATTAAAATTCATATTTTTAATTTATTTATTAGTCACGTCTAATTTTATGAATCATTTCTTTCACTAATTCATTCATTCATTAACCATAATTCAACTTATTTAACCTTCATTACGGCGCTGAATGGCCTTCTGGCCCCAGTGCCTGGCTTTAGCCCTAAATATCATACATCAATCAATCTTCTATTTTTACTGTCCACCCTTTCCTAACAATTGTTTCATAGTGCAACTGCGAGGTTTTCCTCCTGTTACACCTTTCAAACCTTACTGTCAATTTCCGTTTCAGCGCTGAATGGCCTTAGTTGCCCCAGTGCTTGGCATAATGCCAAAAATCGATATAAATCAAATCAAATCAACCTAAGCTCAATCTATGTTACCAAATCTTTCAAACTTATGTACCAAGGCAATAATACTGTCAACATTTAACTAACTTAATCAGCAGCTAAAAACTGTCGTCATAGTTACTAAATGGAGGTTTTGGGTTGAAAATCGAAAAAAATATGAAAAAACGCCATTTAGATAGTTTTGGAAGAATCTACTCTCGCGCGTTCAGCAGCGGGGCACTGCCAGATGCTCGGCGTAAATTTAAAGGTCCAGCGCTTATTTAAATGCCCATTCATACGCATGCCACTCCCACTTTTATGGGAACAATGTTCGTTTTATTGGGCACAATTTTCCGTGTCGAAAATGATAACAATGGTTGCAGGTCAGGTAAATCTATATTCCGCGGCAGCCTAGACTATGTCAGTTGCGGTTTTTCTATGCAGTTTTACCTCTTGAACAAGAATTTTAAGTAATATTTATTCGAACGACTGTAATTAACACCCAGGGGCCAGTACGAAATGCATTGGACACCCCAATACCTAGTGGATGTCGTATCCGTGGTTACGTTCCCTGCAGTCCGTACGGAACTATTCTTTAGAATTACCGCAGGTCACAATAATATCGCATGTGAGTATAAGGTCTTTAATGGATATTAAAAGCTTTCGAACCTTGTACTAGGTTCATCTTCAGTCAAGTGAACATTATGACTTTAAAAATTCGACGAAGTAAACTTCTGAACAGGACAATTCCACAACGACGAACGCAAATGAAGGAAGCGCTCAACAGCCCAACTAGGTAATTCCGTTGTTGATGTTCGAATTCCTGTTTGCTGTTCTGCTGGAAGATCTTGTGGGCTGTGGTGATGCTGCATGGTGTTCCCCTGGCGGCGCGGCTGCAACATTGCTGGACGTCATGTCCCTTGTGCTGTATCCTGTCTGAGGGAGAGAGCAGAAGAGGGGGAAGCAACAGGCAGAGGAAAAACAGAGCTTGTCCTAAAATCAAAATTCTTAGTTTTTAAGAATGTAAAAATTGACTAATGGGGCTTTCCCAACGAACGACTCATTACCGTACAAAGCTTCTCCTAAGTTTATATCGGCGCCCTCTACTAGTCGTCTTGTTTGGACATTGTTATTTTTAAAAATTATGTTAGATCCATCCCAATTTGGTCTATGGTCGTTCTTAAAGGCATGGGAGGCTATTGCATTGTTCTGTGCATGTAGTGCATATGCGCGTTTGTGTTCCCCTAATCGGGTCGGTAGTCCTCTTCCACTTTCCCAAAAATATGTTTCCTTACCGTCATGGCAGGGTATTTCGTAAACACCCGAAATTATAGTATTCTTATCGTTATTGTTGTTTCTAATTAGTTTATGGCTAATCGTGTTTGGGTATTTGAAAACTATTCTAGTATCTTTCTGGCTATTGTTAGCATAGTTACATTATTTGTCGAGGTTGGGATTAAATGGGAGGGGTGAAAATCTGTTGGGTTTTTCCTTGGGGTTGTTAACAGGACGATAAAATGCTTTCTTTGCTCGTGAAATGGCTTCGTCAATAAAATGATCGGGGTATCATAGTCTTCTGAAGGTTGATCGTATGTGCTGAATTTCTCCATCGACAAACTCCGGTCGCATATTTTAAACGCACGTGGGGCAAAGTTCATTACTACATTGCTCTTAATGTTATTTGCATGGAATTAATAAAAATTTATATAACTTTCTGAGTTGGTTGTTTTACGATACAGAGAATTTAAATTTATGATTATTGTGATCTCTTACAAGAAAGGGCCTTGAATTATGCCATGATTAGTACAACTGGCCATGTTAAGGGGGATCATAAAATGACAATTTGTCCAAAATTGCATTTTTCCTAACTATACAAACCTGAGGTCCTTTTACAATAGGAAGGTAACCAGCTGCCGCTAGTTACCTTCCTATTGTAAAAGGACCGAAAGGTTTGTATCCCGTGTCGGAACAAATAAAAAAATTGAAAGCAATTCCTTTGTCGTCATTATTTAACAAACCATTGCATCATGAAATGAACTGAAACAACTAAATTTACATTTCGACTGCAACGAACCTTTTTCAAAACAGCATCATAATCTCTAATATATATATTATATATATATATATATATATATATATATATATATATATTACGATCACAAGTAACACGTGAAAAATGAAAAGCAGCTGTACCTAGCGCTTTCGTGTATTCTTGATACACCTCATCAGGGTACAATATATAAAAGAATGAAAAATAGCTTCGAAATATCAAAGGTAAAAATAAAAACAAAAAAGTAAAATACAGAACAATCAAACAGCCTAGTCAAGAAGCAAATGGTCCACAGCCTAGAATCACACTTAAAGACAACAACAAATGGAAATGGAACTACTAAGCAGTCAATTACATAGTTACGAAGTTGTCAACAATACATTTCGTAAGCCAGTTTCTAGTTTATATTGTCCGTTGCTAATATTAAAAACACTACTTGACTTATATTTTATTCTATACTAGATTCTATAATATTTCTTTAATAATGTCTCTACAAATAAAATTTCATATATATATATATATATATAATATATATATATATAATATAATACTATATATATATATATATATATATATATATATATATAAATGATATAAATGTAACTATTATCCCTCCTCCATGACGCTAATATATATATATATATATATATATATATATATATATATATATATATATATATATATATATATATATATATATATACACGTATATGTGTGAAAAACTACACTACATTAGAAAAATACAAAATCGAGACTCATTTGTCGTTTACATGTGCCGAAACAGAGCAAGTAAATTTATTAAAAATTATTTACGGCTGATAATGCCGTGTTGTTACTCTGGCTGAACTGCAGGTAAGAGAGAGATTCCATACAAGTCTGACCATTGCCGAAATGTTACCGCAAGAAAAAAATTCTAGAAAATTAAGTTAAATACCTGACCTCGGTTTTCCATACAACCTCTTAGGTTATACGTCGAAATCGCTACCGTTTCTTTCTAGCTCTTATTCCAGACAGACGATATGCGTCAAAATTTGTAAGCATGACACGAGAGGTACTTGAGCCGATGCATTATTAGGCGAGGGCTGCCTTGAAGCAACCCGGTTACTGGCACAAGACTCGATTGCTCAGAACACATACTCCTGGATATCGAATTATTTTTCAGCAGTTTGAAAAATCGATAAAAATATAAAAATACCCTTCCCATCATTTGTATCGTTTCATAAATAATCACAAGAACGGAAAAGCGCTTCTTAAAGGAAAACATTTGTCCCAGACTTTCCTCCACAAAAAAACTGACTGTAAGGTGTGCTAGAGGGCCGGGCCCGGTCGCAGCGGTTGCCAACCAGTGGTCCGTGAAGAAATTTTGATTGTCCGCAGAAGAATTTGGACATATTTCAATTTTTACGTTATCTTAACCCTCTTCAGGCAACCGTGATGCAAATTGTACAGAAGACAGAGAGCCCAGTGTTGCCAATTTAGCATTTCTAACGCTAGGTTTAGCACTCTAGGGCGATTTAGCATTAATCCAGCATTTAGCAGAAGCATTATTAATTACAATAAACTAAACATTCTAAATATGAATTTATCCTAATGTAGTGTACATAAAAAGCATATCAAATGAAACTAAACATGTTTTGTTTCATAACCGTATCGATTGACAAGCATTGTATTCCTAATGCTTCAAAGTACAAAATGTTTCAAAACATTTGGGTTTCAGTCTTTGATGAGAATAACACAGTCACTATCCCTGCTTTAGTAGGAGCCAGACAACAGTGAACAAATATCATACTAAAATGTGTAATAATTAAACTAAGTATTCAATTTTTGTAACAATTAAACCATAACTTTGTTATATTTAATAACTTCACCTCATATTAATAAAACTTCTGATTATTATTCATATATAAATGTATTTAATTCTTTAAAATTCATATCAGTGGTCCGCCAGATTTAAAATGATACATTTTGTGGTCCATGAAGTTCGAAATGTTGGCGACCACTGTGCTAGACGTCGCTTTTGGGAGAATACAAAAAATTAGTATGAAGTGTTGAAGACGAAACTGTGAAAAGTGTAGTAATTGGTATGAACGTGGCTTAGGGCATAATTCCCAAGGACTTCGTAGCTATATAAAAAAAAAATGATACAGGAAATACCTCAACACGTTCAAGCGCATGTGGCGGCAATTAATATTTCATCCGGCACTCTACCATGAAGGTTCGCAATGAGTCACGCGAGTAGCTTTCGGCAGCCTGTCATATATAGACGTACAGTAACTCGGCTTATCTAATCGGCAGGTTGTTATTTAGCAATGGTTTCTTTTTTTCTTTTTTTCTTTTTGCAATCGCGTTAAATAGCAAATGAATAATCGAAGAACTAATAAAATACCTAAGCATACTTTGCAAAACACATGCACACACACACACACACACACGCTTTGATTAATATTTCCAAAAAATTTGGCTTCGAGTTAATACTAATCTCTACCGTAGCTTACAACAAAAACAACAGGTTTTTTCGTCACTCTGAAACGTCGTCTCTATCCAGGCGAGTTATTAAAAAATAATAAATAAAAAATATGGCTACGCGGCCCATTCAAGCGCTTGAGACAATGAAAAACGGGAGGTGGGCTGGTTCGATAGCAAGATAGAGAGATTCTGGAGGTAAAAGAAGTATAAGAATCTCGGGTGAAACTGGGAAAAACCGGTGGCCACGGAAAAACCCTGCGCATGCGCTTAGTGCACAGAGAAATTGGTAATAGCCGAGATTTTGGATAGCAGTTGAATGAAGGGAAACAGGAATGAAGTTGCTGTAAAAGACTAAAAGTGGGTGCAGCCATGGAGCCTACAGTACACCGCGGAACCACACTCTGGCAGCTTCCCTTGACATCAGGAGGCCTGAAATATCAATTTTTTGAAGAAAAAAAATGAGAGTCCATCCTTCGAGTGCTATGCTAGGGTGGACATGACAATTATAATATGGAGCATGCGGTATAAAATCTCAGAATGTCACTGTATTATAATGTAGGCCAAAGTCCCTTTGGTGTGGGCTTACATTACGAGTGACTAGAAAAAGTAAAATGTAAACAGAACTATCCCCATAAGGTCCTGGAATTCAGTCGAGTCGTCGTTTACGTCAGTGGTCAACATCAAACTTACTCCCTTTCATACCAGACCACACCTTGGAGCAAGTGCCCGTGCTGGCATACGTCAGCTTAATCTGAACCACCAACTGAGATAAGTGTGGGTCTAATGAAGGCCCTCCTCGTTTTTCAGATTCTTATTACCCAATAGTCTTTCGGAATACATTGAATTAACTCTACCTTCAGATTTTGGGGTCTATAATATCCATATAGTTGTTGATAAGATCGGCTTGCATAAAGATATCAAATAAATGAGTATACGTAAACACCAAAACTTCAAATTCGGTTAACTTGATCTGATTTTGTCTGTTCCCAGCCTGTTTACCATTTCATAGTGTTCGTGATGTATGAGGTAGAGATCGACCATCAAAAATACAGGAAAAATATGAAATCTTATAACTTAAAAATTCCTGCTCGTTTTCCAAACCGATATCAACGTCCGACTTTCGATACAAGAGGAAGTAGTTCAGCTGAAATAAACCTATACATTCCAGCACCAAGGAATTCGCTAACAACCTCCAGTCTCACTTTTGATATAACATGCATTCAAAGCATCCCACTTTGCATGGATAAAAAAAAGTGAATAATGCCATATTCATAACACATCAAAACGGATTACCATATTCATGAAAACTAGATGTCTAATGACAAATCTCAGCAATCAATCCGGATCAAGAACCAGACTTGTCTGACCAATAACGGAGATGGAATACAGAAGTGACCGTCAAAATACATTAATAAATTATTTACAATACTTTTTGTCTTTCCTTTCATATGCATCTTTGACGCAAACATGTATAAAATTATAATGACATGCGTACAAGTGTGAAGCCAAGATCTATGAGAAAACTGTATTCTATAATTATTCTCGGTTAAAATAACTGCAAAAGTATCAGAACATTCTAGGAGGTGAATCTAGATGCAACTGCATTGGCCACTTTCGTTTATGGAAATGTAGTACCATCCCAGAGCAAAGGTATAGTCAGCCACCACGGGCAAACGGCATGGTAGACAGGTTGAGGTTGGAGGCGGAAAGTGGACGGTTAGGAGATGGAGAGAGAGAGAGAGAGAGAAGGCCCACACGAGGGGATTAATACCTTATCCTTGCTTGCTGTAGGACTGACCTTTAACCTTGGTCTAAATTATTCCTAATCTCTCTGTGCGGTATTCTTGCTCTGGGAGCGAGAGGAATCGGATGCTCGGAGTGAGCTTTCTCGGGTCTGGCGCGAGCTTCTTGTGAATCGCTCTTCACCAGTGTTCCAGGCAGCATGTGTTGTGGATCTTATCAAACGACAGGTACGTCTGTTATAGTTTCGTTACTTTAGTTTTTGGATTTTATACCTCTTAAATTTTTTTTGTTTAACCTTGTTATTTTGCTTGAATTTTCTGATTTCACAATTTGCAAGGTCAACAGGATACACATTTTCCTCACAGCTATTCTTTCTCTGGCGCGCGCACGTGTACTGTGTATAGTACCTGTGCGTTAATTTGTATGGTGTTTTTACGTTGCATGGAACCAGTGGTTATTCAGCAACGGGACCAACGGCTTTACGTGACTTTCGAACCATGCGTTAGTTTTCTGCGAGATTAAACGTATTCAAAGAAAAACTTGCTTAAACTGGAAAATCAAGCCCGATACTATTTAAATTTCAGTCACAGACATTGTTCCGTAAAACTTGTGAACTGAAACAGACCGAGGTTTTAGGACGTTACAGAAATACGTGAGAATGAATAATATATAAAACTTGGGCATATGGGCAAGGGCTCGTGTCGGGAAGGCCATTCAGCATCTTCATGGCAATGAATATACGACTGGATTCTTAAGAAATAAGTAACTAAAAACTCTCACACACAAGTAAATACGAATGCAAAGAAATTGTATATTATTCACATGTATTTTAAGAAATGATCATAAAAATACTTAAATCGAAAGAGAAACCCATCCTTGTCGTGCTGTTCATAAATCGGCGGCAGCGCACCAGGAAACGCTTGACTGACAATAGCCAGCAGCGAAGCGCACACTGGACTGGCGCCCTGCTACCATACAAAATATGGTGGACGTTGGCGCACTCCTACTACATAAAGCATGGCGCCCACTGGTACACTGCTACTATGTTAAATACGGTGCCAAATGGTACACTGCTACAATGTTAAATACGGTGCCAAATGGTACACTGCTGCCACATTAAATACGGTGCCCAACGACACACTGCTACCATAGCTAAAATTCAAATGAAGTTCGATATCTTGTTGTTGTTGAAGATTAAGTCAGCTTGTGCTGGCACGGGCTCTTGCTCCTAGAGCAGCCCGTAGCTGAAATATCTGTAAAGATACAAAAAACAGCATATTTGGCTATTTCGATATCCACTAATATATCTTTATGCAAGTTAGCACATAGGACCCCTGTTGTGAAATGATATGGAACTCACAGGATTCTAGGATAGAAGAGACCATACCTAGGTCCATCGTTAAGTATGAAAATCTCAAAGGGTTTCATTCCTCTTCCATGACTAGTGTCTCATGTGTAGGCCAAACTCACTCGATGGGAGTGAAAGCATTATATAAATGCAATTATCCCCGTGCTAAGAATCTTTTCAAGCATGCCGAACAAAATGTCAAAAGTTCCATCCCCAGAAAGCTGCCCACGCCTGGATTCCATGGGCCACTTCTTAATATAGTTCCTCCCTCCCCTTGGACACCAAAACAACTATAGTCGAACCAAAATAGAATAGGAGGGCGGAGCTAAAGTAGATAATACAGTAGTGTCAAGTTTACAAAATTCATGGCATGTAAATTATATTGGACTAGGACTTTGACAGAACTCCTATACGGAATTGTCACAGAAGTTATTATTTTTCAACTAAAAAGTCGTTCAGTTCATTTATATTACCAGAATACCAAATAACAAACCTTACACTCGTCGTAAACGTGGCATGGGTTTTGAGCAGCTTTGCCAAATGTACTCTAAGGTCAAGAAGTCTTCTAATCCCTTTAGTGACCTTGACCTAACCATACAAGAGAATGGAGAGTCCCTTCGAAGCACGATTAAGCGGCCAGGCGAAGGAAATCGTCTACAACGTTTTTAAATATTTACAGCAAGAAAAAAGAAACGACGGACCATTAATTGACGTCTCAAGACTGATGGATCGCGTGACTGCTGCAACGGGAGTTAGTAAAAGAACCATATATCGGTTGCTTCGAGAAACTAAAGTTGAAAAGAATCCTGATTTTCGTGAACCAGTAAATCAACGTTCAAAAACTGTGACAGCGCTGGATGATTTTGGAGAGGTGCTTGGGTCACATCCGGAATTTGTTCTTAATCTTTAGCCTCTGGGATGTATGAGTCAATGCCAGGTAGAAAGAAGGGTCGACTCAGATAACCATAAATGTTCTTCGACGAAGTTTGGCAGAGCTGTATTAATCTATTTTAGCTCCGTCCTGCTATTCGATTTTAGTTCGACTATAGTCCATATTCTCAAAAGTACCATGGAAAAAAAATGTTAAATTTTCAAATAATTTACTTGAAATCCAAACCGATTCGTAGTCATTGTAATTTAAAGAAAGCCTTCCTCCCAGTATCAAAGATGTTGAAAGCGTTAAGGCCTCTCCACAGTCCACACTATACTGATTAGTTTCAAAACTTAATCCTTAGACTCCTTACCCTTGGGAGCAATAATTATCCTTGTCTAGGCCTACTCTCAAACGCATCCATGGTAAATCTCTTAATGCATTGAGTCAAACTGGTTTTTTTTCGCATATAAATGAAAATCTCATACAAAAACACAAACGCACACACATTCTTGGAGCAATTCTGCTCATAGGTATGCGAAGCTCCATTCTCTCCAAAACCTTAAGAAATATACAATTTCCATATATTTTTTTTTTCCTTTTATGCAAATAAAAAATAGTCCACAGTTCATTCTCTATTTTTGTGGTTTAAAATAGTCTGCACAGTTCAGCAATATTTTCGTTCTGAGAGATTCTTTTTTTATTCCCCTACTCGTCTTATATCTGAATTGCTTCTACTTGCCCCGAGGGCAGTTTAACTCGGCCCAAAGTCCTCTAGGAAAACTGGCAACGTAGCTCAATATTTGTGCCACTTCAAGAAAAAACATGTTAATACTTTTACAGAGTACAAAAACATTTCAAGAGGTCTTAATATTCGATAACGAAAATAAAAAAATATTGAAGCTTTATCATGTGTTAAGCTAGCAGTACATTCATTAATAAAAACAAAATTGATAGGGAACGACGGACATGGCAATGCCGCGCCCCATCCTTGCCTTGCCCAAAACGGCTATAGTGCGTTTACTTTTCTAAGGGCGGTGTCACACTATGCGGCATCACCGCTGCGACGAAACCGTATGCGGCGCCGCACATGGTGATATCACACACAAACCAATGAGTGCGGAGCTGCCGTTTCCGCCGCATGCTGCGGCAGTGCCGGACCGCCGCAACGCCGCATCCGGCCGATTGTCGTGGGAAAACCTATAATGGGAAAACACAACAATTCTGTGCACGTGGTCACACCAGACGGCTACGCAGCATCCAGCGCTCACCTGAACCATTTGCGTTTACAGCTATTAAATGTTTGACGTTGATTTGTTCATTGAATATTCATTGAATGCATCCATGCAAGGCCAGCACTCTGGGAAAAGAGTGATAGAGAATATTGCGATAACTCGAGAGCGAAAGCATGGATTGAAATTAGCGAAATACTAATACACGAGAAGTGGCCACTTATGGAATCTGCATTAAATGGGTGAACCCAGTGTTTACGACGACTTGGCTCTTTCAGTAAGCCCTCTGCTTCTAATGCACAAATAACTTTTAGTTTGGACAACATGATTGTCAACCTACTTCGCCGCTTATGTGTGACAGGACGCAGGCAATGCGGCGGTGCCGCATACGGTTCCACCTCAGCGGCGGCGTGTCATGTCTACGAGTATGTCAGTCCCATTAAATACTTCCCGCAGATATAATCCTTCTTAAGAGGATTCGCTTTAGACCTTGGGAGTCGAGGAA
Organism: Macrobrachium nipponense; assembly: GCF_015104395.2. Classification (NCBI taxonomy): domain Eukaryota; kingdom Metazoa; phylum Arthropoda; class Malacostraca; order Decapoda; family Palaemonidae; genus Macrobrachium; species Macrobrachium nipponense. The sequence goes on along the minus strand of NC_087217.1, from coordinate 63,222,240 downwards.
AAGGTCTTTGCATCTTCCCTGTTAACTCTTTTATTTTTTTTTATTTTTATTCCCGATTCTATTAAGTTATTCCTTCTTTCTCTTTCTATAATTATAGATGCGCACTGAATGGCCTGTTGGCTCCGGTGTTTGGACTTGAGACCTAATTTCATAAGTCAATAGATCTATTATGCCCTTAGAAAAGACAACCGTTCATTCCTTCTTTGCATAACATTTTTATCAAAATCATCCAAGTCAGTCACAGGACTCACTTTCTCTTTTCTCTTTTGAAATACTGGAGATTCCACTATTTCCCGCATCTCTTGCTTCCTTGTTAAGTCTACGAATAGTCAATTCTGACACTTTTGTTGCTTCAGATGTTCTCTGGATAGCCTTCGAAACATCAGTTACAGGACCTTCAAGATGATTTTATAAAATGAAGTATTTCAGGAAATTATAGAATATTTCCTTGGTCTCAGGTGGTGGATGAAGGCTTTTGTGAGTCACTTGGAGCGTCCATTCATACTTATCACAGTGGCTGATCGAGAGCGAGTATCCTTTAATGATTTTGACCATGACCTTTTAAATCCTCTTAAAAATAATAGGTCTCCTAAACTCACCGGGGAAAAATATGCCATATCTTCATTTTCGTTAATGATAACTGGGGTTCTAACGAATATACGAAATAAGATATATTCAAAATATCTGATGGAAACAAAGAACCACATTTCAAGAAATGAAAACTATTTCAATAGAATCCATGATAATAATATGATTACCATAACATGAAAATTGGCAACACATGATATCTGTGCCACACCACAGCGATCTTAGAAAAGTAAACGCACTGTAGAAGGTTTGGGAGAACTGTGCGAATCATTGTTTGGAAACAAAGTTTGCAAACTTTGTTCCTAAACAATGCTTCCTAGCTTGGACAGGCCTTTACTTTCAAATTAGTTATATTCTCTGAAATCCCCTCACTGTCCGAAAGCATGAGCAATATCAAATTAAGCATTCGTAATCAAATGGCAAACTTCACCTAGGATAAGTCTATCGGCAAATGCAAAAAATGTGCCAAACTTGAACAGACCCATGGAACAAGAACTAAATACCTTTGTCACAGGTTCGTCGTTATAGAGAGAGAGCATTAAAGTATGAAACCCCCTGTCCCCGGCAAAAAAAAAAAATAAATAAAAATGATGTGCAATCTAAGCAACGTTACTGGAAAAAACCAGAATTGGGCACAATAACTAATCATTATTAGCGATATGTAACTTAGAAATTAATAAGCCAACTTCGTCATGCACTGCTGTCATTGTTTCATAACGCAAATGTTCTCGTCTTGGCGCCCTTATAAGGTAAGAATTGACGTTATGGTAATTCTTATAAAGTCTTCCTTTTTCTCTGTCTGCATTCATTAGAGCAGGGAGAAATCAACCGTTCTGTCGCCATTTAGAGATGAAGGCTGTGGTTGACGTGTGCCTCGCCTAGACCGATTGGCGACAGGAAGCTTCTTTATAAGTGGCCGGTCCTGGCATTTAGCCAAGTCCTCGACTGACGGTACTATGATAACTTAACAATTAGCAACCCACCTTTCCCACGTGCTCACAACACACAAGCACAAAATCTCTCTCGATTTTTCCCTTTCTAGAATCTTATGAAGGATTTCCTAAAACTCCTTCGCCACGTCGATGGAAAGCTGATTGAATCACCTACCGGCGCAACAAGAATGTAAATGAAAATGCTGACGTTTATACATTGCTTAAGATGCAATAGGCGTAACTGGCGAATTACCGCTGCATGAAATAGAAATGAAGGATCTTGGGTATACCTTTTTAAAATACGTACTTGGTCATAATAAAATGCAGCCTGGTTGCTAGTAGCTGGACCATTATCAACATCAGTATGCATACGTACGTTAGGAAAAGAGCAATTATCTACCCATAAGTCAACACAGCGATGCTCCATACGACTGATAAGATTTTCCTAGTCCTCATTCGTCTGTATTACAAATACGGTAACTTCCAAATGCGAAATGTAAATTTAAAGCACACGAAAAGTTTTTTCTCTCTCTCTCAAATTCTGTTGGTTGTCATGATGAATAATTTATAAAATATTCTTGCGCGTTACTTTTTTTTTTTTTTTTTCCAGTAACCGCAATCACAACCCCCGCCAAATCACCCATAAGTAAAAGTATAAATAATTCCTGACACGCTGAAGGGGAGAGAGAGAGAGAGAGAGAGAGAGAGAGAGAGAGAGAGAGAGAGAGAGAGAGAGAGAGAGAGAGAGAGAGAGAGAGAGAGAGAGAGACTAATGTTAGTATTGGAGTGAGAGATGTGTATTTCTGGTGATAGAAGTTCAGTCTCGACGTGGTTCGTAAGTCACGTAAAGCCGTTGGTCCCGTTGCTGAATAACCACTGGTTCCATGCAACGTAAAAATACCATACAAACAAACTGTATATTAGTTTGTTGCAGGCCTGTTCCCTTGTTCATATCAGTGTTTCTTTACAGGTGGTGCCCGACCATGGCTATATACGATGCTCGTCGTGATAATGGTAATGAAATTGTCTATTATGCAGTGGGGATTCCTTAGACCGCCAAGTTTAAATAACAGTCAAATAACGGTAAGCCAGTTGAAGAGTTTGCGTATTTACATTTACCAGCATTACGTATGTGCATACTGTTATTGTTACATACATATATACGTGTATATGTACATATATATATATATATATATATACACATATATACACCTATAAAAATGACTAACAAAAAGTAGCGCAGTCTATTTATCCATGAATATATGTATGGCCATAATATAGATAGTATAACTGAACATACTTTGCTTTGGAAGTAAATTTCACTATAACAAATAAATAAATAAATAAAATCAAACAGTAGTTTATGTTTATTTATCCATGAGATATACGGATGGGTATAATATAAATATAACGACTGAACATTTCGCTTTATTAGCAACTAGGCCTATAGTGCAGTTATTTATTACATTCTTTCAAAGTGCTTCTGTCAACGTGCCCCCATAACCTTTGATATGCTTAAAATTTGTATTTGGTCTCCGATCAAAAGCCATCCAAGGCTTGTAAACGACTGGATTGGTAAAGAGGGCCAACAGTAACTCCACTAATCCTGTTCCTTATGCGTATGATGAGCAAATTTTCATAAACGTGATATGCTGAACGTAATCTAATGTCAGTTGTTTTCAATATGGAGGTTTAGCCAAGCAATGATTCGCCAGCCGTTTCTGGTTTTGGGAAGCAACAATATTGCTGTATTTACTAAACCTGCCTAAGAAATAGTTACCTATTTGAGGTTGGGATGAAGGTGCAAGTTGCTGTATATTCAATATTGACTCAGTCCGTGAGACAAGAGACTAGGGTAGCCTAACTGAACATTTTCCTTGCAGCCCTAATTGTAAGGAAATCCTTAAAAGATGCAAATCATGCCATAAAATATATAGAAACAAATGCACAATCCCCATCCTGCTTTGTGCCTATATTTAGCTATCTCCCGATTACCTATAATATTGGAAAAAAAATTGTGTGATGTATTTCGGCAGTTCTGCTTAATTTCGTGGAGGGCTATTTGACTTGGATAACATATTTTAGCCTATCAACCTAACCTACCGTGCCTAATCTTATCTTCCGGGTTTCTTCGTTATCACAATCAACCGGTTTACTATGGGGGATTCTCTTTTCGGCCCTTATTTGTTCCCGCCGACTCCTATTTACCTGCCAGTTACAGTTGCTAGTTTACAGGAACACATTATAATGTTGTGTTACAGGTGTAACAAAATGTTTAAGAACGTATTCAAAGTACGTACCTTACCTCAGAACTACCTCCATTTTCATTCCACAGGGCTTTCCTTCCAACGATGAGCCAGAGTACTTTTACGAGCTGCAGGCTACTGTCCCTACCAATTTCACCATAGAGGAAGAGACCTTCTGCCAACGTCATCCGGATATCGAAGTGATCACGTACGTACATTCGGTCATCAGCCACGTGGAGAAACGAATGAACACCCGCAGGACCTGGGCCCGCGTCGAGACCTGTGGCAGAGGAGTGAAGTTGGGCGTCGTGTTCGCCGTAGGGCGATCTAAAACAAAGGAGGAAGAAGAGATTGTTCGGAGAGAGAGCGAACTCTACCATGATATTGTGCAGGTGAGGTTTTTACAACACTCATGGTCAGTAGAAATAAATTCTTGAACGAATGGGGTTTCATTTATGAGCAAGGCGCTGAGTTTGTTAACTCTTCAAAATTTGAAACGTAGACTGTTCTGTTAGGTTACGTTCAAAATGCTATGGTTTAATGCCAGAACAAGCTCCCTAAGTAATATTATGACGTGGTTTAGATATACATTATCTTTTCTAGCAAGATCGTGAGTGCCGTAGTACATGCATCACAAATTGACATGCATATTCAAGTACATATACTCCAAACTGACACATTTTTTTATTACTTCAGTCTCAAATATTGACTATCCGGTCTTATACTCATGATCATTAAAATCATCAGTAATCGCTATTAATTCAGCACTACTCAAGAATACAGATCACTTTAGAATGCCGCAGGGAGCAAAATATGTGTTTTCCAGTAGACTCAACATATCGTCTTCTTGCTTGTATTGTAATTACGTTCATGTTTTACTCACAGGGCGACTACACTGACGACTATCGTCTCCTTAGTTACAAGGGATTATCATCGCTCCACTGGATCAATAAAAATTGTCCCTCTGTGCCCTGGACTCTTCACGCTGATGATGACATTGTTGTCGATGTATTCCTCTTGAAGAACGTAACCGATACCACCAGCTCCAGCGTAGAGGATGGATTCATCTGCAAACGTCTGGAAGGGCCGGTTAGAAGGTCTGGAAAGTGGGCCGTGCCGCGGCTGCAATACCCTCAGGATCAGTACGACACATATTGCAAGGGCACGTTTTGGCTCTTGCCTACCAGGAAACTGCAGGACCTCTTGCTTGCTTCCAGCAACGCCACTTTCCTCTGGGTGGACGACGCTTACGTGACGGGAGTCCTTGCGAAGGAGGCCAGCATCGGCCATCGAGACTTCAACGAACAGTTTGTCGAGGCCGAGTTTCGCGAGGACCAGGTGGGTAGGAACATTTCCTGGTACCACTTACCTGAGGAAAAGAGAATAGATCTCTGGCACAAGATTCTAGAACACAACAATTGCACGTAGTTACTCAGGAATAAGTTATTTTCGTATGGGCTGATGGTCAGTGCTACCATTGCTTGTGTAAAGTCTCGCTTGTAATATCTGAATCCAGGGTGTGAGAATGTCGGATTACTCAATTTCTGAAAACAGAGACTATCATCAGATATTATTTCCACTTGGCTTTATGATAATACCTTAACATGGACTATCTAAAGATATCTGGGTATTTCGTAATTCTGATATATAAAGTTTAGACGGCTGAGAACGGCACTGTGGTGAAAAGCGCAGTTCAACGACTTAATATTCAAGAGACTTTAGTACTTTGGTGTTCATCTATAGTACAAGAATAGTTTGTAGGTTTAACAGATAACGTTTCTGGTATGCAATGTATCCTGTAGTTATTAAACGAATGTCAATGAGCTAGTTTTTAAAATAGAATTTTTAAACTTAATTGTTCAGAACTACGCTCAAGTTCTTAACACCAATTAAGAACCATTTACTATTTTGATTTGCTTACTATTCCAGGGGAATACACACCATGTTGAATGCTAGTTATGAAACCCTGCATATATGCAGGAAGTCTTGCGTTTTATGGAACAGTATGATCTCATAATTTTACGATGAGAAAAATACCTCAAATTAGACTGTGATAATTGTTTAAGGTAATATATTAGCTATGATCAAATGGTTCCCATAGATTATGAGTTGACGTTTACGGAGACAAATATTCCGGGCAACTTCAGCCCGTGAACATCCAAGAAATGGCTGTTGTAAAGGACTCAAAAAGATGAAAACTTTACTCAACAAAGCAACAAGACTAGATACTAAAGTATAAGTTTTCTTTCTGTGAAACCAAAAGTCCAGATTATTTCATATATTCAAGATAAATTTAACCGAATGGTTTCGAGCCATGACATTACAGTTAATATTTTGTTTAGGTAGTTATGCCGACTGAGCTTAGGGTAATAATTTAGTTTTTATTTACATGGTGCAGATAATAATTTTTTTTTGATGTAGCTGATATCAAGTAAAAGTTTTCTCTTTGTAGCATTTTTATCTTAAAACGTGATTTAAAGAAAAAAAGTGCTTAGACGGGTAACAAAACTTAAACCTGACTGACTGAAGAGTATATGTTTTTTTTATGCCAGCTCTTCACTATGATGTCAGGTGTGTAATACTTTGCTTGTGTTTCATTCAAACGTATTACGGGAATGAGTGATTATGCAGATTTCGACTTCTTAATAAGGATGACTTTTCCACGATAATAATCTTACTCCCTTTTGACATTTTTTTCAAACCTATAATGTATAGGTATATTGTATGGTATCTACCCAAAATAATTCTTAGTATTTCATGCTTTCAAACGTGCAAGATGAACATTTTGGTATTAAGATGTTTTCATAACAGGAAAAGCACTGAATAATAAACACCGACTCTATAATGTGTTACTGTATTAGGAGAAATCTCAAAACTATGAATAAAATATTTTTGTATCGCCTGTTTCCTTAACCAGTATGAACATGCAAACCTCAAAATTAATGTGAAATTTAAGAAATGGAGGGGAAATATAAAGATCTCCATCGAAAAGCCTAGGTAACCCAAATAAATGCCTTACATACGCATGAAATCGGAAATCTGTGTACGTAAAATGCTACGTCTGTGTGCAGATATTTAAGTTATCAAATAATGGTGCAAGAGAAATCTAGGAGTAAAGCAGACGAATAATAAAAAAAAAAAAAAACGGCGAGAATAACATTACGAATGAGGGGAGGCAGTCGAATTGAATTTAATTGAAAATAGAATTTAGGTCAAAGGCCATGCACTGGGACTTACGAGGTCATTCAGCGCTGAAAGGAAATTTGACAGTAAAAACTTTGAAAGGTGTAACAGGAAGAAAACCTCGCAGTTGCACTATGAATCAATTGTCAGGAGAGGGTAGAGAGTAAGACGGGAGAAAGATAATATGAAAGGAGGTACAGTGAAAGGAACGGCAGGGGTAGAAGGCAAACTGCAAAGAACGTGCAGTAATAACCAGGTCCTGGTAATAACTACAGTGCACCGCATGAGGTGCGCTAACCCCCTTCGGAGAGAAGGCATCCGAGCAACAAGCAATAAAGCAAAACATTAAACAAGTCTCTCTCTCTCTCTCTCTCTCTCCTCTCTCTCTCTCTCTCTCTCTCTCTATATAGACAACTAAAACCTACTCATACACAAACATAAGTATGCATATTAATAAGTGTATATTTGCACCTCGTCAAGATTGAAGCTGGCAAACAGTAAACTTGTCCTTGTTGCAGCGAATTGCTGCGATACAAACCTGACCCGTTACGGAGGGAAAACATATTTTTGTAAAGCCAATTGCCAGAGCTTATAAATAGACACGAAATTCCACGTGAGAGAAATTAATTCTCACAGGTCTGACAGTGCTGATTGTTAGTTCCATCTGCACAAAGATTATGAACTTTTGTGGCAAGTAGAAGAAAGTAGAACTGGATAAGGGCACCGAATGATAAATTTATAACGAGAAGAGAAAATTCACTTTGGTGTACATGAAAGCGAGGAAAATAAGACCCATGATTTTGAAAGGCTACAGTAATAGGATGTCACTCAGAGGCCATGTTGCAGAGGCAACAATGCAAAGGCCAAGGTACAGGGATTGTCATACAGACGCTGTGGCATAGAGGCTATGACACAGTGGCCATGGTGAGGATACTATCAGATGAAGGCCACGATACTAAAGCTGTCACACAGAGCCTGGGTGCTGCAGCTATCACACTAAGTGCAGAGCAGTGCTGCCACACTCTCGGATTGGAATTATCGTACTGGCTCCTCAAAATTATGGGTTTTCAGTAAAAAATATCGTACAAAATTGTAGATTTTATCGTAATTATTATCTCACACTGTTTCTGATATTTAACACATTTTTATAATTTGACAAAATAATGAATATATGTATGATTTCTTTGTAGTCATTAATATCTTGCAATTTACATATATAATTAAGAAAAAATACAAATGAAACATTTCTCTCTACAAAAACGAAAAAAGATGGAATTATGAATAATTAGTTAATGTTATCAACAATTGTTATGGACAAATAATTACTATATTGTATTAACACTGTGGTAAAAAAAGTATACAGCTTAGAACGTCACTTCTTTCCATAATGTAAACTAAACTGATAACGAATTAACACGAAGATATGTGAGTTGATAGGCCCACCCATACATATCTTTAAGCACCCCAAAACATCGAAAATCAAAATAGCATCACTGAGTAGTAATTTAAAATAAATATATATAATTAAACATGACTGGTACTGATACCTATCCCATGATAAAGGAATTAATAACAATAATAATTGTAAAGTGTATCTTTAAGAATCTTCTTCCTAATCAAATTCAAGTTCTCTGACGTTCTGGAATATCTGAGCATGATTATTTATTCTGGAAAACATATCATTTGCAAGAGTAAAATGAACACATGACCCTCCTGAAGCTTTGATGCAACTAGCAGAGAGTAAAGCCCCATTAACTGTCCTTGTTTTCAGTCTGTTTCTTTGTTTAGTTTTAAAGAGGTTAACTTTACTGAACACTCGTTCGCATTCAGCATTAGAGTGCGGCAAGCAAAGAGCAGTTAGAGCAAATTTGGCTAGGTCTGAAAAACTACTATTTTTTTTTTTTCCTCCTGGCCGGGGGCCCGACGCCAGGCAACCCGACCCGTTCTCCTTCCCACCGGTGGCCCCACCCCAGGGGACCAAACTCGTGTCCTCCCCACAAGGGTCCTCAACCCTGGCGGCAATAACCAGTCGCCTCCCCACTGGGGGGCCCACTCCTGGCAGCCCAACTGATTTGCTTCCCCGCTGGAGGCCCCACCCCTGACGGCCAGATCAAATCTCCTCCCCGCCAAGGGCCCATCCACTGGCGGCTCGACCTGGTCGCCTCACCGGCGGGGGCTCCATCCCGGGCGGCCCAACCTCTTCGCTTCCCAGTGGAGGCCCCACCCAGTCTCCTCCCCCACCAAGGTCCCACCCATGGCGTTCTGACCGGGTCACCTCCCGGCTGGGGGCCCAACACCTGTTGGCCCGACCTGGTCGCCTCTCCCACTCATCCTGGGACCTGTGATGAACTTTGCCCATTCATCCCAGAACCTGCGGCGGGCCTCGCACCACGACTGTCCTGGCAACTGTGGCGGGCCTCACCCACCTGTCCTAGCACCCGTGGCGGGTCTCGTCCGCCAGTCCCGGCACCCATGGGAGGCCTCACCAGGCAACCCAGGCACCAGTGGCAGGCCTCACCAGCCCACCCTGGCACAAATGGCGGGCCTCACCCGCCCGCCGTCCGGGACCTATCAGCAGGCCTCGCCCTCCTGTCCTGGAACCCGTGGCAGGGCTCGCCCGGCCATTCCGACCCGTGGCAAGCCTCACCCACTCGTCCCGGCACCTGTGACAGGCCATGCCCGCCCATCAAGGCACCATTGCCAGGCCTCACACGCCTATAAGGCACCAGTAGCAGACCTCACCCGACTATCCAAGAAGCTGTATCGAGCATTGCCCGAACGTCCCAGTACCTGTGGTAAGCCTTGCCAACCCTTCCCGGGATGTGTGGCTGGCCTTGCCCGCCTGTCCCAGGACACATGACAGACGTCGCCTGGCGGGACCCGTGGCGGCCCTCGCCCACCATTCCCGAGACACGTGACGGACTTATCCCACCCATCCCGGGACCCATGACACCGGCCTCCCCCACCAGTCCCGGGGCGCCCGCCCGCCCGTCCCGGGGACGGCTCGGTGCCACCGCGGCCGGTCCCGGGACGTCGGTGGACCACCGCCCGCCCGTCCCGTGGGAGGGCTCGGCCCGGACCCACCTCCCGCCCGTCCGGGACCGCTCCCGGGCGGAACCACCCGCCCGCCATTTCCCGGGGTCCGGGACCGATCCGGCCCGGGCCCGGGGCCTTGCCCGCCCGGTCCCGGTACGCTCGGCGGGCCGCCCGCCCGCCCAGTCCAGGGGACGCTCGCGCGCCGCCCAAGCCCGCATCCTCCCGGGACGCTAGGTGGGCGCCTGACCACACGTCCCGTTGGGACGCTCGGGCGGGCGCCTCCCGCCCGTCCCGGGACGCTCGTCGGGCGCCTGCCCGCCCGTCCCGGGACGGCCCTCCCAGCGGGCGGCCTACTCCCCCGGGTCGGTCCCGGGACAGTCCCGGGCGCGGCCTGCGCGCCGCCGTCCCTTGGACGCTCGGTCGGGCGACCTGCCCGCCCGTCCCTGGACGCTCGGCAGGCGCCTGCCCTCCCGGCCCGGTACGCTCGGGCGGGTGGCACCTGCCCTCCCGGCCCGGGACCTCGGCGGGCGCACGACCGCCCGTCCCTGGACGCTCGGCGGGCCGCCTGCCGAGCGTCCCGGGACGGGCGGGCAGGCGTCCGCCGCAGGTCCCGGAACGCTCGGCGGGCACCTGCGAGTATCACTGGACGGACGGGAGGGGAGGGGTGTTTTTTTTTTTTTTTTCCCGGGACGGGCGGGTACAGGGAACGGGCCCGGGCCGGGGCCCGCCCGGGAGGGTACCCGGGGACGCGCGGGGCGGGCATGGCCCCGCCGGCCCGTCCCGGGACGGGCGGGCAGGTGGGCGGGCCGGCCCGAGCGTTCCCGGGGGGACGGGCGGGCGGGCAGGCGCCCGCCGGAGGAGGGTCCCGGGAACGGGCGGGCCAGGAGGGGCCCGGGCGGGCAGTCGCCCCGCCACGAGCGGGTCCCGGGACGGGCTCAGGGCGCCCGCAGGAGCGTCCCAGGGAGGGCCCCGGGCAGGCGCCCGCCGCGGGGGTCCCGGGACGGAGGGGCAGGCGGCCCCGCTCCCGGGAGGTTCGGGACTGGGGCGGGCAAGGCGCCTGCCGAGCGTCCTGGGATGCTCGGCGAGCGCCCAGCACCCGCCCGTCCCGGGACGCTCGGCGGGCACAATGGCCGCCCATCCCGGACCCGCGGCGGGCGCCTGGTCCGACCGTCCCGGGGAAACTCGGCGGGCGCCTGCCCGCACGCCCGGGCCGCCTCCCGGCCCGCTGCCGGCGGGCCTGCCCGCCCGTTCCCCGGGACCGCTCCGGCTGAGGCCCGCCCTGGCCCGCCCGGCCCGGGATGTTCTCGGCGGGCCTGCCCGGGCCCGCCCGGGCCCGTCCCGGGACCCGCCGCGCCCGGCCCACCTGGGGGCCCGCCGGTCCACGGGAACTCGGCGGGCGCCTGCCCCGTGGGGCGTCCCGAACGTCCCCTCCGGGGAGGCGGGCGCCTGCTTGCCCAGTCCCGGGGAGCTCGGCGGGCGCCTGGCCCGGGCCAGTACGGGCCCCTTGGCTGGCCGGGCCCGGCCTGCCGGCCTTCCCGGGACGCTTCGCGGGGCGCCCCTGCCCGCCCGTCCCGGGGACGCTCGGCGGGCCTGCCCCGGGCCCGTCCCGGGACCCGCTTCGGGCCTGCGCCAATGCCCGCCCGTCCCGGGACGCTCGGCGGGCCGCCTGGGCCCGCCCGGGTTCCCGGGCACGTCCCGGGGACGCCCTGCCACCGCCCTCCCCGCGCCCTCCCGCGGGCGACTGCCCGCCCGTCCCGGGACCCGGGCGGGCACCTGCCCGGCCCGTCCCGGGGACCGCGGCCGGGCGGCCTGCCCCGCCCGGTCCCGGGGACCCGTCGGGGGGCGGGAGCCTGCCCGGCCCGTCCCGGGTTCCCGGGTCGCTCGGCGGGCGGCCTGCCCCGCCCGTCCCGGGAGGGCCCGCGGCAGGGCGGCCCTGCCCGACCCTGTACCCGGGACCCGCTCGGTGGGGCGGGTCTGCCCTACCGGTCCGGGACCCGTTGGCCCGTGGCGCCCTGCCCGGCGGGTTCCGGGACCACGCCCGGCCCGGGTGCCTGCCGCCCGTCCCGGGACCCCCCGGCTCGGCCGGGCGCCTGGCCCACGCCCGTCCCGGGATGCCCTGGCGGTGCGGGCCCCTGCCGCCCGGTCCGGGACCGACCCTCGGCGGGCGCCCTGCCCGGCCCGTCCCGGGCAACCCGCGGCGGTGGGCGCCTGCATGGGCCCGTCCCGGGGACGGATCGGCGGGGGACGCCCTGCCCGCCCGTCCCAGGGACCCGGCGGGCGGCGCCTGCCCCGCCCTTTGTACCCGGGAACGCTCGGTGGGCCGCATGCCCATTACCCGTTCCCGGGCCCAATGGCGGTGGGCGCCTGCCCGCCCGTCCCGGGCACGCTCGGTGGGAGGCATGCCGCCCGTCCCGGGCCCGCTACCGGGGTGGTCCCGCTGGCGGGAGGCCTGCCCACCCGTCCCGGGACGCTCGGCGGCGCTCCTGCCCGCTCCCGGCCCCCGACGGCGGGGCGCCTGCCCGCCCGGGCCCGTTCCCGGAGCTCGGACGCGCCCTCCTTGCACGGGCGGTCCCACGACTGGCCCGCGGGCCGCCCGGCCGCCCGTCCCGGGACCGCTCGGCGGGTGGAGCCCTGCCTGGCCCGGTCCGTGGCCCACCCGCGGGAGCGGTGCCCTTCCCCGCCCCGTGGGCCGGGCGGGAACCCTGCCGCCCGGGCCCACCCTGGCGCACCTCCCGACCGGCGTGCGGGCGGGCCCCTGCCACCCCGTCCCGGGGCCGGGCGCCCGCCCTGCCCGTGGCCCGGGTCCCGGGGCCCGCCCTCGGGGCGGGCGCGCCTGCCCGCCCGTCCCAGGACCCGCGGCGGGGCGCCTGCCCCCGTACCGGGACGCTCGGTGGGCGGCCTGCCCTACCGTCCCACCCGGGTGGCGGGCCGCCTGCCCCGCCCGTCCCGGGACTCGGCGGGGGCGCCTGCACGCCCGTCCCGGAGCTCGGCGGGGCCTGCCCGCCCGTCCTGGGACGCTCGGCGGGCGCCTGCCCGCCCATCCCGGGACCCCGCGGCGGGGCCCTCATGCTGTTCCCGGGAACGCTCGGCGGGGGCGCCTGCCCGCCCCGTCCCGGACCCGCGGCGGGCGCCTGCCCGCCCGTCCGGGACGCTCGGTGGGGCCGACGGCCTGCCCTCCCGTCCGGGACCCGCGGCGGGCGCCCTGCCCGCACCGTCCGGACCCGCGGCGGCGCCGGCCCGCACCGTCCGGACGCTCGGCGGGCGGCCTGCCTCCCGTCCCGGGACCCGCGCGGCAACTGCCCGCCCGTCCCGGGAACCCGCGGGCGGGCACCTGCCCGCCCTCCCGGACCCGCGGTGGGGCCGCCTGCCCGCCCGTCCCGGGACGACTCAGCGGGCCCGCCTGCCGGCCCGTCCTGGGGCGCCTCGGACGGGCGCCTGCCCCGCCCGCCCAGGACCCCCCGCGGAGTCGGGCGCCTTCCCCGCACGTACCGGACGCTCTGTGGGCGCCTGCCCTACGTCCCGGGACCCGTGGGCGGGCGCCTGCCCGCCCGTCCCGGGACACTCGGGCGGGCGACTCCTCGCCCGTCCCGGGACGCTCGGCGGGCGCCTGCACGCCCGTCCCGGGATCCGGCGGGCGCCTGCCCGCCCTTCCTGGGACGGCCTCGCGGGCGCCTGCCCGCCCCGTCCCGGGAACCCGCGGCGGCGCCTGCATGCTGTCCCGGTGGACGCTCGGCGGGCGCCTTCCCTCCCGTCCGGGACCCCCGCGTCGGGCGCCTGCCCGCCGACCGTCCCGGGACGCTCGATGGGCGCTGCCCTCCCGTCCCGGGACGGCCGCGGGCGCCTGCCTGCCTGTCCCCGGGACGCGCGCGGGCCGCCTGCAACTACCCGTCCCGGGACGCTCGCGGCGCCTTCCCGCCCGTCCCGGGACGCTCGGCGGGCGCCTGCCCTCCCGTCCCGGGACCGCGGCGGGCCGCCTGCACCCCGTCCCGGGACGCTCAGAGGAAGTGCCCTTCCCGCCCGTCCGGGACGCTCGACGGGCCCTGCCCGCCTGTCCCGGGACGCCGGCGGGCGACTGCCCGGACCCGTCCCAGGGACGCTCTGGCGGGCGACCTGACCCTCCCGTCCCGGGGGAAGTCCCAGGCGGGCGCCCTGCACGCCCGTCCCCACGGGATGCTCAGGCGGGCGCCTGACCCCCGCCCGTTCCCTGGGACGGCTCCGGACGGGCGCCCATGCCCGGCCCGTCCCGGGACCCGGCTCGGCGGGCGCCTGCCGATGCTGTCCCGGGGGGGATCCGCCGGGCGGGTGGGCGCCCTTGCCCATGCCTGGTCCGGACCGGGCTCCCGGCGGGGGCGCCTGCCCGACCCGTCCCGGGAAACCAGTCGGGTGGCGGCATGGCCTCCAGTCCCGGGGACCCGGGTCCCCTTCAGGGACGGCCGGTGGGCCTCCGGCCCATTTCCGTCCCGGGACCCGGTGGCTAGCGGGGCCTGGCCCACGGCCCGTCCCCGGGAACCCGCCCGGCGGGCGCCTGGCCCGCCCGTCCCGGGGACGCTCGGCGGGAGCCTGGACCTGCCCGGTTACCGGGACCCGGCGGCGGGCGCCTGCACTCCCGTCCCCGGGGACCGTCCCGGGACCGCGGGCGGGCAGCCTGCCCGCCCGTCCCGGGACCCGCTTAGGACGGGCGCCCTGCCCTCCCGTCCCGGGACACGCTAAGGTGGGCGGCCCATTGGCCAGGCCCAGTCCGGGGTGCTCGGATAGGGCGGCCGATGCCACGCCCGTCCAGGGACCCGCTCCGGGTGGGCGAGCCTGCCCCTCCGCCCGGTACCCGGGACCCGCTCGGGGGTGGGCGCCTTGCCCACCGCCCGTTTCCCGGGACCCGTGGCGGGCGCCTGCCCGCCCGTCCCGGGACACTCGGGGGCGGGCCTTGCCCGCCCGTCCCGGGACGCTGGCGGGCGGCCTGCAGCCCGTCCCGGGAATGTGGCGGCGCCTGCGCCCGTCCTGGGACGTTCGGCGGGCGCCTGCCGCCCGTCCCGGGACCGCGGCGGGCGGCTACATGCTGTCCCGGGACGCTCGGCGGGCGCCTGCCCGCCCGTTCCCGGGAGCCCGGCGTCCCGGGACGCTCGCGCCCGCCGGGACGCAGGTGCCCACGCCCGTGCCCGGGCCCGTCCCGGGACGCTCGGGAGGGCGCGGTGGCGTCGGGCGGCCTGCCCGTCCCGGGGAACGCCGGGGGCGCCGCACGCCCGTCCCGGGACGCTCGGGGGCGCCTGCCCGCCCGTCCCGGGACGCCTCCCGGGGGGCCGGGCGCCTGCCTGTCCCGGGACCCGCGTGCGGGCGCCTGCAAGCCCCGTCCCGGGACGCTCCCATGCGGGAGCGCGGGCCCGTGCCGCCCGTCCCGGGGACGAATTCGGCGGGCGCCTAGACGGGCGCCGCCAGCCCGTCCGGTACGACCCGCGGCGGGCGGGCCCCTGCCCGCCCGTCCCACGGGACGGGATACGACGGGCGGGGCCTGCCCGCCCGTCCCGGGACCCGCGGCGGGCGCCTGCCGCCCTTCCCGGACGATCGGCGGACGCCTGCCCACCCGTCCCGGGACGCTCGGCGGGCGCCTGCCCGCCCGTCCCGGGACCCGCGGCGGGCCTCGCCCGCCACTCCCTGCACAGTGTAATAGCTATTCTGTACCTTAGAATCAGAATATGCCACTGCATCTTCTCAATTCTCCTTGGGATTCTGGGAATCTTCAAGTTCTTTTCCTTGCACTCCACGAATCCTACTCAATCCTCTCTTTCTTCTCCTGGCACCTCCACTAATCCTACTGAATCCTCTCAATTTTCTTGGGGCTTCTCCTAATCCTGTTTCTTCTCCCGGCACCTACACAAATCCCCTTATTTTCTTCACCCTTTCTATATTCCCTCCCTTTTCTTTTCCATCCACGAATCAATAAAACTCTAAGAAAACATTTTAACATATTTATTTCCGTTCTAGTTCAATTTCCTTCAAGGATTAACAAAACAAACTTATTACAAAATAAACATCTTCCTCAAAATTTCCACATCTTATCCGTCTGAATGAGGCCAGTGCAGTCTTCATCACGCCATTTCTTCAACATCCACAGAAGCTTCTGCAGTTTTCACTTGCTCTCCTCCATTCGTCTTCATTTCTCCTGGAGCTTCTTCAAATCACAGACCATTTTCTCCTTCGTTCCTCGCAGCCATCCAACCTCATCATCCATCTGGTCGTTCCATTCGCCCTGGACACCGGCCTTCTTCTTCAGCGGCTCCAGGCCACCATTTCCTTCCTCTAGATGGCATGCCAGCTCGTTCCTCTTGAGTTTCGCTGTTTCAACTTTACACTGGAGTCCACGCTTTTCCTTCCAACAGGTCCTCCAAAGCCTTCTGCAGGCGCTGCAACCTCAGCTCCAAGTCTTTCCAGTCGGATTCCCACTTTTCGCTTGAGTCTTTTTGTTCCTGAATGAGCCTCGCTATCCGCGCCGCTTCTGCCGTTTATAGCTGCACGTCTTTCTCCTTCTGTCGTAGGAGTTTCTCGACTCTCGAGCCCCTCAAGCAGGCAGTTTGCGTCTGACCACTGCCCAGACAGTTCCCTTATCCTCTCACAAAGGGCATCGTTCCTCTGACCAATTTCCTTCACGTTCTTCTTCAGATGCTGGTT
Organism: Macrobrachium nipponense; assembly: GCF_015104395.2. Classification (NCBI taxonomy): domain Eukaryota; kingdom Metazoa; phylum Arthropoda; class Malacostraca; order Decapoda; family Palaemonidae; genus Macrobrachium; species Macrobrachium nipponense. Next base: position 63,205,595 of record NC_087217.1, on the reverse strand, counting down.
TTCTTCGGCCATCTTGACCATCTTGTCTTCCAGCTGCCGTTTCTCCCTCTTCTCTTTATCGTTCCAGCTTCGAGCGAGTGAGCCCTCTCTTGCAAGGCCTGCTGTTGCAACACTTCCTGAGTGATCTGCATTTCAAGAACGCGTTCTTCCCTTCCGCCCGCCTTCTGCGTCTCTTCTTGGTAGTCGAGCCTCTCTTGTAGCTGAAGAATTATTGTCCTGTCCAAGTGCACGCGCTCCTCTCTCTGGCAATTCTCTCGTTCAGTTCCTTTTCCTTAAGCTGTTCAGCTCCATCATGATCAGTCAGGAGAGAAATCTCGCCAGCGAATAGGCAGCCACACCAAACAAGATCACTAATAACAGCTGCTGCCAAGGCCAGATAAGGCCACATTTTCTTCAAACTGAAATCCATATCTGAAGTATCCAGTTCATATACTCTCCTCTCTCTCACTCTCGATTTTTCGTTGATTTTCTATATTCCACGAGAGATATTTTGGTTTATCGAAATATAGCAGGAAAGATTCTGAACTTTAATTATGTCTTGTCTCTTGGTTTTATAAATTGCTGAAATCTCTCTCTCTCTCTCTCTCTCTCTCTCTTCTTCCTTTCTTTCTTTCCCCGAAGGTCTGGAATTGTTAATTTGTTCCTTCATTTAGGTTTAAGGCTTTGCATTCAATATTTTGAGAAGGAGAGAGAGAGAGACCGTATTTTTGCGTAGAAAAACAGAAAAATAGAGAATCTAATGTGTGGATACCATGCTTAGTGTATAATGCTTTAATTGAGGTTTATATTAATATTATTCATTTTCTGTCTATATATATATATATATATATATATATCTATATATATATTATATTATATATATTTATTTATTATATATATAATATATATAATATATAATATATATATATATAATATATTATGATATAATGCCCCAAAGTCAGGTCACCTTTTAGGCATGCTGTCTACGCACGAGGAACGCCAAAGGACACGAATGAATCAAAAGTATATTGAAGCAGGAACGCGCACTGAAACCCACTATTGAAACCCACTCATGGAAATTATGACTGCCCTTAAGCAAGCTTACTGCGCGTGCGCACGTGTGTGTGGGCGTAATATACGTGATGTTGCAACAGTACTAAGAGAGAGAGAGAGAGAGAGAGAGAGAAAATGGCTACGGTTGTTAATGATGATGTTTTTTCCCGATCACAAACCGTGACCAGGTAGTGTTTTTCTTCTTCTTCTTTCGAAATAGCGTATTCAGGAACTTGGCCTTTTTCTCTTTAAAGGAAATTCTTATGGCCACAGCTGTGAGTAAGAATAGACCAACGTGAAATGACTGTTAACAGTGTGTATTTTATAATCTCATTACATTTTACCAGTATCTGTTTATTTATTTAATTATTTGTCCATTTATTTTTTTTTTTCTTTTCCAATTACTAGTCTCTTCTGTCTGTTTATCTGTTACCTTCTGTTACTACTTTCTAATGAACACCATAATATTCTTTGGAAGCTTGAATTTCAAGTCAGTGGCCCCTTTGGTGGGCTTCTTCCATATGAATACGGTTTATAGAACCCCCTTTCCTTTCTGCCTTTTTCTTATTTTTTCGGCCCTGGGCAAGAACAGGACCTCTGGTTGCCCGTCCCAACTGCCCCTAACAATTCGCACGTCCGTCAACAATCATTATGCCAATGAGTAACTTGAATTATTGGGTAATAATAATTCACTGACACACAACTCGTGCGTAACGCTGGCCACTTGTTTTTTAGGATGTCGGATGTCTGATACCATTAAGAAGTTTTCTGTTTCCTGATTTCGTGAGCTAGTTTATCGTCCGTTCTATTTTAACCTTTTTAGTCTTTCTAGGGGACCGTTGTAGTCTCAAAGTTAGTATTATTATTATTCTAAAGATGAACCTCATTCATATAGAATAAGCCCACCACCACAGGGTCCATTGACTTGAAATTCAAGAACAGAAGGTAATGGGATATACAGAATGAAGAGATCACCAAACACACACACACACACACACACACACAGAGTTTCATTAGTGACTTGTGTTTGTGATGGTTAATTTTTCAGAAATCATTTTCACAAGCAATTTATAATTGTTACCAAAAGTTCCCCTACTCAAATGATTCTTCAATTAATTATTTAGTTCAATTGAACGTTTGCTACAAGTTTGCACACACAAATACAGTCCGTTTCTTTTTTTGTCTGCTCTCTCTCTCTCTCTCTCTCTCTCTCTCTCTCTCTCTCTCTCTCTCTCTCTCGTCCGGTTTTTTTTTTACCTCATCTATGGCAATAAATTCGGGATTTTCCTTTGTTTACCATTTTGTCAAATGAATTCATGAATTCTCTCTCTCTCTCTCTCTCTCTCTCTCTCTCTCTCTCTCTCTCTCTCTCTCTCTCTCTCTCTCATCTTGTCCCTAAGGTCTGGAATTCTTCATTTGTTCCTTCATTTAGGTTTAAGGCTTTGCATTCGATATAAGTTGAAAGAGACCTTACAGACCTTACATCTTGTTCGGGTTGCCCCAGGTCCCTCAGTATGAGGCACCTCTAATGTCTACCAGAGAGTTGCTAGTACATCTTCCGGTATATTTTGCATCTTCCAATCTTGGATGGTCTGGGATGCAGTTTAGATATTTGTCGAGCTTATTCTTAAACACATCTACGCTCACTCCTGTTATATTCCTCAGATGAGCTGGCAACGCATTGAATAGACGCTGCATTATCGATGCTGGTGCGTAGTGGATTAATGTCTGTGTGCTTTCCTTATTTTTCCTGGTATAGCTTTGGGCACTATTAATCTACCTCTGCTTGCTCTTTCTGATATTTTTAGCTCCATGATGTTTTCAGCTATTCCTTCTATCTGTTTCCATGCCTGAATTATCATGTAGCGTTCTCTTCTCCTTTCTAGACTATATAATTTTAAGGATTGTAGTCTTTCCCAGTAGTCAAGGTCCTTAACTTCTTCTATTCTAGCTGTAAAGGACCTTTGTACACTCTCTACTTGTGCAATATCCTTTTGATAGTGTGGGTACCATATCATATTGCAATATTCAAGTGGACTACGAACATAAGTTTTATAAAGCATAATCATGTGTTCAGCTTTTCTTGTTTTGAAGTGCCGTAACAACATTCCCATTTTTGCTTTACATTTTGCCAATAGAATTGCTATTTGATCGTTGCATAACATGTTCCTATTCATCATCACACCAAGGTCTTTAGCTGCTTCCTTATTTGTGATTGTCTCATTATTAGGTCCCCTATGTGCATATAGCTTTCCTTCTCTGTCTCCATAGTTTATTGATTCAAATTTATCAGAGTTAAATACCATCCTATTTACCTCTGCCCAATCATATACTTTGTTAAGGTCTCTTTGTAGCGCGTTCGTATCTTCATCACAAGTAATTTCTCTACTTATTCTTGTGTCATCTGCGAAACTACTCACTACTGAGTCCTTAACATTACTGTCTATGTCTGCAATCATAATAACAAACAGTAATGCAGCTAACACCGTACCTTGTGGCACACCGGAAATTACCTTAGCTTCATCCGATTTCTCATCGTTTGCAATAACTATCTGTTTTCTGTTGTGTAAAAATTCTTTTAACCATCTTTCTACTTTATCCACTATATTATGTTTTCTAATTTTCTTCGCTAATATATTATGGTCTACCTTGTTAAAAGCTTTTGCAAAGTCTAGATGAACCACATCTGTTTCATTTCCGCTTTTCATTCAGACGTTAATTCATAATTGTTGGGTCAGACTCCCAAATAACTTGATAGGTAGGAATTTAATATAATGTAGATAGTTTGAAACCAATTAAGAACTGTCAAGCCCGATTGTATCCTAAAGTTGGTCATGTTCCTGTTTTTCAGAAGGTCCGCATGGTGCCACTGACGTTACGCAGTGAGGCTGAGAGTGCGCTGCAAGAGCTTGAAAAAAATAAGATTATAGAAAGAGTAGAATTCTCAGATTATGCCTCACCAATTGTTACTGTCAAGAAGCAGAATGGATCCCTTAGGATTTGTGGGGATTTTCGTAGAATAAATTAAATTCTTCATGAATCTAAATTCCCATTACCTAATATGTCAGAATTAATTTCCAGTGTGTCTGGATATAAGTATTATACCAGACTTGATCTCAAGAAGGCTTATTTGCAAATGGAAGTTGCTCCAGAAGACCGTAAATATTTTGTAATTAACACACATTTGGGTCTATATAGATATTTACGCTTACCATTTGGTTTTTATCCATTCTGCTCCTGCAATATTTCAGAAGTTCATTTCCCAATTGTTAGCTTCTTATGATTTTGCTTATCCATATCTGGATGATATTGTTATAGGTGGAGACTCACCAGCTGAACATGATAAACGTGCAACTAGCAGAGAGAAGAGCCCCATTAACTGTCCTTGTTTTCATTCTGTTTCTTTGTTTAGTTTTAAAGAGTTTAACTTTACTGAACACTAGTTCGCATTCAGCATTAGAGTGCGGCAAGCAAAGAGCAGTTAGAGCAAAATTGGCTACGTCTGAAAAACAAGACTCTTTTTGGGACACTTCTCCCCAGAACTTATCAGGTGACTCATTAACGAGATGTTTAAGTTCATGTTGCAATATGGGAAACACTCTCCATTGAGCATCCAGCTTTTGAAGTATTGAGTGGTCATCTGGGGGTACAATCAGGGGAAGCTCAGATGCAAGAGGGAATAAGGAGGGGATTCTTTCTCTGAATTCTGATGAGAGAGCAGTTTTTGGACAGAGAGTTTAACTTTGACAGGACACCATCATTAAAATTATACCTCTTCTTTATTTGTGTGCATGCCACTACAAGGAAACTTCTACACCTCTGATAAAACTCCTGCTGTTGAGCTTTCTTTTCCTGTATGGAGGGGTTTTTTAATCCCTGCATAACTTTAACTCCTAGGTACATTTGGTCCTGTCCATAAATGAGAGAAGGAGGTCTCTGAATAGCATGGACACTTTATCATGGAGAACTGTTATTACTGCATTATCTGACGGGAAAAATTTGTTGAACTCAGTAAACTTTGGAAGAACCCAGTCAAGGAACATGAAATATAACTTCATGAAAGGATCATGAAGGGAGTTGATAATCAACTCTGTTGCTAATAGTTTCTCAGCGAACCACTTCTCCGAGAAAAATAGCTTCAGTGCCTCCCACTGTTCCAATAGCCTTTGAACCACGTTACAATTGGAGACAAGCGGCGGCAAGCCATGTACGGACTCCGAAATAATTCTTTCTTTTTTTATAGAAATTAGCCTGTTTCATGGAGGAGTTCACCGACCATTTATATTTGTAATTAATTACTTATCAACACCTTAGAATTATCGCACAAACCGTACGATAATGGAAAATGCTACCGTGCATCGTACCAAGGCCGTTTTTATCGTACTTGTACGATAATTATCGTACGTGTGGCAACACTGGTGCAGAGTCCATCACATGAAGGCCATGGTGCAAATGGCTATCACACTAAGGTCATAGTACACAGGCTACCTCAGTAGTCCATGGCACAGAGGTTAACACAAGACGGCCTCCATGCAGAGGCTCACAGGCCCTATTACAGATGCTATTAAAAAGAGGTTGCAGTGCAGATTCTACCTGTCATGGCGCAGATAACGTCATGATATATCAGCTATCACACAAAGGTTATGGTAAAAACGCTTACATAGGCATTGGCAAAGATGCTATAAAACAAAGGCCATGGCAAAAGGTTATCACAAAGATGTATTGGTTCAAAGGCTATCACACCCAGGCCACAGTGCAGAGGCTATCACACCCAAGCCACATTACAGAGGCTATCACACAGGCCATGGCTGACAGGACATCTTACACAGGCCATGGTGCAGAAGTTACCAGCCATGGGCCACAGTACAGAGGCTTCCATACACAGGCCACAGTACAGGAGCTTCCATACATAGGCCATAGTACAGAGGTTTCTATACAGACCACAGTACAGAGGCTTCTATACACAGCCACGGTATAAAGGCTTCTATACACAGCCATGGTATAAAGGCTTCTATACACAGGCCACAGTACAGAGGCTTCTGTACACAGGCCACAGTACAGAGGCTTCTGTACACAGGCCACAGTGAAGAAGCTTCCATACATAAGCCACAATACAGTGGGTTCCATACACAGGGCAACATTATGGAGGCTGTTACACACAGGCCATGCTAAAGAGGCTAATGCATTCAAGCCAATGTACAGAGACGACTGCACACACACACACACACACAGGGATTAGTTGATTGATTGATCGATTGATTTATGGGTTTTAGGCATAATGCCAAGCACTGGAGCAACTAAGGCAATTCAGCGCTGAAACAAAAATTTACAGTGAAAAGTTTGAAAGGTGCAACAGGAGGAAATCCTCGCAGTTGCACCATGAATCAATTGTTAGGAAAGGGTGGAAAGTAACACGGAAGAATGATGATAAGAAAGGAGGTACAGTAAAAGGAATAAAAGTAGTTGCAGCTAGGGACCGAAGGGACGCTGCAGAGAAGCAATGCCTACATTGCAACGTATGAGGTGAGCCTCAGTGGCGTGGTTGGTATGGTGTTGGCGTCCCACCTCGGTGGTCGCGAGTTCGATTCTCGGCAATTCCATTGAGGAGTGAGAGATGTGTATTTCTGGTGATAAAAGTTCACTCTCGACGTGGTTCGGAAGTCACGTAAAACCGTTGGTCCCGTTGCTGAATAACCACTGGTTCCAAACAACGTAAAAACACCATACAAACAAACAAACAATTAACACCACTAACTCCCTACGGGGAGACAGGGATTGGTGGAGTGGCTAGGGCACCGACCAGCTACTGGCAAAATGATCAGCTGCCTAAAACAGTATGCCATACCCAGCCAATTAAACAGAAACATATTTCAAAGGAAAGAGCGGCGAACGCTTAGACTAAAAGTCAGCTGTTCAGGATATTCACGAGGACAGCGTGGGAACTTGACAAAATGTAGGAGAAGTTCATCTTCTTGAAGTTGAAATGCATGAATGGGGGGGGGGGGGGTGGGGGGGGGGGGGGGGGGGATAAACGAATGAAATCTTACAACGGTATGGCGATCGAATATATTACAGTAAATACACACACACACACAAGGAAAGTAAATTTTCAAACTAATTTTTGATCATTGTAAATAACAAATATAAGGTTTATTGGTTTATCGACCCCAAATCGATCTGGTTCTCTTGGCAATTCTTGTGTTTTCGTGACAGAATGGTTCGTGACATTTATTATAATGGCGAGCAGCTTTCTTCTCATCAAATAGCAGGTCAATAAAACAATGAACTAAACTGTTATTGTCAGATTAAACCGGGACGCTGGGCGGGCGCCTGCCCGCCCGTCCCGGGATGCTGGGCGGACGCCTGCCCGCCCGTCCCGTCGGGACGCTGGGCGGGCGCCTGCCCGCCCGTCCTGGGATGCTGGGCGGACGCCTGCCCGCCCGTCCGGGACGCTGGGCTGGGCTCCTGCCCGCCCGTCCCGGGAGGCTGGGCGGACGCCTGCCCGCCCGTCCCGGGACGCTGGGCGGGCGCCTGCCCGCCCGTCCCGGGACGCTGGGCGGGCGCCTGCCCACCCGTCCCGGAAGGTTGGCTGGCGGGCGCCTGCCGCCCACCGTCCCGGGAGGCTGGGCGGGCGCCTGGCCCGCCCCGTCCCGGGAGGCTGGGCGGGCGCCTGCCCGCCCGTCCTGGGAGGCTGGGCGGGCGCTGCCCTCACCCTTCCCGGGAGGCGCCCGCCCCGTCCCGGGAGGCTGGGCGGGTGCCTGCCCGCCCGTCCCGGGACGCTGGGCGGGCGCCTGCCCGCCCCGTCCGGGAGGCTGGGCGGAGGCGCCTGCCCGCCCGTCCCGGGACGCTGGGCGGGTTCGCCTCCCGCCCGTCCCGGGACGCTGGGCGGGGGCCGGCGCCTGCCCGCCCACCCGTCCCGGGGACGCTCGGACGGGGCGCCTGCCCGCCCGTTCCCGGGACGCTCGGGCGGGCGCCTGCCCGCCCCCCGTCCCGGGACGCTCGGCGGCGCTGCCCGCCCGCCCGTCCCGGGACGCTCGGAGGGCGCCTGCCCGCCCGTCCCGGGACGCTCGGCGGGCGCCTGCCGCCAGATCCCGGGACGCTCGGCGGGGGCCTGCCCGCCCGTCCCGGGACGCTCGACGGGCGCCCTGCCCGCCCGTCCCGGGACGCTCGGCGGACGCCTGCCCGCCGTCCGGGACGCTCGGCGCACGCCCGCCCGTCCCGGGACGCTCGGCGGACGCAACTCCCTCCTGCCCGCCCGTCCCGGGCCCACGCTCGGTGGGCGCCTGCCCCGCCCGTCCCGGGGCACGTCGGCGGACGCATGCCCGGCCCGTCCCGGGAAGCTCGGCCGGGCGCCCCGCCCGTCCCGGGCCGCGCTCGGAGGGGCCGGGACTTGCCCACCCGGTCCCGGGACGCTCGGCGGGACGGCCTGCCCGCCCGTCCCGGACCCTCGGCGGGCCTGCCCACCCGTCCCGGGACGGCTCGCCGGGCGCCTGCCCACCGTCCCCGGGACCCGTTGGCGGGCCTCGCCCGCCACTCCCTGCCCACAGTGGTAATCACAGTGTAATAGCTATTCTGTACCTTAGAATCAGAATATGCCACTGCATCTTTTCAATTCTCCTGGGGATTCTCTGAATCTTCAAGTTCTTTTCCTTGCACTCCACGAATCCTACTCAATCCTCTCTTTCTTCTCCTGGCACCTCCACTAATCCTACTGAATCCTCTCAATTTTCTTGGGGCTTCTCCTAATCCTGTTTCTTCTCCCGGCACCTACACAAATCCCTTATTTTCTTCACCCTTTCTATATTCCCTCCCTTTTCTTTTCCATCCACGAATCAATAAAACTCTAAGAAAACATTTTAACATATTTATTTCCGTTCTAGTTCAATTTCCTTCAAGGATTAACAAAACAAACTTATTACAAAATAAACATCATCCTCAAAATTTCCACATCTTATCCGTTTGAATGAGGCTAGTGCAGTCTTCATTACGCCATTTCTTCAACATCCACAGAAGCTTCTGCAGTTTTCACTTGCTCTCCTCCATTCGTCTTCATTTCTCCTGGAGCTTCTTCAAATCACAGACCATTTTCTCCTTCGTTCCTCGCAGCCATCCAACCTCATCATCCATCTGGTCGTTCCATTCGCCCTGGACACCGGCCTTCTTCTTCAGCGACTCCAGGCCACCATTTCCTTCCTCGAGAAGGCATGCCAGCTCGTTCCTCTTGAGTTTCGCTGTTTCAACTTTACACTGGAGTCCACGCTTTTCCTTCCAACAGGTCCTCCAAAGCCTTCTGCAGGCGCTGCAACCTCAGCTCCAAGTCTTTCCAGTCGGATTCCCACTTTTCGCTTGAGTCTTTTTGTTCCTGAATGAGCCTCGCTATCCGCGCCGCTTCTGCCGTTTATAGCTGCACGTCTTTCTCCTTCTGTCGTAGGAGTTTCTCGACTCTCGAGCCCCTCAAGCAGGCAGTTTGCGTCTGACCACTGCCCAGACAGTTCCCTTATCCTCTCACAAAGGGCATCGTTCCTCTGACCAATTTCCTTCACGTTCTTCTTCAGATGCTGGTTTTCTTCGGCCATCTTGACCATCTTGTCTTCCAGCTGCCGTTTCTCCCTCTTCTCTTTATCGTTCCAGCTTCGAGCGAGTGAGCCCTCTCTTGCAAGGCCTGCTGTTGCAACACCTCCTGAGTGATCTGCATTTCAAGAACGCGTTCTTCCCTTCCGCCCGCCTTCTGCGTCTCTTCTTGGTAGTCGAGCCTCTCTTGTAGCTGAAGAATTATTGTCCTGTCCAAGTGCACGCGCTCCTCTCTCTGGCAATTCTCTCGTTCAGTTCCTTTTCCTTAGGCTGTTCAGCTCCATCATTATCAGTCAGGAGAGAAATCTCGCAGCAATATAGGCAGCCAAACCAAACAAGATCACTAATAACAGCTGCTGCCAGGGCCAGATAAGGCCACATTTTCTTCAAACTGAAATCCATATCTGAAGTATCCAGTTCATAATATTCTCTCCTCTCTCCCTCACTCTATCGATTTTTCGTTGATTTTCTATATTCCACGAGAGATATTTTGGTTTATCGAAATATAGCAGGAAAGATTCTGAACTTTAATTATGTCTTGTCTCTTGGTTTTATAAATTGCTGAAATCTCTCTCTCTCTCTCTCTCTCTCTCTCTCTCTCTCTCTCTCTCTCTCTCTCTCTCTCTCTCTCTCTCTCTCTCTCTCTCTCTCTCTTCTTTCTTCCTTTCTTTCTTTCTTTCCCCGAAGGTCTGGAATTCTTCATTTGTTCCTTCATTTAGGTTTAAGGCTTTGCATTCAATATTTTGAGGAGAGAGAGAGAGAGACCGTATTTTTGCGTAGAAAAACAGAAAAATAGAGAATCTAATGTGTGTATAACCATGCTTAGTGTATAATGCTTTAATTGAGGTTTATATTAATATTATTCATTCTGTGTGTATATATATATATATATATATATATAAATATAAATATATATATATATATATATATATATATATATATATATATATATATATATATATATATATATATATAATATATATATATATATATATATATATATATATATATATATATATATCTATAATATATATATATACTATATATATATATATATATATATATATATATATATATGATATAATGCCCCAAAGTCAGGTCACCTTTTAGGCATGCTGTCTACGCACGAGGAACGCCAAAGGACACGAATGTATCAAAAGTATATTGAAGCAGGAATGCGCACTGAAACCCACTATTGAAACTCACTCATGGAAATTATGACTGCCCTTAAGCAAGCTTACCGCGCGTGCGCACTTGTGTGTGGCGTAATATACGTGATGTTGCAACAGTACTGAAGAAAGAGAGCGAAGAGAGAGAGAGAGAGAGAAAATGGCTACGGTTGTTAATGATGATGTTCTTTCCCGATCACAAACCGTGACCACGGTAGTGTTTTTTCTTCTTTCTTTCGAAATAGCGTATTCAGGAACTTGGCCTTTTTCTTTTTTCTTTAAAACAAAGGGAAATTCTGATGGCCACAGCTGTGAGTAAGAATAGACCAACGTGAAATGACTGTTAACAGTGTGTATTTTATAATCTCATTACATTTTACCAGTATCTGTTTATTTATTTAATTATTTGTCCATTTATTTTTTTTCTTTTCCAATTACTAGTCTCTTCTGTCTGTTTATCTGTTACCTTCTGTTACTACTTTCTAATGAACACCATAATATTCTTTGGAAGCTTGAATTTCAAGTCAGTGGCCCCTTTGGTGGGCTTCTTCCATATGAATACGGTTTATAGAACCCCCTTTCCTTTCTGCCTTTTTCTTATTTTTTCGGCCCTGGGCAAGAACAGGACCTCTGGTTGCCCGTCCCAACTGCCCCTAACAATTCGCACGTCCCTCAACAATCATTATGCGTAACGCTGGCCACTTGTTTTTTAGGATGTCGGATGTCTGATACCATTAAGAAGTTTTCTGTTTCCTGATTTCGTGAGCTATATATATATATATCTTCGCTAATATATTATGGTCTACCTTGTTAAAAGCTTTTGCAAAGTCTAGATGAACCACATCTGTTTCATTTCCGCTTTTCATTCAGACGTTAATTCATAATTGTGGGTCAGACTCCCAAATAACTTGATAGGTAGGAATTTAATATAATGTAGATAGTTTGAAACCAATTAAGAACTGTCAAGCCCGATTGTATCCTAAAGTTGGTCATGTTCCTGTTTTTCAGAAGGTCCGCACGGTGCCACTGACGTTACGCAGTGAGGCTGAGAGTGCGCTGCAAGAGCTTGAAAAAAATAAGATTATAGAAAGAGTAGAATTCTCAGATTATGCCTCACCAATTGTTACTGTCAAGAAGCAGAATGGATCCCTTAGGATTTGTGGGGATTTTCGTAGAATAAATTAAATTCTTCATGAATCTAAATTCCCATTACCTAATATGTCAGAATTAATTTCCAGTGTGTCTGGATATAAGTATTATACCAGACTTGATCTCAAGAAGGCTTATTTGCAAATGGAAGTTGCTCCAGAAGACCGTAAATATTTTGTAATTAACACACATTTGGGTCTATATAGATATTTACGCTTACCATTTGGTATCCATTCTGCTCCTGCAATATTTCAGAAGTTCATTTCCCAATTGTTAGCTTCTTGGGATTTTGCTTATCCATATCTGGATGATATTGTTATAGGTGGAGACTCACCAGCTGAACATGATAAACGTGCAACTAGCAGAGAGAAGAGCCCCATTAACTGTCCTTGTTTTCATTCTGTTTCTTTGTTTAGTTTTAAAGAGTTTAACTTTACTGAACACTCGTTCGCATTCAGCATTAGAGTGCGGCAAGCAAAGAGCAGTTAGAGCAAAATTGGCTACGTCTGAAAAACAAGACTCTTTTTGGGACACTTCTCCCCAGAACTTATCAGGTGACTCATTAACGAGATGTTTAAGTTCATGTTGCAATATGGGAAACATTCTCCATTGATCATCCAGCTTTTGAAGTATTGAGTGGTCATCTGGGGTTACAATCAGGGGAAGCTCAGATGCAAGAGGGAATAAGGAGGGGATTCTTTCTCTGAATTCTGATGAGAGAGCATTTTTTGGACAGAGAGTTTAACTTTGACAGGACACCATCATTGAAATTATACCTCTTCTTTCTTTGTGTGCATGCCACTACAAGGAAACTTCTACACCTCTGATAAAACTCCTGCTGTTGAGCTTTCTTTTCCTGTATGGAGGGTTTTTTTTAATCCCTGCATAACTTTAACTCCTAGGTACATTTGGTCCTGTCCATAAATGAGAGAAGGAGGTCTCTGAATAGCATGGACACTTTATCATGGAGAACTGTTATTACTGCTTTATCTGACGGGAAAAATTTGTTGAACTCAGTAAACTTTGGAAGAACCCAGTCAAGGAACATGAAATATAACTTCATGAAAGGATCATGAAGGGAGTTGATAATCAACTCTGTTGCTAATAGTTTCTCAGCGAACCACTTCTCTGAGAAAAATAGTTTCAGTGCCTCCCACTGTTCCAATAGCCTTTGAACCACGTTACAATTGGAGACAAGCGGCGGCAAGCCATGTACGGACTCCGAAATAATTCTTTCTTTTTTTTTTATAGAAATTAGCCTGTTTCATGGAGGAGTTCACCGACCATTTATATTTGTAATTAATTACTTATCAACACTTTAGAATTATCGCACAAACCGTACGATAATGGAAAATGCTACCGTGCATCGTACCAAGGCCGTTTTTATCGTACTTGTACGATAATTATCGTACGTGTGGCAACACTGGTACAGAGTCCATCACATGAAGGCCATGGTGCAAATGGCTATCACACTAAGGTCATAGTACACAGGCTACCTCAGTAGTCCATGGCACAGAGGTTAACACAAGACGGCCTCCATGCAGAGGCTCACAGGCCCTATTACAGATGCTATTAAAAAGAAGTTGCAGTGCAGATGCTACCTGTCATGGCGCAGATAACTTGCAAAGGCCATAGTACAGGGGCTATTACACACAGACCATGGTACAGAGGGTATCATGCACAAGTCATGATATAGCAGCTATCACACACAGGTTATGGTAAAAACGCTTACATAGGCATTGGCAAAGATGCTATAAAACAAAGGCCATGGCAAAAGGTTATCACAAAGATGTATTGGTTCAAAGGCTATCACACCCAGGCCACAGTGCAGAGGCTATCACACCCAAGCCACATTACAGAGGCTATCACACAGGCCATGACTGACAGGACATCTTACACAGGCCATGGTGCAGAAGTTACCAGCCATGGGCCACAGTACAGAAGCTTCCATACACAGGCCACAGTACAGAGGCTTCCATACACAGGCCACAGTACAGAGGCTTCCATACACAGGCCACAGTACAGGGGCTTCCATACATAGGCCATAGTACAGAGGCTTCCATACACAGGCCACAGTACAGAAGCTTCCATACACAGGCCACAGTACAGAGGCTTCCATACACAGGCCACAATACAGGGGCTTCCATACATAGGCCATAGTACAGAGGTTTCTATACAGACCACAGTACAGAGGCTTCTATACACAGCCACGGTATAAAGGCTTCTATACACAGCCATGGTATAAAGGCTTCTATACACAGGCCACAGTACAGAAGCTTCTGTACACAGGCCACAGTGTAGAAGCTTCCATACACAAGCAACAATACAGTGGGTTCCATACACAGGGCAACATCATGGAGGCTGTTACACACAGGCCATGCTAAAGAGACTAATGCATTCAAGCCAATGTACAGAGACGACTGCACATACACACACACAGGGATTAGTTGATTGATTGATTGATTGATTTATGGGTTTTAGGCATAATGCCAAGCACTGGAGCAACTAAGGCAATTCAGCGCTGAAACAAAAATTTACAGTGAAAAGGTTTGAAAGGTGCAACAGGAGGAAATCCTCGCAGTTGCACCATGAATCAATTGTTAGGAAAGGGTGGAAAGTAACACGGAAGAAAGATGATAAGAAAGGAGGTACAGTCAAAGGAATAAAAGTAGTTGCAGCTAGGGCCCGAAGGGACGCTGCAGAGAAGCAATGCCTACATTGCAACGTATGAGGTGAGCCTCAGTGGCGTGGTTGGTATGGTGTTGGCGTCCCACCTCGGTGGTCGCGAGTTCGATTCTCGGCCATTCCATTGAGGAGTGAGAGATGTGTATTTCTGGTGATAAAAGTTCACTCTCGACGTGGTTCGGAAGTCACGTAAAACCGTTGGTCCCGTTGCTGAATAACCACTGGTTCCAAGCAACGTAAAAACACCATACAAACAAACAAACAATTAACACCACTAACTCCCTACGGGGAGACAGGGATTGGTGGAGTGGCTAGGGCACCGACCAGCTACTGGCAAAATGATCAGCTGCCTAAAACAGTATGCCATACCCAGCCAATTAAACAGAAACATATTTCAAAGGAAAGAGCGGCGAACGCTTAGACTAAAAGTCAGCTGTCCAGGATATTCACGAGGACAGCGTGGGAACTTGACAAAATGGAGGAGAAGTTAATCTTCTTGAAGTTGAAATGCATGAATGGGGGGGGGGGGATAAACGAAATCTTACAACGGTATGGCGGTCGAATATATTACAGTAAATACACACACACACACACAAGGAAAGTAAATTTTCAAACTAACTTTTGATCATTGTAAATGACAAATATAAGGTTTATTGGTTTATCGACCCCAAATCGATCTAGTTCTCTTGGCAATTCTTGTGTTTTTGTGACAGAATGGTTAGTGACATTTTATTATAATGGCGGGCAACTTTCTTCTCATCAAATAGCAGGTCAATAAAACAATGAACTTAACTGTTATTGTCAGATTAAGCCGGCTTTATTTCTGCGCATGCTCTTGAACACAAAGTGCGGATAAGTCTGCGTACAACTGCCTAGAAGCAGAAGTTGTATGTTTTATCTAGGTAAACAGTAGATTCTTCATAGATTTTTAATGCTTATGGTTTTAAGATTACTTATCTACATAGTTACTGGAATTACCTAATGCTGAAACCTGAAAAAATGTATTCAATCATAATCAGCAACCTGAACTGTTTCTTAAGGAGTTTTTTACTGTCAGATTATAAATGGCATAAAGAAGAAAGCTGCATGCTTTATGGAACTTTCCATTAGACGCGTGAATTATGATGTCCAATTGATTGCAATCGGCTCTTGTTGACTCATTGATTATCCATGCATCAAAACACCACAGCAGCAGCAGCCTAATTTGAGGTCAACAAGATTAGCCGGTAGATCAGCTTGCCTCATTAGCTCTCGCGTCAGGCACAAACCGATTCGTCATCAAGAAATTAGGTATTTGTATCAGGGGAAGAGGCCATTTTCGGGTTGCATTCAATATTCAAATCTCGACCTGAATAGGGGATTGTTTCGGGCAGAAAAAGTAGAAATCTTTTATCCTACTAGGAAGCTTTCTGACCTGGATGGTCCTACAGCCTTGTCTCTGCAAATGAACAAGTCTAAGACAAAGCAAAAGCAGGCCTTTTTCATAAAAATGATGAAAACAACATTAAAAAAGTGCGTAAAAACAGGTGAGATTAGTGAAAACGGTAACGGAAATCTGAGTTGATACGAAAAAAGCTCTTGTCGAATGTTAAGCACACCCAGAGTCAATGGAAACGACAAGGAAACAAACTGTTTAAAAAAAAATACAAGCCAGAAGGCACGGAAACAAAGATAACGAGGCAGAAGCAAAGAGAGAACCAGATAAGAATAAGCTTAGGCCGTGACGAAAGGATCCTGTGTTGGCACAGCGCTAGGGAGCCTGCGGTGTTCAACGGAAATTTCAAATTGAAGGGTTATATGAATAATACATATATTGGAAACAAATTTTCGCACATCTCTCAGGGGCTGAAATCAGTACGACAAAAGACGCAATGTCTTAATTTAATTAAATAAAAACAAGGTCATTCACGGGTAAACAGTAAACAATTAACTGTGGCTGGAAAAAAAGCCTCTCTCTCTCTCTCTCTCTCTCTCTCTCTCTCTCTCTCTCTCTCTCTCTCTCTCTCTCTCTCTCTCTCTCTCTTTTACTGGTGGATCAACAGGAAAATTTCCTCAAATCTGACGAGCCCCTGCTAAAGCTGTTGACCGCAAATCTAAACTGAGTATTATGATGCCGCAGAAAAAAAAACCGTAAAGCGTAAGAAACCTAAAAAGCACTCCTATAATTTTTTCTACGTTTTGGGAGAGAAATATTTCCTATCATGAACAAGATTAATCAGAAAAAAAGTACGAGATCAAGTTATTGTCCATGAAAAAAAAAAACACGTTAATTATAAAAAACCGAATGATGGATCATACTTGGACATGAGTCTATGACTTGTGATCAGATATGATTCCAAGATTTCTGTTAAAATGCTGGCAGACTGAAAATAAGAAGCTGTGTCTAATAATGCTCAGCATGAATAAGTGGGAACACGATGAAAAAAAATAGAAATTTTTGTAAATAGTGCATATTATTAAGTCTATGACAGGTGCCACGCAATCAAGTTTCTGTCTTGTACATCTCAGAAATTCGGACATACGCAAGATAAATGGGAATTGCCGAGTACTCTGCAATAAATGCCACCTTGGAGCAATCTTCTTTCCCACCCTTATCCCTGTATTAGGGGGTCGGTTGCCTGATGCACCCCCCTCTCCGCCTACCTTACATAGGACAATGGTTTATTGTTTGGCAAAGGGGTTTTTACGACCGCATTCCCTCCCTGTCATCAACCTCAGTTACTGTCGGTGGGCCTCGCCATTAACTATAATGTCCACCTGCAAGGCAGCAGTTCCCAGTTATGGGCAGTAGGCCTAACCCTTTACTAAAAAGTAAGACTTGCACGGCAGCAGTTTCCACAATTTTTGGCGGTGGGGCTAGCCTTTGACTAAAATGTCCACCTGCAAGGCAGCAACTTCCACAGTTATGGGTGGTAGGCCTAGCTTTTTGCTAAAAAGTAAGACTGCAAGGCAGCAGTTTCCACAGTTATTGGTGGAGGGCCTAACCTTTTACTAAAAAGTAAGACTGCACGGCAGCAGTTTCCACAGTTATTGGCAGTGGGCCTAACCTTTTACTAAAAAGTACGACTGCAAGACAGCAGCTATCCTTCTAACCGCCTTTAACGACACGCAGGACCTACGTTGGTAGGTATTCCTAAACCCCTACCACAGGGTCATCCGTCCTTACGCAATAGGAAGTGGAAAATAGATTAAAAATGCTAGAAATGAAAATTCAACAGATCTTGAAGAGAATCTGTAAATTGAAGCAAGCGTTCGTCACTCACGTTCTAATCAAATACCATTGGCTACCTACGTATTAAAGACAGGATAGAATACAAATAGTGTTTGGTCTACAATGCGATAAACGTTACAAAACTAAATATTCATGACACCTTCTTGTGTCGTATCACCACATGAACATCGATGAGTCTAGTCCGGTAGAGTTTAGATGTTAAAAAAATAAATAAACACTTACACACACAGGAGGAAGGGCATTCAAACATATATCACAGTTATTCAGGAAGTGACTCTAAAAATCAAGGTGAAATTAAAGACGTATTTTTTACAAATAAGTCCGGTTTTGACACCGAACACCAAGTTCTTTAGGAAAATAAAAAAAAAAGACACTAAAATGGACATCATAGGGGCAAGTAAAGTAAACGTGTTAGATACCCATCAGGGCATCCAAACATCAGAAAACTGGCCAATCTTAGGCCTAAGTATAGAGACAAAAATATCTTGTGGCCTGCGGCTGATTTCGTAAACAACTGTTTCTCACCTCTCATTACCAGAGGTAAGCAAACAGGCTAACAATGACCATTTCGTGTGTGCTTCTCCATGCATTTGTTGTTTTAACCAAAATTCCATGAAGTCGGCCAGAAACACAAACATCAAGAACAAGCAAAAATGGAGTAAATAATATTAGTAGTGAAAGGTTCGTTATTATATTAAAAATAAAATGATAAGAACTCACACAGGATATTTTAGACTATGAGAATCCATGAAACATGTTCTCCCATAGCGAGCTAGAAATTTCAAAGTTTAGATGGCCGATCTCCTAGATGACCATTTGTGAACCTTCTTGAACTTAACTGGAGATTCTGTCTGACGGTGCCACAAAACACACTGGCCCTTCTTTTCACACATTTTGATAATCAACAGAGGTTTTTAAGATACGGCTCAAAAACATTCAAATACTTTACTTTTATCATGTGTTAAAATATCGTCTTAAGTATCCTATATACTCTCTCTCTCTCTCTCTCTCTAAACTCAAAATTTTAAAGGGTAAAGTAAAATGTTCTAAAATAAAAAAAAATTAGTTGGAGTGAGAATAAACTTTATAATTCGACTCCTAAAAAGAAGAAAATGAGTAGTGCAAAATAACCGAACGCAGTACAAGATTTGGCAGAGGACAGATTACTAATTGGAGATAAACAAGAGCTATTGGCAAACGTCATAAAGAAATCGAGATCACGAAACCAGTACTAACTGACCAGGGAAGGAGAAGGGACCTCCGTATTCTTAAAGATAATCAGCCACATGCGCATGTAGCACATGTATAAGCGCATAGCCAAAAATTGTGTATATTAACATACCATTAAAACCTTCACGCTCTTAATGTAGCATTTTTTGGTGGGGAAGGAAACTGCATCAGAGAAGGAAGTTTACCAACACTGAGGAAAACACACACCAGGCAAATTTCAAGAAGAGAGATAAAAAAAGAGGAAAAAAAGCGAAGGTAGGAAGTTTGGAAGAGGGCCTGGTTATTACCGCCCTACAATTCACTATACACAACCTTGGGAAATTTCCATATACTCAATAACAGCTGCATTTATTTTACTTTTATTTTCTAGACCTTGTGAGATTATGGGGTGCTTGTAAGAGCTTGAGCCCACCCTGGTATACACTTCAATCACTTGTGGGCACATTGCCTACCTGTGAATTGTTTACCTATATCGATATACAGTTCTGCCCTCACGCAGCAATGACTGACTCTAGGCTGGCATCCAAGCTCTGATACGTCGAGTTAGTCATTCATTTGTCCCTGATCACGTTTATAATCTATATGCTATTCTATGCAACCAGAGAATTTCTAAGACAGAATATAATGACATTTCTCAAATTATTGTCAAGGAGAAATGAGTCAGAGATCTTGCAACCAAGATCGATTTGGATATAGCGAAAGCTACAAGAGAGACTCAATGAAAGGAAAGGCTCTTGCTTACATTCTGGTCTCAACCTGCGAGAAAAGAATTCCGAGGGAGGGGGGGGGGGGCAATAAACAGGGTGAAGATGCTTATTATAAGACAAAGAAAGCGTATGTATTACTGCCGAAAGGTTAATGACATATATATAGGTAATCTTTTGAATCTTTGATAATAAAATTCTGAATAGTGTGAATAGTTTCATCTGAAGCCATATTCACAAGATACTGTTCTTTCCTGAATTTAGAGTAAATAAAACGTAATGTTTTCGTCATATTTGTGGTGACCAGATTAAATCAGCTGTGTATTAGGTGAAGTTAATGTAGTGATAATGATCCAGCATCGATGGCGGATATTATAAGGAAGGGAAATTGTTCGATTTTTTTTCTTTTCATAATTCTGAAAACGATAAATTTAAGCTTTAACAATAAGACATTCGCTGAGGGTGAAGAGCAGGTGATTGTCAAGCCCATAGTAAAGAGTATGCTTGTCACAGTCTCATTTCATGCACTCTCATCAAAGTATACCCTTTTTATAATTTAAAATTACTGTAACTGATTTCCGGTAAATTTTCTTTGCATTTAACTAAGACAAGTTTTGGAAGATGAACCTTCTACGTATACAGGCAGTCAAACTCCAATATTTCTTAGCTTATGACATGGTTCTATTAATAGATGAAGGAGACGAGTGTGATTGAGACATTCTGCTTCACTATTTTTTTTTTCTTTTATAGTCGCTAGCGCATGATTTCACTCTCCAGAACATTCACTGAAAATAGGCATTTCACGAGAGAGTGAACTAGTTCTCGTCCTGTTTTCTATCAACACAATTGAGTTGTCACAACTTGATTTTGTTTGTTTGTTTGTATGGTGCTTTTACGTTGCATGGAACCAGTGGTTATTCAGCAACGGGACCAACGGCTTAACGTGACTTTCGAATCACGTCGAGAGTGAACTTCTATCACCAAAAAGACACATCTCTCACTCCTCAATGGAATAGCCGAGAATCTAACCGGCGACCACCGAGGTGAGAAGCAAACACCAAACCAACCACGCCACTGAGGCGCTTTGTCACAACTTGAGAAACGAGGAGAGGACTCTGAGCTTTTCACTGACGAGACAATTTTATTCGACAACCAGCATTGATAGAAGAGACATTAAGCGAGAGCATCGGTGTCATGAAGACATGAATGGAAATGAAACAGTTGGAATCGGATGAGGATAAGATTGAATACTTGCTTGTGGGGAAAAAATATTTATATAATAAGGCTGGAGGATGCTTCGAGAATCAGCGCCCGAGTTTAATGAGTCGAATTACGTCAAAGATTTGGGAGTGATACTAGACAGTAATCTTTTATTGCGTGATGAAATCAATAAAGTTGTGAAGCGAGTTGATATATTATTATTATTATTATTATTATTATTATTATTATTATTATTATTATTATTATTATATTATTATTATTACTGCTACTACTACTACTACTACTATTATTATAATTATTTTTTTTCACAGTCCTTCAATTCGACTGGGTGGTATTTATAGTGTGGGGCTCCAGGTTGCATCCTGCCTCCTTAGGAGTCCATCACTTTTCTTACTATGTGCGCCGTTTCGAGGATCACACTCTTCTGCATGAGTCCTGGAGCTACTTCAGCCTCTAGTTTTTCCAGATTCCTTTTCAGGTATCTTGGGATCGTGCCTATTACTACTACTACTACTTCTACTACCACTACTACTACTACTACTATTATTATTATTATTATTATTATTATTATTATTATTATTATTATTATTATTATTATTATTATCATTATTATTATTATTCAGTATATGAAACTTATCCATGTGGAACAAGCCCACAGAGGCCACGGAGTCCAAAGAATATGGTGTTCATTAGGAAGAATTAAGGGGTAGTAAACTGAAATACAGAAAGTGCCATAAAAAAAGATAAAAAAAAAGTATTAAAATTAATAGTATTAGGGTAGTAATGCATTACATTTCCACCTGAACTGCTTAAGTTCCAATTGCACGACATCCTCTGGGAGGCAGTTCCGTTCCATGTTCCACAGTCCAACGGTGTGAGGAATAAAGGGACCTCTGGAACTGAGATGTTCGACAGCAAAAGGAACATTTACTGCATATTTGTGCTGCTGTTCAGCGAATCCGGTTTCTCTCGGCAGATAAAGGGGATCAGGGATCAATAGTGAACGTGAAAGATCTCAGGTGAAATGCAACTTCCGAGAAACTTCCTGTGGTAATTTTACTGAACAATCTCGAGGCAGATTTTCTAAAGGCTCCAAAGTCCACCTGAAAGTTGAACATAAATCGTATGCTCTCCCATCCTAAGCAGCTTTAATATATATATATATATATATATATATAGTATTATAATATATTATATATATATATATATATTATATATTATATTATATACTTAATTTTAATATATACTAAATTATATATTATGATATATATATATAGATATATATATATTTATATATAATATATATATATATATATATACTTATATATTATCTATATACAGAATTATATTATATAATATATATATATATATATATATATATATATATAAATATATACTAAGCGCCCAACACCTTATTGTTTTAATTGTTCTCGGTTGAAAACTCTACAATATCTCCACTTTAATAATTTGTAGATCGTCCTCGCCATAGCATGTAACTAGTGAAAATCTACCAGTACCAGAGCTGATTCTTTCATACCCCAGTAGACCCTTCATTAACTTCGTAGCTCTATTCGTAATATTCAGAATTTTCTTCAGTCTGCAATTCCGTAAGCCATATCAAATGACCATAAGTTCACCCGCCAATGGCATAATCATAAATTAGGATATTAATGATGCGCTCGTCTAAGTGCCTCTTGATAAATTAAACTTTCCTCAGGTTGTTTTTGTTGCTTGCTTTTGTTTTTTGCTTGTGATCCAGCCACAGGATAATGTAAAATAGTATTGTAAGTGCCTCATAGTCTGGACAGTAGTTAATAACATCATTATTAGTGGAGTTCCCTAGAAAGCGTCGTTTCTAGTTGGAGCCTTGCGGGTCGTCTCTTCTTCTTCTTGTTTTCAGAACTCTCTCTCATTAGAGGCATTAAGTCTTATTCTTAGTCTTTATAATAAGAAAGATGATAGAACAAGACTGAAATATTGGGATACGTTCAGCACCATGAGGCTTTCATCACTCATATAGACAGATTACTGCCTATGCTAATAGTATCACTCTCAAATCTTGTCTTGAATTTGACACATTCAAACTCAAGACGCTGAGGCCCTAAATGTCCTCAGCCTCCAGTCTTGCTCTAGCTTCAAAAATTTCATTTCCATCCATTTCTTAATCTCTATCTATTCGTACACAATACGTTAAACTGTCACTAGGCAGCGCTAAAATCAAGCGAAAGAAAGACACCAAATTCCTATTCATCCACCAAAAGAACCACTGCATATTCAAGAAGAGATTATAAATATTCCTTTTTGGCGATTGCTAAACCAGCGAAAACAAGATTGTCGATACCTACAGAATAAATGATAACATGAACTGATATTAAGAGGTGTGACCCTGCAGAGCATGCCCTTCGAAGGAATGGGTCAGGAACTGCTTCCTTATCATAGATTTATAGGTTTTAGGCATTATGCCAAGCACTGGGGGCAACTAAGGCCATTCAGTGCTGAAAAGGAAATTGACAGTGAAAAGGTTTGAAAGGTGTAACAGGAGGAAAGCCTCGCAGTTGCACTACGAATCAATTGTTAGGAAAGGGTGGAAAGTAAGATGGAAGAAAGATACTAGGAAAGGAGGTACAGTAAAAGGAATGAAAGTAGTTGCAGCTAGGGGCCGAAGGGACGCTGCAAAGAACCTCAGGTAATGCCTAAATTGCACCGCATGCGATGCACTGACGGCGCTACCCCCCTACGGGGCCTTATCATGGATAACTAAGCATTCGCCACACGCGGAGGGTTTTATAGTTATTTAAATTTAGCAACCACACTTGGTAAGGAACCTGTCACTTATGAGCCAGCTTAGGGTAAACCATTTTTCATGAAAGTTTATTCATTAAAAAACGAAATAGCAATGATAAGGAAAAGCATTATCGTTTCAAGCATCAACCTAAGTATTTCTAACGCATATACATAATACAGCAAGCAGTGAATTTGCTTGCAACGAACTCTTGAACGCTAAATCCTGTGTAGAAGGATATTCATCAGATCTGGACTTGCTGACTTTGAGTACAACATGTCTCTATATTAGCCTCAATAATGCTATTAAATAGTGCATAATATTCGGTTAATAATATCAACATTTTTACCACGAGGCTTACCATTATATTTTTACAGAGATGCTTGCCGTTTTTTAATATTTTTGTCATAACGTTTGCCTGATAACAATTCTAAACAACGTTTTCATATTAAATATAAACTACTGACCATAACCATTACCAATTCTAGAAAGGTTCACATGTTTGTCAATTCAACCAAATTTCACTATTAAATTCTTGAATTCTTACCAAAATATTCGAAAATTCTAAAATTTTTACCACAATGTCTAGAAATTAATATTTTCTGCCATCAAAAGTCTGTTAATTCTGCGTAGAGCTTCTACCCAAAGGCAACCACTCATGGGCGCCAACGAATGTTTTCAATGGGCCAGGACCAACTTATAAGTGGGTCATGAAATCAGTAACACTAAGTTGTTAAATACTCCTGGCAGGTCGTGACGGGTCAAGGTCACGGGATCATTTGGTGGTGGTGTGAGGAATTAGGGAGTAGACATATTTCATATATGAAAGGAAGGTATACTTTATGTCTGTTTAAATCCGGGTGAGAGAGTCTGGAATCATTTGAAGGCTTAAGAAGCAAAGGAGGGTTCTTCCCAATCAGGATTAATAGTTTCTAGTAAGGAGATGATCCAAATAACCTGGGGGTAGATCTGGATTTTTGTTTATCGCTGCTCGTAAATTGTAACGGTGTGTAGGTGTCATGACAACTTTCATTATCACACCAATAAAAATTCTTGTCGTTTGTCAAGGACAAACAAGGCGTGGTTCGCTTATGCTTGAATGTGGGCTGTATTAAAATCGGATTCTACTTTAATATATCCTGTTGTCAAATCTAAACGGTGGTTGGTTGGAACTTGGATGGTATACCCATAACGTAAGTATAAGATTTATCTAGAAATAAAAAAATATTCATGGATGATGCATTAATTTTTAAAAATTCTGTTGAACTTAGTATTTCACCTATTCAGAAACATTGACAATGCTGTGCACCAGGATTAATGGAGCACAGGGTTAGACCATGGTTAGACCGCTTCTGACCAAAATAAGGACATTCTCTCGCATGACGTCATGAGGCTGGTTCTGGCTGAGGTTAAGGGGAAAAAAGTCATCAGTCAGTATTTGACCTCACCAGAGTGAAGAACAAGGAAGCTCTCCCTTAGTTTCCTTGCAATAGATCTGTAGTTAGTGCAATGTCTGTTTTCAAAGAACGAGTCCTCGGTTAAATATGCATTTGATGATATATTTGTAATATACGAACGACTACCGTTTCAGCGATCTTGCAGGTGTCTTGAACAAACGGTTCTTGAGCGCTTAGCAGTTACGATCAGAGACGCCCCAACTCTGTCCTCTTGGGGGCGGAAATCAACTCTGTTTGATCGAACGTTAACTTGGACAATGTTCGGAGAGGACTAAATACAGTATCACGTGTCGAAGAATGGAAATAACCATTGTTAAAGCATGGAGGAATCTTTCAGTCCGGTTAAAACCGGATTCGTGTGTTCAAATGTTCGTTACGAAATTCTAAGGTGACTGCTCTAACAGATCGGCGAGCCAATCTTTCTGGCGTAGAGATCGAAAGTGCGTGGTCGAATTCTAGGACACTCTTGGGAACTGAGATTCCCAGGAAGCTTGTTATATAATCTAGGTCTAGGAGCTGCATATTCAAAGGCTCTGGAGGCACAGGCTGCGGAAAAACGCGGCTCTACCAGCTTGAAACCCTCTGTAATACGTAGTCTTGTATTCCAGGTCTGTTTATTGGTTGTATAATGTGTAATAGGTCCTACAAATACCGAAGAGAACCGGTCTTAACAACCTGATGTGTCAAAACAGTTTGAATATTATTCTGGCCTTCACCGAAAACCAGTGCAAATCAATATAGACAGGGACAATCCTGTCCCGCGGAGCAACACCTTTCACTAGTCTAGCAGCTCTTTTCATAATTTTCTGCAGTTTCTTGAGCTGCACGTTTGGTAACTTGTAGTACACAGAATTACAATAATCTATACGGTTTATGACACAGTTGATGACAAGATTCTTAAAGAACTCTCATCTATAGATATTTCTTCACAAAAGCTATATCTTGAGACGATATCCAGCAACTTTTACTACATTGCTAATTAGCAGACAGCGACAAAGCGATCCAAGTTTACCAAGAGATCACGGATCCTATTGGTTGTCGGGACCCAGTTTTCATTCATACACACTTGATTAACACCCAGACTCCTTAAGTTACTTTCCTTACCAACTACCATAAGCTCAGTCTTATTTTCGTTCAATTTCAACTGTTTCAAAGCCATCCATTGTTTAATATTCTTAATATTTGTAACAATGAAATAGAATTGTGTGTCATGGTTTACAACTTAAAATTTATTCCAAGATTGTGCCGCATATTAAGCAAAATAGATGCAAAATAGAACGGGACCAAGCACACACTTCCCTGAGGAACTCCTCTCGTCAAGGGTTCATACGATGACAAGGCATTTACAACTCCTATTGGTTGGAGATCATCTAAGAGTAAAATCAAGTGTAACTGTGTCGGAAGCAGCGCTAAGATCCAAGAGCACCAAAATACCACACTTTTCTTCATCCATCCTTTTCAATAAGTCATTTACCACTGAAAATATAGTTGTCTCTGTGGAATATATGATTGTTTATATGCAGACTGGCAACCAGAAAAAAAAAAAAAAAAAAAAAAAACACCTGCGCTATTTCGGTAAGCCACTAATTGCGAGAAGATCTCATATTCTATAATTTTTTATATAAGAATAAATTTGATACAGGCCTATATGATTTCATCTCCTGAAAGACAAGAGTGCCCTTTAAAACTTGCTTAACTATTGCAATTTCCCCAGATATGGGGAATTCACGTTCAGAGATGCAGCAAATTACAATCTTCTTACGTTCAGAGATGCAGCAATTTACAATCTTCTTACGTTCAGAGATGCAGCAATTTACAATCTTCCTATGTTCAGAGATGCAGCAATTTACAATCCCCCCCCCCCCCCCCTTCCCCCTCGTTCAGATGCAAGCAATTTACAATCTTCTAAACGTTCAGAGATGCAGCAATTTACATCTTCTTAAACGTTCCAGAGATGCAGCAATTTACAATCTTCTACGTTCAGAGATGCAGCAATTTACAATCTTCTTACGTTCAGAGATGCAGCAATTTACAATCTTCTTACGTTCAGAGATGCAGCAATTTACAATCTTCTTACGTTCAGAATCGGGCAGCAATTTCAATCTTCTAACGTTCAGGATGCAGCAATTTACAATCTTCTTAACGTTCAGAAGATTGCAGCAATTTACAATCTTAACGTTCAGAGATTTGCGTTCAGAAGCTGCAACAATTCACAATCTTCTTACGTTCAGAGATGCAGCAATTTACAATCTTCTTACGTTCAGAGATGCAGCAGTTTACAATCTTCTTAAGTTCAGAGATGCAGCAATTCACAATCTTTTATTCAGATCGCAATTTACAATCTTTTCTTAGTCAAGAGATGCAGCAATTTACAATCTTCAAAACCACATGCTCAAAAGTCAGAAAGTTCTCAGCTGCTGCAACTATTTCCGATATAGGAACTGGATCGGCTGGACAATTTGTTTCCATTAATTCTGGTGACATCGTCAGTAGTTATTTTATTAAAAATAGGAAATCTCGTATCAACCACTGGCGTGACGCGGTGCTTCTAAAAAATCTGAAACTATATTTTCGATTTTGTTCTTGGAGAAACTCTGAAAACTTAGTCAGCTAAACTCGATCACTACAACCTTCAGGGAGTTTCTTCTTTGAATTTCCTGTTAAACGATCAAGGAGATTACATAACCTATATTTGTATCCTTTCCAGCCTCGCGAGTTCTTCTATTATAGTACTACTCCTCAGTCTTCCTCCTTTTTATTAGATTATAATCATTTCTCGCCGACTTGTATTCATCCCATGAACGATCAGTTTTTAATCTACTCCACAGTTTCTCCTTTCGTCTTTTCTCTCTCTCTCTCTCTCTCTTTCTCTTTTCCATTATTTCACCATGAAACCATGGGGATTTATCATAACTGCAATTTTCTTTTTCATAAACGGACACACATGACCATAATCATGCTTATTCACGCGATTATACACACATATCAGGCCTTCAACACCTGGCGAATCCCTTGATTCAAGGAGTCGATGACCGCAGACATTTTGAAAATCCTCATTCATTTTCTGAGTTACAAACCATAGATTCAGCTAGGGAGAAGCAAGATATGTTTCTTTCAGCCTTTTCATCATTTTGCATCCCTCATTGGTAAAAGTAAAAAGTAATCAGACTATACACGGGAGAAATCGTACATCTCCTCAACTTTAACTTATGGCATCACATAGAACCAGGTTTAACGTGTGACCACTTATTGCAGTGGAGCAATTTTTAGTGTTCACAAGACGATGCGACCTAAGTAGATCGTTAGACGCTTCGACACCATCACTGGTGGGATCATTCATCCATACGGGCCGATGTATTTTGCTTCTAATTTTCCTTCCATTCGGGGATTATTGAATTTTTTTTTTTTTAATATATAGCCTAGAACTAATGAGCATTCGACTATTTCATTGTATGCCTATAGATGTATGTCTTCCATCATAGTTCTTCATTTGGCTGTTTTGCGCTTTAGCAAAATTCATATTGATTACTTCTTCAGCTGTCTTTTTACCTGACAACACTCGCTCAGTTCTCTTTATCTCTGCTTTCGTTACCCTAGTTACTACCGCCTTATATGAGTATCTAGGTAAATTGGAAGCACGGGATCTCTCCTTAACATGACAGTGAAAGGGGCAACACCAGTGCTGGACCGAAGTACGATGGCTGATTTGGGAAGTGATCAATTAAAATTGAACTTGAGACGGAAAAGACTGAACGTTATGTGTAACGGACTCGGTTCCGGGTTTTCTTCAAATAACAGTTTGCGCGGTTCTAGACATGCGCTAATTAATATTGGGCCTTTAAACACAATTTACATATAAAAACCAACAAAAGATATACCAAATTAAAGCTAAAAACTTTACTTTTCAACGATACCTTAATAATTTAAAAAATATCTACCATAGGTAGTACAAATAAGAAAGTTAGAGAGAGTTCGCGAGTTCGGGGTTGTCAGGGAAAAGGTTCCATGACATCAACCTGGCCTTCATTGTAATTCTTAATTTGTAGAGATCTGGGATACAATAATAATAATAATAATAATAATAATAATAATAATAATAATAATAATAATAATCACCTGCATAGACTCGAACAATTGAAACAAACTTAGTGCCTCCCGTCTCGCCTAAAGAAAACGTCCTACATATGTAATAGAGACTGTTTTCAAGGCCTAACTCAAATATTACCTTGACTTGGTATTTCAATTCGCATTATATTTTGTTCTTGAATTGATTATTTCTTGGTGTGTGCCCTTTGCAGATCAAAATCATCCAGGGTCGAAGAACTAAATATATAGACTGTGCATATAGATAAAATTTCACGATAAAGAGCTACTATTCGCTGGATGCTCTTATGAAGCCATAATCAAAAGGCAACGGAACAGGCATCTTAATAACCAGAAGGGAACGCAAAAATGAAGGGTAAGAAAATAAAATTGGGATCCAGAAGGAATCATAAATCGGCAGTTCGGAATATACAACGGTAATTAAAGTTTTAATTCACATTTGAAAGTATCTCATAACTAACTAAAGAGGTCAAACGCTAGAACGCATTTGTAAAAATATTTTGGAATGTCTAAAATATTTAAGGCAAGGAGCGTTGAAAGGGGTCACACTACGGAGATGTAAAATCTATACAAAGCTACAGGAACGAACTTAACTTGTATAATTCCGGAAATTCCTGAATATTTCCATAAAAGGTATTTATCATAATGTGATATCACAGTCTGACCGCTAGATGAAAAAAGCTATTGGGACTTTGAGCAAGTTCTTCGTGGTATTAATCGATTCCCACTCGATCTGAAGAAAAACGGATTGCATTAAAAGTACGATATAATCGAGTTATTGACAACAGTTGGCTTGCATGCTTTACAGAAACATCGAAATTGACTAATATGGAACAGCTATTCATGGATCTAATACATATCTGAAGTTCGCGAAACGAATTGAAAGAAAACTTATTAAGAGATTTACCCTTGTAGTATCAAGGTTTATAACTACTTAAAGAAGCATTGTATAAAAAAATCTATGTAATAAAAGAAGTAAAATAAAATCTTCACATAATAAAAAAAGTAAAACAAACACCAAACAAGAATAATCACAAACAAATATTTTGTAATGACTGAATTATAGAGACTAGCGAAATTTCTATATTACCGAGAAATCTTAACGTCTGGGCAACTAAGGATCATTGTTTGGCACGAACCTTTGGGAGCTACAGACAGTGTTAAGTAAATCACAATTTTCACGCAGAAGTACAGGATCAAAGAAGACGACTCATGACCATTGGAGACCAAACTACTTTTTCCTTGATGAACGTAACTACTTGATAATTACGAAGGAAAACCGAAAATGTTATATTTCTATCAGCGTCTACTACCGCACTGAACTTCAACAAAATTACAGGAACTTCGTTAAAAGGTTAACATTTTTGCATCTTTTAAGTAGCCCGTCAAAACGTAATTCTTACATAAAAATTTCCTTTTTTCCAGTAAGTAAATCGGCTCGTCCCATTTATATATATGTATTTTAGGTAAACTGTAATGCACTATTATTATATAAAGGGAACGCAATATTATCTACTTTGCATTTCAGGGCCATGTCTAATTGATTTTCGTCGATAAAATCTTACCAAAGCATCGGATATGGATCGCAGAAGTTATAAACAAGCATGCCCAACCCTAGATTAAAGAAAATGTTTTTCGGTAATTCTAATGATCTTCAGCTATATGTACTTCGCTCCAACAAAATTTGGTATAGGAAGCTACAACCAATAGATCTTTAAGCCAAAATTCCATTTACCTGGGTGTCAAAGATAGAAAAAAGCAATAATAATAATAATAATAATAATAATAATAATAATAATAAAATAATAATAATAATAAAAGCACCGATGATCGACTTGCGTGAAGAGAATCTAAGAATAGCCCCCTTGGTACGATCCATACGTCCTACGAACCAGTTTTCCAAGCAGACGTCAGTATTTCAAAGCCAAAATTTGACCCCAGAATTTCTCTATCCAGAAGGGAAAAGGGATGACATGTTAGTTCTCCCTAGACACTGCCATGCGAGTCTCTGGTACCAAAATAGCAACATATTTGGTCATTGCACCAAAGTCTGACGGGGAGATAAAAAAAAAAATAATACAAAAAAGCGATCTCGAGTGACTAACTACTTGTTACTTGTTGACGGCTTATCCAGGTCCCGCACAACTTCCCAAGCCCTCGCACACCTTCATTATCCAACAGTTTATTCATTGGATTTTGATCACACTGCAAAATTCACATTCGTTGTTTGATCTTCCATCTCACAGCATCAATTAAACAAAAAGTTTTTAAATTTATTTTGAAAGACATCAAATCCTAAACCTGCCTCGGCTCACACATTTAAGTTTTTTTTTTTTTTTTTTTTTTTTTTTTTTGTATTGGAAGAATGGGATTAGGTATTGGTTACGACATGCAGTACTTAATGCACCCAACGAACACTTATTGGCACAGAAAAGAAAAAGCCGTAAAATCGCAAGTTTAGGTTTGAATTTAGAAGTAGAATTAGAAGGTGAGCATGGAAGAATGGAATCAAAAACTATCTTCTTTTCCCAGGGGACTGACCTGACCTGACCTATAAAACTCAACAATATTATAGAGGAAACCTCCAGCTTCCTTTTTGCTTTTGGCTCGTCAGGAGAGAAAGCGAGAGACCAGGAGAACTGCTTCTCCTTAGCTGTTTGTTGCATGGAACCAGTGGTTATTCAGCAACGGGGCCAACGGCTTTACGTGACTTCCGAACCACGTCGAGAGTGAACTTCTATCACCAGAAATACACATCTCTCACTCCTCAATGGAATGGCCGAGAATCAAACCCACGACCACCGAGGTGGGACGCTAATACCATACCAACCACGCCGCTGAGGCGCCTCCTTAGGTGTTAACAATACAATATTTCATAAGCAACGCAACCGTCACGGCTTTTGGGTGCTCTGAGTACTACACGTATGATAACAGGAGCCTCCCTCCCCACCCCACCCTAACCCAATTTACTTTCTCGTTCAAAAAATGAACGATAACTTTATGGGGTTAACAATACACTGGTAGTTATTTATTTCATTATTTTATTGATATTATGATCAAAATTATTCAGTGAATGTAAGACTTGACGTGTATAGTTAAAAATTAAACAATTGAAATAACAAACAAAAGCCTTTTAAAAGATTTGATTCCATATAGCAAATGAAAACCACAGCACGGTATCTTTAAAATTAAAGATTTTAACGGAAATCAAGAAGAACTGACGACCATTCATCGGTGCCCCTAGATCTAAAAAATCCTGGAAACTTCCATTATTGTACAGGATTTAAAGACCGTCTACAATTAACTTGCAAAATCTAGCTATCGCTAAAATTATCACTTGCTAAAAATAACGACAAATACGCGTATAAAAGACCAGCTGTCGGAAGGACTAATGACGGTAGCATATACGCCCAAGCTGACATGTGTCTGCTCGTCCGATCACAACTCGGAAAATCAGTGACGTAGGAATGACGTTTTTATTCAATTTGAAGTGTTAATATTTGTGGCGTTAATTAGTTCTGCATTGGTTTTCTTGCATTCTAAATAAGTAATATTACAAATATTTAATTTTAAATGAATTAACCGACAACCTACCGACTGCTCCACAAATTGCAGACGAAATTCCCCAAACAAACCCTGAATATACAGATGTCTAATGTTTCAGGCCTGTACCGAGGGGCGGGGAGGGGGTGTCGAATGACCCCTCCCTCCCGAAAAAAATTTCTGTAAGTCCAAATTTTCTGCGATTATCCTTTTCAGTGAACTATACTTACTAAGTAATAAATAACAATCTTAAGTAGTAACAAATACAAGAGTGATAATAGGAATTTCTATAGGCACCATATTTGTAAACTATTTTAAGTAAAATTCTGTTAACCAAAGTCAGTACTTTTAATAACATCTAATCGGGTAGAAGGACGTAGACCGCGCACCATATTTTTCTTCTTAATACAACTAAAACAACACTTTCAAGTGTTTCATCTTGTATATACCTATATACATATATATATGCAATGACATTTATAGAAGAAAAGGTCCAGTTTTGGGAGCAACGAACACCCTCTATCCCCCGGCCCGCCAGCAAAAAAAAAAAAAAAAAAAAAAAAAAAAAAAAAAAAAAAAAAAAAAAAAAAAAAAAAAAAAAAACCCTGTGGGTACGGGCCTGTATTTAGGTCTAAAATAACAAACATGGTATATCTATATAAGCATTCCACATCGTTCGTCCCCGCGACTACGAAAGCCACCAGGAATATTACTTAAAATTCTTGTTCAGGAAGTAAAACTGCATAGAAAAACCGCAACTGCTATAGTCTAGGCCGCTGCGGAATAGTAATATAGATCTTCCACAAACATAATAATTGTATGGGACTTGTCTGGTTCCTTTCAGACTTAGTTCTCTTCTCTCCTGAAGAGAAGGAGTTTGTTACGCACTAATACCACCTGTCACGAGGAGTGTCCCGACTCCCGATCCCACTGACTTTTGCTCTAGGCTAAGCCCAGTCATGAAAGGTCAGTTGTGTTTCGTCTGCAATTTTAACTTATTTCTTATTTATGGATATTACGAATTGTTAAATAGAAATATCAATGAATACAAATATTACTTAATTTTATTATGAATAGATATTTATTCAACAATAATTACTCTGTCTTAGCTAATAGTGGATAACGACATTACTTGAACAGTAGTTAAGAATCGCATCACTAATTTATCCTACGAAAACTTAAGCACCGCCAGGCGGCTTCAACCGCATAACGTTAATATTAATTTAGAATTTATATGCAATGCTATGCAATCGAAGCTCATATTTATTCAATATTACTGAACAAAGCAATACATATATTTAAACGATATGTTTACTTATAAGGCTTAACAAATGCATATCTATACATCCTTAAACACCCATTATTACTATTTAATAATTACATATGGACATATAGGTCTAATTTAGACAGTTAAATCCATTTGTTTTCCTAAAACAGGAATTACTTACCATTTTACCATAACACTTATGATTTTATTTAAAGTTTATATTAAATCCTATTATTCAATCTAATATTTGGGAATAAATTCATAACATAGGCTAATATGTATAATAGCTCCCTATACTTTTTTTTTGGGGGGGGCGGGGAGTGTCATCAGTGCACCTCACTGGATGAACTATAGGCATTAATAAAGCTTTGCAGCGTCCTTTCGGCCCCTAGCTGCAACCTCTTTAATTAATTTTATTATACCTCTATTCATATTCTCTTTCTCCCATCGTTTTATCCATCCTCTCCTAACAATTATTTCATGATGCAGCTGCGAGGTTTCCCTTCTGTGACACCTTTCAAAGCTACCTACTCTCAATTTAATTTTCAGTGCTGAATGACTTCATAGGTCCCAGAGCTTAGCCCTTTCATGTCCAACTGACGTAATAGTACGTAAAAATACTCTATCCCCTATCTATCCAACTGACGTAGCGGTACGTAAAATTTACCGAAATTTTTCGTACGTGTGGTAGGGGCATTTTTTTTTTCGGACAAGTAGCGATTTCCATGGGCTAGATCATACCTTGGACCGTGTATCTCGGGTATCAATACGCCAGCAAAGTAGTTTCTGTAATGCGCATGCTCAAATCCCTGGGGTAGTAAAATTCTCACAATGAAATCAGCTGATCGCACCTACACTTCCCTCTCAGTGACCCACGTGCGAGCTGTTGTTGACACAGGTGTTTGTTTACATGGTTACGTCACACAAGAACAATAGTTTTCCAACATGCATTCGCGTAGTTTTTATGGTAAAAGTAACGGAAAATGCGTTAGTGCATCCCATAAGAGACGATTAGTTTCGGCAGGGCTCTGAATCTCCAGAAGATGCCAAGATAAGGAGGCTTCTAATGGACTATGACTTTTCTTGGAAGGCTCGTAGGATTAACCTAGCCATGGAACTACTTCGTCTGGAGTAGGAGGAAGAAATTCGCCTGTTATGTATAGCTTTTGAGCTACGAACGATAATGTTGACAACGGTAACATTTTTTTTTCGTTTCGATCAACTTATAATGTCAAAATGAAACTGTTGCTGTTACCAAAGCCATTTTTCTTAACTCTCCCTTTATTCTTCAACTTTTCCTCTACATTTTCGTATATTTACAAAGTAATTTCTATAAAAATTAACCGAGATAGGGCTCTTCAAAAAAATTGTTATTCTAGCGATAAATGTTGACAACGGTAACATTTTTTTTTCGTTTCGATCAATTTATAACGTCAAAATGAAACTGTTGCCGTATCCAAAGCCATTTTTCTTGACCTTCCCTTTATTCTTCAACGTTTCCTCAACATTTTCGTATATTTAGAAAGGAATTTCTATGAAAAATAACCGAGGTAGGGCTCTTCAAAAAAGTTTTTTTTCTAGCGATAATTCTCACCATGCGCCGGGCAGAGTGCTCTGTTTCTTACCCTCTTTTCTATCAATTTTTTTCACCGGCTGGACTTATTTAAAGGATTTTGTTGGCTTTCTCATAAAAAATAATTCATTCGCCTAACTGTTATAGCATTTGA
This sequence comes from Macrobrachium nipponense, assembly GCF_015104395.2. Lineage (NCBI taxonomy): Eukaryota > Metazoa > Arthropoda > Malacostraca > Decapoda > Palaemonidae > Macrobrachium > Macrobrachium nipponense. Next base: position 63,169,722 of record NC_087217.1, on the reverse strand, counting down.
CCTACGAACAATAATGTTAACGTCAAAATGAAACTGTTGCCGTTACCAAAGCCATTTTTGTTGACTTTCCCTTTATTTTTCAACGTTTCCTCTACATTTTCGTATATTTACAAAGGAATTTCAATGAAAAATAACCGAGATAGGGCTCTTAAAAAAAAAAAAAAATTTCTAGCGATAATTCTCACTATGCGCCGGGCAGAGCGCTCTGTTTCTTACCCTCTTTTCTATCAATTTTTTCACCGGCTGGACTCATTCGTTTTCCATTGATTTATATGTCGATATTTAGAGAATTTTATTGGCTTTCTCATAAAAAATAATTCATTCGCCTGACTTTCATAGTTTTTGGGTATGAACGAAAATATAAAAAAAGTAAAGATTTTTTGTTTTTTTTTGTTAAATAACTCACATTTTTTCGTATTTAGAGGGCTGGGACTCTTATTCTGACTATTCCACCATAAAATACTAACATTTAGAAAAAAACGACAGCAAAATGAACGTTGTTGGCATAAAATTTATATTTTTGCTGAATTTTCGAAATAATTATTTTTCGCCCTGTCGAGCTCTCCCAGACACCTCTGATATCTGGGGACACAGTGCTCAAAACTAAGCGGATATGAGAGTTAGCCTTTGGCCTAAACTCTATACTCTGCTCCAATAGCGTCTTGTATTGATTCTAGATATACTATAAATTTGGCGATGTACCTACCCCATGAGTGAAACTTTACTTTTTTTTCGTTTTTAAATACGTGTTCATTCATTCTTTTAGCCCTTACGTGATGTATATCTAAATCAATAGTCTGTTTAGAAGGAACTGATTGATATAATCAAATTAATAAAAAAATAACTAAAAATCACACGACTGCTGCGTCTAACGATCTTTGTTTTAGTCCCCCCGATGTACTGTGCCGTGAATTACAGAAAACGGCCCACGTCTTTGAAATTTGACCACGGACAAAAAAGAAAAAAAAGCTTGCTGATTTTTTTCCCGAAATATACAAATTTTTTAAAACGTAATTCGTCCTCCTCCGTTGATTTGCAGAAAGCGAGATGACGTCACTCCTACGTCACTATTTCTCCGGGTTGTGATTGGCTAAGCAGCCCCATGTCGGCTAGGCCGTATACACTTAGTTAATATGCGTCCCGGTAGGAGTGTCTAAAAACAAGGCGTGATGCGACCCCCAGCTTACTCGGGATGCGTGCAAGAGTTCCCCTCATGTATAAGTTGTAAACTATATGCCTAACGTAACGTGAAATGGTCCTCGTAATTAATACTCATACTTAGTACTAATTATACTAACAACAAGGATCAAATAAAAAGGACGCAAATTAAACACGGTCATATATTCTCAGTTATAGGTGGAAACACAAAATAATCGAACAGAAACATAGCCTAAATTCAGTACACCAAATAAATTAAAACTTGATAAACTCTATAGTTAAATAGAGCCTTGTTTCTCCAACGAAAATTAAAATTAATACTTTATATTTTATTATAAACAATTTGTCTGTACTGTTTAATATGCACATTATTTATTTTTACATTTTCGTTCTAATAAATAAATCATAAATATCCTATCCTAAAATTCCTGTATCTTTGACTCAACGCGAAACATCTTTTTCAGATCTTTTTAGGCTTTTCCATAGGGTTCTCCTACCCGCCCCCCCCCCCAAAAAAAAAAAAAAAAAAAAACATGAACAACACCAACAAAGTGGTTTGTAGGCTTACTCCCCAAGTAAGCGATAAATCGGGTGAACATGATGTGCGAGATATCGAAGAGATCGAAACACACGAATTACAATCTTGAAATTTGTTTCCTATGATTTAACATAATTTCCACCTCATCTCCAAACAAAAGGTCAACATAAAAAATTAAGATTAAGGGAACCACTGATGGTATTTTTTATATTTTTTAAATGTTTGCATTTACTCTTGCTATTGTGGTACCAACAATTATTTTAATCTTTCATTCCTCAAAATAAATACTTAGAGAGTATTTTTACATCCGGGATATTGGCCTATGCCAGAGATTTTCGCAATAAAAAAAGTGCATTTATATTTATAAAAGTTAAATGAATGAATCCCGTTTTGTTTGCACTGTCCAACAATAACATTTGAGGCATAACCCCCCTCCCTTTCCCTCATAAAAAAAAGAAAAAATAAATAGACAAGACGTGACCTTGGCAGGTAAGCATGTCGTTAGCAGTAAGTAAACAAGAATAATCTCTTAATGTTGTAGCCCTGATAAAGACTTGACAGACTATGTGGATCTGGTAATAAACTGTAGAAAATATAAATTAAAAGCACAAAATACCTTTCGTAACTTATAACAAGACATTTTCATAATGCCTTTTGCAATTATGGAGCGAGTTATGAAGAAAAAAAAAACGTATGGTGTACGACTGAGTCCTCCGAACATTTTTGTCCTTACGTCGCCTTAATATTAGTAGAGAAAAATCCTCTCTCTCCCTCCAGTTTTTAGTTCTTAGAGCCTTATTTCCATAATTATTACCTACCTACTTATGTTAAATTTAATCTCTACATGTCCAAAAGGCAGCCTAACTTGACTGTGAATCATTTCAATAGCAATGCAGCTCAAAATTTGTGTAACGCTTCAATAAAGCACATTCGCAGGGATACAGAGTGAAAAAAAAACCTATAAGTCCTAATATTATGAAAACAAAATACATCCTTTCTTCACATGCTAGGCGCACGACCTGGATGACTGTTTCTTTGCACTTGTATTATTAAACTAGTTTTAATTACTGGATGTTAGCAGCTGTTAGAACAGCATGAAAAAACCACTGAAGTAGCGTAGATCCAAGTGAACTACTTAAATTCTTGGGAGGAAATTAATTGGATAAGTTATTCATTTTATTCATTTTTTTTAATGCGTCTCACCCCCACCCCCTTTAGCAATGATCCGCCGAAAAAAGCCTAAACCGTTTTACACGTCTCGCTGACCTGGGGTTTTCACAAAGAAATGAAAAGAAATACGGACTAGACTAAACCAGTTTTATACACACATACAACTAGTTTTATCCATTTTCACGTATCTCTTTTAATTGTTTAAGTTCTTGTTCACAGGTCTTCAGATTCGCTTTAGGTCATGTCTGCGTCCCTTGATAGTATGTACTAGTACTATGTTCATCATGATGGTGGTGTTGACGAAGCTGTCATTAACAAACTAGGGGCTTCCCAACACAATCGAGTCCCACACAGCAAATGGCAGATAACAACGATGCCGCCTTGACCACAATCAGTGTGGGTAAAAGGACTAAACGTCAGTGTTGCCAATTAATTTGCATCCACTTTTTGCCTTCATAATTGTCAAACTCTACTATCAGTAAGAGATGGAAATTCGATTTGACTTTACGGTTTTTTACAATTTTTATTATTTAAGGATTGAATTTTAAAGAATTACATTTGTATATATTTTATTTATAGTTTTTTTTTCAGTATCAAAGTTTAATTTAAACATTTTAAAGCAAAGTTATAAGTGTGGTTTTTTACCAAGACAGATGTAGTCTTAGCGAGTGTGACCATAGAGAGATGCTAAATAGCGCTATTTGACCAAGTTATCAGACAAAAAACCACAAAACGGCAGTACTGTGGCAGAACAGTTCAAGGTAATTGGAGTAAACTATTTAAGAGGGTAATTGAACACCTTTGCTTTGTCCACGCTCAAAAATACTTAATCCCATGTTAGCTGTTTATCCGGAAATGTAACATAGATGGCAACTATTGGGAGAAACGAAACTAATAGCAATTACAGGTCTTGAGCAGAACCGATCCGGGTGTCATGTAAAATTAATTGCTTTCAAAAAATGACAGTTGACCAGAAAATTACTTCGAAACTAACTAAATCAAAGTTTTAAAGGTTAATTAGATTTGAATAAAAGTAAGAAAAAAAAATCAAAACATACTATCATCAGAAGGTGCTACATCTTTCTAATTTGCTTCACCTTCAGCTGCTTGATACTCAAACCATTATTTCAGCGTTTGAGTTTGAACTTTCATTCAATGACCCCAAGTCTATAGTTTTGACTGTTCTAGCAAGCAGGATAATATAGGTAGTTATATTAGCTAGATAATATTACTTATTTCTGTCTATACTCAACGACTGGAATAGGTTAACCTGATTTGACTCCTATTTCAGACCCAAGTCAACCAGATTACGATTCCTATTCAAAACCAAGTTACCAGATTATGATTCCTGTTTCAGACCCAAGTTAATCTGATTACAACTCCTAATTTAGACCTAGCTTAACCTGATTATGATTCCTACTTAAGACCCAAGTTAACCTAATTATGACTCCTATTTCAGACTCAAGATTGGCAGGCTCAAACTGGCCCCAGGACCCCACAAAACACAGTGGGCATCAGTTCGCACTACTGAGACGTAACGCTGGGCTTTCTCTCCGCTAGCTTGGTGTTTGTGTTAGTATTTTGTTGCTTGTCATCTCGAATGCGCCTTTTGAGGCAGACGATTCTGGAAGAGGTTGGGGGAAGGGGTATGAAATTCATAAACTAGTGAAAGGGTGCATGATACAACAAAGGTCGCGAACCACTGAACTGTACCACCAGTCAAACATACAAATGGCAAAGCATATCGTACTTGAAGAATTTTTCAAGCAAGACCTCGAGTCATGTAACTCTAACTTCTCCTCATGCACACCTGACTGCTCTGCTTGGCTCATCCCTGCTAAGTGATGACGTGACCGCTGTAGCCAACAACGACGCCGGGAAATAAGCGACAAGACTTGACCTTGGGTGGTGCCAAACAAGAACAGTCAATAAATTTGTGGTCGCCTTTCTTATTTGTTTTCGTTGGTAAATATTTATCAAATGCGCGCTCTCCTAAATGTGGATTCTCGCATATTACCTATTTTGTTTGTTTGTTTGTATTGTGTTTTAACGTTGCAGGGAACCAATGGTTATTCAGCAACGGACCTAGTTTTGCTCAGCATGGTTGTATATTACGTGTTCTTTCTATTCCGTCAGTTATTCTGTATTTTAATCCAGGCATTTCGAAGCACGCACTTCAAAATGCTTTGATAAAAAAAATGTACTTCCTCAGACGTAACTAAAAACAGCGAAAGGGGAAAAGAAGAACGATACAACTTCTGGAGCAGACGGTAGGTATTACGGTAACTACTACTGTAGTAGTCTGGGAACCGATCAGAACTTTCTAGAAGACCCAGGTTTGAAGTTCTCTGAAATCTGTCTGTTGACCTAGGCAAATAGGCACCCCTAAGGCACTCAGTAGTAACCTAATTAAAAAATCCTATTGAAAAATCGAAATATTAACATCCTCTACAACCACGTATGGTGTTGGTAGTACTAGCTTACGTGCGTTAAAAAAAACATACGTATACATACTTATATATATATTATATATACATTATATATATATATATATATATATATATATATATATATATATATATATATATATATATATATATATAATTATATATGTGTGTGTGTGTGTGTGTGTGTGTGTGTGTGTGTGTATTGTATGATTATATTTAGCACGTGATTCATACACTTAGAACACTTGACCATGAATTCATGAAATAGGGTTTTAATGGTGTAACATTAGTAACGTAGCATATGCTACGTTACTAATGTTACACCATTAAAACTCTACTTCATGAATTCATGGTCAAGTGGTCTAAGTGTATGGTCGTTTTTCATAAAAAAAATCTTTCACTTAGTAAGGGGTCTTCAAAATAAAAAGTTGTAAAAAAACTTTGTAAATAAAAAAAATGCACAATTCTCTAACAACAGGTTGTGACGATAATGTTAGACTTGCTCTAAGAAAAAAAAAAAACATAAAACAAATAAAAATCTTTGAATTTTATTCCGATTGCAAAGCGGTCCTTCCCAGCCAAAACTGTAGGTACCCGAATTTTATGTTTATTCCTTCTTTATATTTTATTCCTCGACTAAATTGATTTCACTGGTGTATTATTTACACTAAACTATGGGCTCATATTGTGTAAAAATTTACGAACGCCGACGGAAGCACGACTTTTAAAAAAAAATCCAGAATATTCCAGAAGTGTTATAAGTAAGCTGCATTAAACGTAAGAAAATGAAAAAACAAAAGTAATGTTCCCTCTTCCTCTATTAGGAATAACATTCTGACACTACATTGTTGCTGTTGGACGTTGGTAATCAAATACAGATAAATCACTTTATAAATCTTGAAAAAATGGACTGACTTCTAACCTGGGCTGACGTCGCGTTTTCTATAAGCGGTGGGGCTGACGTCGCGTTTTCTATAAGCGGTGAGTCCCGTTACTCTTGGCATATCCAGCAGCTCACCAACCAACGTCGGCCCTGTGAAAGAGAACTGAAGTTAGGGATCGTGTTTATAGTTAGAACATCTTTAAAACGATTGCTTAACAATGAAAAGAAAGTCTTCCCCGCAACTGTATTGGTATGGGGAAACAACACAAACACTGAATTACGTTCTGCATAAACGTAAACTTTCAATATCCCCAAACTCTCTCTCTCTCTCTCTCTCTCTCTCTCTCTCTCTCTCTCTCTCTCTCTCTCTCTCTCTCTGGACAACCTGATTTTACCATTTCAATAAATGGAGTTTTCTATAATGACTGACTCTTGAGAATACAAGAAAAAGGAGGTAAGTTGGCAGTTTGTCTATAGAAGGAACAACATCCCCATACAGCTATGAGAAGATAGACTACTTCAGACGCAGATTTTGAGAGAGAGAGAGAGAGAGAGAGAGAGAGAGAGAGAGAGAGAGAGTCGCTTTTCAAGTATTGCACAAAGTATGAAGGCCTTTCAATATTGAAGAATTAAATGAAAGTGGGATTTTCCTCTTTAGAGGATAAGAGGTTATGAATCGAAGATGAGAGAGCTATATTTGGAGCTTTGGCCTCCGTATTAAGATATACGATATAATATGTTTTTAAATGATTCATTTCAACATCCGTATACTACGGGTTATCATACTATAAATTTTAATTATCAAATATTTCTGAACAAACGAGAGAGTTTCGTGCAGACTTCAGTGTCAGGAAAAAATCCAAACTACTACCACTTCTACTGCGACTACTGCTACTATAGGCTAATAACAATCACTATCATTGTTATCATCATCATGAAGGCGTTCGGAAACCGCAAACCTCCGCCAAGTATGAGCAGTCCACAGGCGGTCACTACCCGGCCACACGCGCAAAAAAAAAAAAAAAAAAGCATCATGCAAAATTGGATATCTCCCAAAACCTAACCAATGCTCAAATGTCGCGAGGTCCACGCGGAATAATATTTTTGTAAGAATCGAGAAATAACATTTTATGTAAACCTGCTCACGCACACAATTAGGCTTATTATAACGCAAGACAAACAAACCGAGGATCTTTTCCTAGAAAGTGAACACCCCCCCCCCCCCCCCCCACGCAACAAGAGGTTTTACCACAGGTATGTTATCCACCTTCAGTACAAGTCCGTTGGGATGGCCGTATAAACCTAAATAAAAGACTGTAAATATCACAGAAATATTAGTTCTAGATAACGACCATCGAACTCATAAAGATAATGAACCCCCAAAATATTAGTTCTAGGTAACGACCATCGAACTCATAAAGATAATGAACCCCCAAAATATTAGTTTCTAGTAACGACCATCGAACTCATAAAGATAATGAACCCCCAAAATATTAGTTCTAGGTAACGACCCTAACTCATAAAGATAATAACCCCCAAGAAATATTAGTCCAAGATAAAGAACCCTGAACTTTTTAGGTGATCCCTATCTAGGATAGATCACAATCTAAAAAATACTTATTTTTTTCGCAGGTAATAATACTGAGAGTGACAATTTCGTTGGAATATCCCCGGGCGAAGAATTGGCCAACAAACTAGCAAGTGCCACGTGTCTAAAGTAGTTTACATTTTTTCATTTTTTAGTAAGGTGAAGAGACCAATCCAGGTTCATGACTGAACGTGCCATCGTGGAAAACACTGAAATTCAGTACGAGTACAGTTACGAAAATGTAAGTTACCCAAGTAAGCAGTTACGAAAAGTGTAAGATTGCGATTAGGAACAGCGCGCCAGAAAGAGACGAGTGTATTTCACTACTGCGTATTGAAACGTATACATAGGTGAAGTTCATTATCGCATGCGTCTGGCTTTACGAATCCCTCAGAATAGCTATAAAAACGATATATGCCTGCAGTAAATTCGGCAAAATGTCAAGGGCACAATATGCTGTCGTAATAAACGACCACGGAAGCCCTTCTTCTCTGAGTTATAAAAGAAAACTCTACCCGGCCAGATTGCTTGAGCCCTAATGAGCATGTGCTTGCTGAACAACGTTGGTCCACTTCCAAAAATGAAGCAAGCGTCACTTTCGCCCGACTATTTTCTTTCCATTTTTTTTTTTATTGTGAATAACTTTTGTGTTGGTATTTTTGCTTTTTGTTTGTTTGTATGGTGTTTTTACGTTGCATGGAACCAGTGACTATTCAGCAACAGCACCAACGGCTTTACGTGGTATTTTTGTAAATTACCTACTAGTTTTAATTGCAAGTTAACTGTATGTATTCTTTAGTAGATAAATTATGCTTTCTCACATCTTTTACTTACATATTTTCCGGAGGAGCTTTATTTTCTCCTTTGAAGTCAGCCTGATTTCTTTATGACTGTGTTATTACGCTCACTTTTTTCCGACGAAATTTATTTGCCAGTGCAGTAACTCTCTCTATCTCTCTCTCTCTCTCTCTCTCTCTCTCTCTCTCTCTCTCTCGCAAGCAGTCACAAACATTTAGGTTTCCATTTTTTTTCAACAAAACTTTATTGGGGTTAAAAGCAATATACATCCAATTAAGACGAGGGCGCATTTTTATCTCGACCATTTAATCTCCTTCCGTCGCTGCTGCTGCTGCTTGTACTAATGCAACTGCTATTTTGACGAGGGTAAAGAAAATAAGCAAAGAGCCGAGCTAGATGATCAAGCTGATAATTGCATATTAGAATCCCCATGTGAACCAGCAAATGCACTCAACTTTGATAAGGTGACGTGGCAGCAGTGAAAAAAAGGTGAGTCAGTAACTTGTCATGGATAGCACTTGCCTACGAAACTCCTTTATTAGTTTGAGTGATTGTTTATTGATAAAATGTGCTGCTAATATGAACTCTGCACTGGGAATGGCACTGCTATAAAGGAATACACAATAAGTTGTGGGAATATTAAAATTAAACCTCTCCGATCTTTAAGTATTCTGCAATTCGACATAAACAGTAATATTACCTTGTATGGATCTCATTATAGGTCTAGATAGGCTAGCCAGCCTCTAAAATGGACGCTGTACACTTCAGGTGTTGCATTAATTCCCCCTCTCAGCAGTTCCTCCAGTTTTACATGAGACTTCTCTGTCCACTGATGGAGTCATGTTCTCCTATAGTGGGAAGGCCTTAGCCCATTGTTACAGATTTACTTTTGGATACTACACCCAATAGCGTGTTTGGTTGTACGTCTCATTCACTTTCAATCTCGCTGTACACATCAGGTAACAAAGCTCCACATGCTTCGAGTCTACCGGTAGGATTAGTCTTTCAGTATCTCTGTATTTCCAGAATCGTTTAACCAATCTTCAAACTAGGGATAGATCATTAATCACTTAAAAGGTAGAGTCCAGTAAAACACACACACACATACAACAGTGGTACAACACTAGGCTTGCTTTAATTTTTTGGCTGCAGCACGCCAGTCGACCCAACAGCAAGGACTTCTCAGTGTTAGGTGGATGTCAAGAAAAGGGCTTGGGTCTAGAGACCTCGCCTCTGGAGCATTCTGAAAATATTAAGCCACAAATACCGCTTCATATCGAATAAGTTACAACCAAAGGGAATCATAATCGTCAAGTGCTTCTGCGCCGACCAGTTTCGAACAGTGGCCTGGTCTAGAAACAACGATAGCCGGGTATAAATACGATATTAAGTGAATATAAAAAAAATCAGGAGTTTATAAGAGACATACTTCACACACGCGTTTTATCCACATTCATACACACACACACACACACACACACACATATATATATATATATATATATATATATATATATATATATATATATATATATATATTATATATATATATATAATATATATCAATGAGGAGAAGGAAATAAAGACTTGCTAAAAGAGTCAATTTATTCCCAACGTTTCGTAATGTCTTCATTATTCGAGGGCTGTACAAAATAGATAGCATAAATTACAATAAAAATGAAAGTTGCACAATGATTACAAACTTAGAATATTAAAAGGAACAACTAAAAGGGCACCTTTAAAAAACACAAAACGTAAAATAAACAGGACAAAAAATTATTAAAATAAGTAAAAAAAAAAAAAAATATTCAAAAGTTAAGCAAAGCTGGACCAACCTTTTCAGCGGCAATGTCAAGACAGGAGATAAAAGATAGAAACTAAGAGAGGTTTGATCGTTAACGATTCTAAAATTGTCAAATCGTGGCTGTTGGGAGCTCGTCCTACAACTTTAAAGTCCTTATTTTCAATGGAGGTTTTACATATTTTAGAATGATTTCTAATATTAGAAAACTCTGGTTTGCAATTTTGCTGCCTGTTCTATAGCTTACTCCACGATGTGAATCTATGCGTACCTTCAGAAGCCTCCTGGTGGATCCAATTTAAGTTCCTAAATTACATTTAGGGCAATTATAGCTATACACACACCCGGAGGACACATAAGGGCACAAACGATCTTTAAAACTTGAATAATGACCCAATGGTAACAGGATTAATGGGAATTAATCCTGTTACCATTGGGTCATATATAGTATATATATATATATATATATATATATATATATATATATATATATATATATTAAAGGAATAAATTTATGTGTTAGTGAATTATGTGATGTCACCTTTTCTGGCTTGGGACAGAGAGCACCTAGAGATAGCCTTCTTGGAAACGAAGAATTTGATGTGTGTGCATTGTTGGGCTGATGGCTGTTCGAACTGTTGCCATGGGCGATCTTAGGGTGTGGTGGATGTGTACATCTGTTTGTACGTGCATGACAGGTCCGACCGCTCGAGACACTTAAGAGAAAAGCACACATTCTTTTGAGATAGGTAGGAAGGCGGTTCAGAGGACATCAGGTGCTGAGGCAAGACCCATCAAAGATGAGTCCCATGTCATTATTCTAGAAACAGGATTCTCTTAAGTTTGACTGTCAGAATGTAGAAGTTGACAATTTGAGCCTTTGGGGTGATTACTTATGCTAAGGTCAAACATTCACGTATCAACGAACGCACACCCGCCCACGCATGAGCGGAAATTGGTAGTTGGCAACAGCTAACGTCAGTAAACCGTAATTGTAATGTAAAACATGCGTAAACTCGTAGACGTACGGTGACGGGTCGTCTGGGCTCTAAGCTCCGCCCACTAGGGCGCCGTAGCCCGCTCCAGTTTTGAAATGTTCAAAAGTCGTGGGTGGTGGTCACGCCAAATGTCCACCTGGACGTAGCTCCAGGCATTGCACGTGGGACCCACGGTGACTACTGCAGGGTAGGCGCTAGGGTCACCTGCATTGTTCGCCGTCGTTGTTTTCTTTCCGCCGCGAAGCACATGGGCCTCCTAATTGCGCCGTAGCCTACGGGGAAACCGATTCGCACATTTACAACCCTGTACGACATGGCAACGCTGTAGCGTGGTATAAAAGGTCAGGTCGGCGCCCTCAGGTCAGCTGTTGTTTCCGTCTCCCGAGACCAGCAGTTTCCTCCAAGTACTCTCCACAACGCCCTTCAAGATGCCGAACCTCCTAAAACGACCAAGGAAGGGACCATCAACGTCACATCTTCTTGCAGGACCTTCTTTCGGCCTGGAGAAGACTCCTACAGCCACTCCTGCAGACACTCAGGTCGAGGAAATGTCATCTTCCACCTACAGGAGTCGGAGTTGGATGAGATACAGAGTGATGACAGCGACACGGAAGACGACTGACGGACAGGGAGAAGTGGATAAACTGGATATTGAGCATATTCTAATTCCTCAAGCCCTACATCGTCCGTCAGAAGAAGCCCAAGATGTTGGGACTGCCAATGGTATGTATATTATAATGTCTGACTTAATTTTTTTTCTTTGTTTTTTGAAAATATACAATATTTTACAGTACATGCAGAATTCTACCAAAGTGAATTTACAACCTGGATTTTCAGAATGCAATATTTTTACATTCTCTCATACATGTTCCATCACTTTACAGTCTGCTCTGTTTACAGGCATGCCATTTTGTACCCTACAGCCCCACAACGGTGGGTGTAGTAACGACGTGAAGTTTGACGTACATAGAACATTACACTATCGGCGTAAGTTCCAGGTAGACGTCAGACCTTGCTTTCTTTGCGCGTACATTTGCGGCACAATTTACGGTGCTGGCTTTACACCGCGATGATGCCCACGATCCTCATACGTGGGCAAACGCCGTCGTGATACGTGAATGTGTGACCCCAGCATTAGACTAATTCAGGAGAGTGGAATGATAATTTACAGTTCTTTGTGGGTCAGACTTAGTTTTTTTAAATATGACTTATTTATCACTTTGTTCCATTTCATGTTCATCTGGTTTGAGAAATAAATAGCATATTTTTGTGTTTATGTGAACTGATTAGCCTAGTTTGACAATGCTTGCAGAGTGAGAGAGAGAGAGAGAGGCCGCTACCGCAGGTAAGAGTTGTCATTTGTGTAGTTTTGTTAGAGGGGGCTAAGATATATAACAATAAAATATATATATATATGTGTGTGTGTGTGTGTGTATATATATATATATATATAATATATATTATATATATATATATATATATATATATATATATATATAGATATATACCTATACATATATATATATATATATATCTATATATATATATATATATAATATATATATATATATATATAGAGAGAGAGAGAGAGAGAGAGAGAGAGAGAGAGAGAGAGACTTACTTCAGTCCATATACAGTCACCAAGATGAATGCATGTGTAAGTGACGTGCATAATATTCGTAAAAAAAAAAAAAACAGATTTCACAACAATCCTTCGAATGATTGCTAACTGCTCGAAATATTTGCCCAAGCACAAATGCTTCTTGAGTTGGCAGATTTATTTACGAATCTTGACCTTCTTACTGCTTTATTAAGAAAGAGTAACCCGATCCTGACTGCTCTTGCTATTGCAAACTCTCTCTCTCTCTCTCTCTCTCTCTCTCTCTCTCTCTCCTGTTTTCCTGACGGATATTAAGCCATTGCCAACTGACTACCTTAGTTTTTATGTTGTATGGTACTAACATATTCTTTAATGATTTTGTTTTGTGACGAATATTGTTTTCTCTCTCTAATCTATCTCTCTCTCTCTCTCTCTCTCTCTCGTTCCCTTTCTCATTTTCGCTGTGGACATCTTTTGTTCTTTTGTGATGAATATTATTAGTCGTCTCTCTCTTCTCATCTCTCTCTCTCTCTCTCTCTCTCTCTCTCTCTCATTTTCGCTGCAGACATCTATTGTTCTTTTCCCAACTGTTTACTTAACAGTTACGTCATTTTGGCACATGGTCGCTCTTTATAAATAAACGCAACGTCTAATTGGTCGCCAGAGTTTTATATCCCAATCGTTGAAATGTAAAATACTCGTTATTTCGAATTCAGCAGAATTCAGTTGCATAATTCCGCTCTTTTACTATTTTCGTGACGATATGAAAGCCAGCAGGATCAGCAGAGCATCAAGCGAAGCCCCGTAACTATTTGTCAATAAGACCCTCGGGAGAACACTCCACATGCTTCGAGTCCGTCCGCGAATTCGCTCGGAAGTTAAATAAGTCGTTAAGAGGAATTTCTGTACTGAGTGGAAATACATAGCGAAGTGTCAGTATATTATAGTTCCTCATTACCATCATACATGGAGGTTTTAAAAGTCACAAATGTGATGAATAAGAACAAAGAGGCAGAATTGGAATCTAAAATTTAGGCCAAAGGCCAAGAGCTGGAAGAGAGGGAATATGACCGGAGGTATAGTAAAAGGGGAGGAATGGACGATGCAAGGAACCTTGGTAATTGCCTACAGTGTGAGGTGCACTGACGGCATTGAACCCACCCCCCCTCGTCCCACCACCTCCGGATAATAAAAGAGTAACTGAGTAATAACCTCAAACAGAAATTCGGTGGTGAACGAATCAACTTCACTCGAAAGGATTAGTCTGTAAACGATTCGTTCATAAATGCCTCTTTATGCCTCGTGGGATATGCCTGAATAAATTGATCGACCTTCACCCAATTTTGTTTATCAGTTCTTTCCAAGCGACGGTGCTAAGTGTTTTTTGACTAACTGGTCGCCAAAGGGAGAGAGTCTCCTTGTCAATTATATGTTCATAAACTTCCTAGCGTTATGGTTGTGTTACTACCAGTTAAACCATAATTTTTTTTTTTTTGCGTTTTTATTCAATAAATTATTTACAAAAGATTACAACAAATCTAGAACTACATACATTTTCATCTAGAATACATTGCTTTCAATGTTACGGAAATCCTTTGTGAAATGGTTTCAAAATGACTCGGATATTTCTTTGGTTTTTTTATAATGGAAGCTTTTAATCTATTTATAATCAAACGTTCAGGCACATTCTTGTCTTTGAACAACCATACATTTACAATATAACTTGACAAAATTAAAGTTGCCTCTGGGAAATCAAAATACATCGTTCTAATGAAATTGCAATTAAAAAAATTCCAAAAAGCTTCAAACGCCTTTCACTCATACTATTATGTTTGCAATTTTCTTGCAGTTAAACCAAGTCAGATGAGTTATAGTAAATTCACATCAACCTTGCATTTGATGTCTGGGCCCCTCCCTTACGACGCTCCCGATTGGCTGTTGATAAGCCAATCGCAGGGCTGGAAACTCTCAGTCTCAGTTCCACCTCTCCTGAGGAATACTTCTTTCAAACGAATACCCCAAGAGAGGTGGAACATACATCCTGCCCCTATGAACTCTCTCGAGCGACTGAGAGTTTCCAGCCCTGTCATTGGCTTATCAACAGCCAATCAGGAGCGTCGTAAGGGACGGGTCTAGACATCAAATGCACGGTTGATGTGAATCTACTCCAGGTGGTTATAAGTAAGGTGATTGCATCTGAAGCAAAGAAAATTGTCTAGTCGGCATCTCTTGCCTGCCTAAACCACCCCCCCTTTAAACCAGGGCTGGTGCTGAGGGCAGACTTGGAGTATTTGTAATAATTGTAATTTAGTTGAAATGTAATTGATTACAAATTTTAAGGTAATTGCGGCTCTTTATTTCTATTTAATATTAATTTTAGTTGTAATTGTAATTTGATAGTAGGACTGGTAATTATAATTGTAACTGTAATTGACATAGAGGATAATGTAATTACTCCAAGCCTAACTGACGGAAATTCGTCTGCTAAACGGATGAAGACGTCATACTACAGATATGACGTCACCTGCGGAAATATTTCTTGAAAAAAAAATGAAAATATACAAATGTCCTACGTTTTTCTGATTTATTTGGCACAAGACACCATAATTTAGCTATGTTGAAATGTCAACCGCCTTCCTGTTTTGACTATTGAAAGATGACGAGCTTGGTATAAATGGGGAGGAGCTTGGTGACGTCACTCATGGCTAGCCAATCAGGACAGAGAAGAAGTTTTCAATTATGGCTTGTTTTTTTTATTGTTTTTTATTTTCTTCTTTTCATTTTTTTGCATTGTCAGCATCATTATCAAGAGTGCAACAAAAAATCTAAACTTTCCTTTAAAACTTGCAAAGCTATTTTTACTATTATAGCGAAACTTAACGAACAAACAGGTAAAAAGTTACCACAGCGCTCAATGGGGATGACGCTACCTCTTACACCAGATACCTTGATGAGATGCACTGGTGAAGTGAATCTACTATAACCTTTTACTAAAACGAAAGACTGCAAGCCACCAATTTTCACAGTTATTAGCAATAGGCCTAATCATTTACTAATAATTATGACTGCAAAGCAACAGTTTCCAGTTATTGGCGGTGGGCCTAGCCTTTTACTAAAAAGTAAGACTACAAGGCAGCAGCTGTCCTTTTAGTCACCTTTTACGACACGCAGGACCTACGTTGGTAGTATTCTTACACCTCTACCACATATTAATACCATAACCTTAATAGCTAACAAGGGAACATTGTTCTAAGCCTTTTTTTTTTAACCAGTAACATTGTTATGCATTACACGGGCGTTCAACTAAAACACTAAATTATCCTTGTGATTTATTGTATATAACCGTGCACTTATACACATTGTAGTACCGAGTCCACCGAGACTTGGTAGTACCCCCATCTAGCCTACTCGATCAACAGACATCTCTGAATAAATAGCACTCGCCGGAGTCTGGGTCAAACCCAGAGACCCAAATTTTTCTCTCATCAGCTCAAACCCTTTAGAAATTTCTGTCCTCCAAACGACCGAATTGCTCGTTTCCGAAGTAGAAGTTGTCAGCCTCTTGGCAGGGCGTTGCTTCGTACTCTGCTTTGCAGGTCAATTCGTCCTGGTCAAAGACAGTGCCCTCTCCGCACCTGAAGCTTAGATAAAGAAATAAAGAGAGAAAAGTTAACGAGTTACAGATTCTACATTTGTATATGTAAGTGATTACATAATAGAAATATGGAATGTTATTCCATATATATAAAAGACTAAAAACTAAAGAGAGGTCAACCAGATTGCTTGCAGGAATGTGATCAGACCAGAGACGATAAAGTATGTAGGCTAAGATGACGTGCCGTCACCTGTGTTCATTCATTTGTTTTGAAACATTAGTCACCGCTCCCCGCTTGAGACAACTACCGCTACCTATAATTCAAACGGCCTACGTGATCTGTAGTGTGTCTCATTTGTATGTATGGTCATATGTTCGAGATACTGTCTGCTTCCTTTAGACTTGTAACCGAGATGGTAGACAGAATAGAGTTAGCCATCATCATTGGCAGACCTGTACCTCTTTACCTAAGCTTTATCATGTAGAACAGAACAGAACAGAATTAGCCATCATCATTGGCAGAAGCGATCAAGCTATCGTCATTAGAAGACCTGTACAATCCTACTTGATCTTCACCATGTAATCTCAGATATAAGTATTTTTTGTACTTCGTGGTTTCTACTAGAACCTCACATCATTGCCGAATCATCATGAGTTTAACACATCGTCGTCATAATCAAAGAAGATAATACCGACTTCGTAAGTGATCTACAACAACCCCAGATACTCCAATGAATATGGAAGTGCAATACCAACTGACTTAGCGTAAGATTATCGCAAGTCTAACATTACCTCATAGGGCGCCTTATATCGAGGCAACAGCCCTAATATTGGTGGCAGATTACCAGAAAGAACTCTACAACGTCCTTCCGAAGAAAACCAGAATAATGAACAATGTGTCATCAGAAGTTAACGACGACGAAAGCAACAGATTCTTCAAGTAACTTAGTATCATCGTTTAGTGAGCAATTTCAGTATATCTGTCGACAACACACACACACACACACACACACACCACACACACATATATATATATATACATATATATATATATATATATATATATATATACATATATATATATATATATATATACATATATATATACATACACATGTGTATCAAAATGAATGGACTGACTGAGGAAGCGTGATAGAAATATTATTTGGTAAGTGACGGGATATTTTTGAGTTCCATGAATCATAAGTAAATCCTCTTCAGTCATTAGTAAGATTAATACTTTTATTTTTGTTACCTCTTTTCCTATCAATATTTTTTGGGTGTGTTTAATCAGATAGTGTATTGAACGATCAAATATACCCCCAGACAAAGTCTAATAATAAACTGCTATCAAACTTCAAATAAAAGTAAGTTCTGTAGCTCACAAGGTATTGCTTGGTGCCCAAGTAAATTCTCACCTCACTAGCCAAAGACTAATGAAGTTAGAACTACCTTTATAAGCTTAAATAATGTTAATCCTTACCTGTACTGGAGGCTTCGATCTTGCCATCAGAGAAGAGTGCTGGGTTGCAGACGTGGAACACACGACACGAGTTCTCTTGGTTAGCGTAGTAACCATAAGGTCTGTCAGCGCAGCTGAAGGAGGACGAGATCCTGCCCAACAAAAGGGTGGCGCCCGACGGCAGGTTCAAAGGCTCGAAAACGCTGTTGACCTCGTCAGTGAACTGCCTGAGGGAGGAAGCAGCATTCAGCTGCTGTCTGTTGCTGGACTGCGATTGGCTTGTGGATGACACCTGGCTGTTGGTGTTGAACTGGATGTTGTTGTTATTGCTGTTGTTTTCGAACTTTTTACTCCAGTGAAGCAGCCAGTTTGCTGGAACCTATTATCAGAGTTCTGTTGATTTCTGTTAGTCTGGAAGGAAGTTCCAGTTATCTGTTGGTCCTGGAACTTCCAGGACCAACAGATAACTGGAACTTCCTTCCAGACTAACAGAAAGTTCCAGTTATCTGTTGGTCTGGAAGGAAGTTCCAGTTATCTGTTGGTCCTGGAAGCAACAGATAACTGAAACTTCCAGTTCCAGTTATCTGTTGCTTCCAGGACCAACAGATAACTGGAACTTCCAGGACCAACAGATAGCTGAAACTTCCTTCCAGACTAACAGAAATCAACAGAACTCTGATAATAGTTATCTGTTGGTCCTGGAAGCAAATTGTGGGGGTCAACTGGAAATTAATTGCTGTAAGGAGGTTTCTTCTTGAGTCTTGTCGGTTATCAGTGAAAGTCTGAGGCTGACTGAGAGAAATTCCTTGATTCAAACTCAATCTGAAGCCATCGTTAACCTGAGACGTACTTACACTACTTGTAGGCTGGAATTGATTACCACTGCCTTGTTGAAATGCACCAGTAGAAGAGAAGGTACTTTGTTGGTTTCGTTGAGAACTACCTTTAGTATCGAAAGCTTTGTTGCAGTGGGAAAAGAAGATTTTGTAATGACAATTGATCAGAAATTTCAGGGAGGCCGTATTGGGACCACGCGAGGTAACCCTTCGAAAACTTGTCAGGGAACATGACGTGGCCATCTACCTCCCTGACGAAGATGATGAGCGTCATTACATTAGTATCTTTGGCCCTCTCAAGCAAGCCCAGGAGGCTGGAATAGTCATATCAAAAATGATTCATGACATCTTGAACTTTTCAACAGAAAACGACCTGAAACTTGTGGGCTTAGACTGGTACCAGTTCGACTTAGGACTTGAGGGCAGACGTCTCCTTCTCGCCCTCAACGGACAAGGGGCTAAGGAAGTCAAGAGCCTCTTCAAAGTGAACCTGATTCTCCCGGAAGAGGAAGACAGGAGGGAAATTGGTTATTTAGGAGGAGATCTGAAAGAAGTTAAAAAGGCCTATGACCACCTTCGCCTCCTCCTCGAAGAACTCAGCGTAAGAAGTTGTGACATTACAACTGAAGGACTGAGTAGAATTGGGGCAGGCCAGTACCGTTTGGAAGTGGACGCCCAATACAAGGGACTTCTGGTCGGCCCAAAAGGAGATAACCTGAGGAGAATCGAGAAGATCAACAATGTCAGGATTATTGTCCACAAGAAAACAGATGGCTTCATCACCATCCAAGGCCAGTTGAACTATGTCGAGGACGCCTGTCTAGACATAAGAGAAGCCATG